>NW_021703778.1:111304021-111352128 GCF_005190385.1 Monodon monoceros | reverse complement strand
AAAAAAAAAAAAAAAAAAAAAAAAAAAATGAAATACAGCAGGGCATTGGTGCCCAGCTGGAGAATTCAAGTTTGCTCCATGCTTGGGGCCAGGACATCCCCACGGCGGGATTTTTTACTTGCTGGGACCTTCCACAGAAGTGCGTTTTTACCATTCTCTGCACCATAAACAAAAACCCTCATGGCAAACAGCTTTCAAAGACAGTTATCTCTAAAAGGAAATTGGGCCTTTATTTTCCCACAAGAAGTTCAAGTAATTGTGATTACTCAGAACTCCCTCTCGGCATTCTTGTGAACATTTGAGAAATTCCCAGTGCCTCCTGTTGCCCCGAGTGCGGGAAGCCAGGGATGTGCCGACTCACACAGCTGCACAAGTGCTTTCGGGCTCACAGCAACTGCATAAACCATTGCATAACTGCAATTGTGTGTGTGTGTGTGTGTGTGTGTGTGTGTGTGTGTATTTACTTTGATAATGAGAGGAAATGCAAATTTAAAAGTATGGACTTCTGGTAAAATTATGCCTAGAAAATGACTTTCTACTCTCTATCCCTTCCATCCCCTCAGAGGTCCTCCTCTCAAGATCTCTCCTCCAGGAGCTTAGTTCCCAGAGCGGTTTTCCAGGATTGATAAGGGACATGTGACAATCTATGTCATTAGCTCCATGAGACCTCTACTTTGGGGCTCAAAGTTTCCCTCAGGCCCAGAGATGGATGCAGGGACTCTCCAGGCTAGAAGAGCCTCTGGCCACCAGCCAACTTTCAATGCAAAGTGCAACTCCAGTCACGAAAAAGACCTGGGAAGTCTTGCCAAATACTGAAGACTCTGCCAGAAAAGAATAAAGGGCCTGCATAAACCTGCCCCCATCTCCCCACAGAGAGAGCCAGCTCACCTTGGTTACCTACAACCATGGAGGATGAGCTTATGGGGGGCTGGATGTGTCCAGGGGAGTCTAATGAGGGATCCAGTAGCCTAAAGAAGGTGTCTGCTCACATGTCCACTACAGCATGCAGGAGGGAACAGCCACTGGACAGCAGAGAATTCCCAGGATTTTCTGCGTAGGTGTATGTTGATCACCCCTTTTGAAGAATTTCCTTTCCAGAAGTATGTTGTCTGTGAAGGGGGAGAAAAAAGTTGTGCCTAATTTCTATCAACAGAGAGAAGAAAATATCATCAATTGACAAAAAGTTTTAATGTCCTTAAAGTTATCATTGGAATCTGCTGCTGCTGGAAACTCAGCAGTCTGCATGGGTCTCCAAAGCACAAGGTCTACACAAGTGGTTCCTGGTCCAAGGCCCAGCTGACTTTGCTCCCAGCATCTCCCTACTGGCGCTGAGTACCAGTGGCTCCTGACCAGAACCCACAGGAGGATCCCAAACACAACTGTCCATCTTCCAAAGTCACGTGCTCTTCAGTGTCTCCCTAGAAGAGCTCACGGGTCTCAGACCAGATGGGCTCCCCCTGCTTTGCTCAGTGACACTGGTCACCTCAAACTGCATCATGCCAGCATGATGTCCCACAGAAAGAACTGTCCACACCAGCCCGACGCTGCTCAGGGAGCAGGTCTTCTGTGCCTTCTTAGCCTGGCTTCCTGCCCTCCAGGTGAATCTCCTTTCAACACAAACATATACAGCAAGTTTGTCCCTTCCTTCTCAAGCCCTTGATTGAATAAGTTTGGCCTTGTTAGTGAGGGATTCTCCATCCAAGCAGGCACAGCCTACTTGTGAAACAAAGTTTATGTTTAATTACACAAGTAGTAATAATCAGAACACTTCCCAAGGGTGGGGCTCTGTTCCAAGCATTTTGCTTCTATGAGTTTAATCCTTATAACAAGCCATTATTAGCCCTATTTTCCTTAAAAAAAAAAAAAAAAGTGAGGCTGAGATTTAGTTATGTGCCTCTTATACTCTTACACAGCTAAAAACTAATAAAGCCAGTGTCTACACTGACCATGGCCATACATACTACAGCTAAGCAACACATTAATGCAGGTTCATTGTCTAAAAATAAATAAATAAACAAAAATCCAAAAACACAGGAATATCTGTAGTGCAACTTATAGTCCCTCTTTGTCACCCCCTTCCAATTCTCCTTCCTCAGAGGTAACCACTCTGTGTATGGTGTGTGTACATCCTTCTAGATCTGTTTTCTTTCCCCCTTTGGCCACACTGTGCAGCTTGTGGGATCTTAGTTCCCTGACCAGAGATCAAATCCGGGCCCCTTGCAGTGGAAGCTTGGAGTTCTAACCACTGGACCACCAGGGAATTCCCTAGACTTGTGTCTATGTATGATATGGTCTTAGGATTTGGGAGGGACTTTAAATACATAAATTACACTATACGTGCCATGCTTCTGACTTGTTAGTTTCACTTGTCAATATGCCTTAGAGGCCATGTCCTGTCAGTATATGTAAATCTGCCTCAGTCTTTCAAAGATTTTAAGGATTCCATGGTGTGGATGTACCATAAATTATTTATCTGGTCTCTGACTGATAGCCATTTAGGTTGTTTCTAACATTTTGCTTGAAAAACCATGGTGGGTTGAACATCCTTGTATATGCCTTTGTGAGAATGGCAGAGGGCAGAGTCCCAGAAGTGGAATTTCTAGATCAGGGTGACTCCTCATTTAACTTGTTGCTACTGCCTAATTGTTCTCCAGAAAGATTGGGGTGATTTTCACTGCCCCCCCAGGGGTGCTTGAGAGCCCCTGTTTTTCCACATCCCCACCAATGCTACTGAATAGTAGCAATCCTTAACATTTTTACTAATCTGATGGATGGAGAGTGAGATCTCCCTGTTTGAATTTGAAATGACTTTGCTTGAATTTATGTTTCTAGTTCCCTCATTGCTCATCTATTACTAGGCTTTTGATTTCTTTTATCTTGTGCAAGCAATTGCACCCTTCCCAATAATAATGTAAAATGACTCTTTAAAACTCTTTGCTGGGAATTCCCTGGCGGTCCAGTGGTTAGGAGCCCGAGATTTCATTGCCAAGGCCCAGGTTTGATTCCTGGTCAGGGAACTAAGATCCCATATGCCGCATGGCGCAGCCAAAAAAAAAAAAACAAAACTCTTTGCTGATCTCACCTTTGAGCTTAGGTAGATTTTGCTAAGAATTCTTATCAGTCCTTCCCAGCCCTGCCTGGAGCCACTCCAGGGCTCCTTTCTCAAGGATAAACTTCTGGAACACGTCAGCAATGCCTGCCTTAGGAAGGTTGTGGACTTTTGTCACAGTTGTGACTCAGCCCTGGTCCCTGAAGTCTGAGGCCATCCATGTGGGAAACAATAAGTCCCTACGCGCAGACCTGCCGCCCACTCAGCCCTCATCCAGCAGAAGGGCTTTCTCTGCTTTCTTCCCACTGCTCCTTTGCTCCTACCCGCCCCTTTACCTCATAATGCTGTTATAAAAATAAAACATCCACAGACACTAAACCATTCAAACAGTACAAAATTATCCCATGAGAATATATGGATATTTGCGTAACCTCTGTGCCTCTTTAGAAATGTCTGTATATAAACATGCATATATCTGCATATAGATTCTTTTTTTTTAATGCAACTGGAAGACAACTATACATAGCATTCTGCATCTGGCCTTTTTTTAACAATGTATCTCCAAGATTTTTCCATGTCAGCATACACAGGTCTTTTTCATTTTGAATGGTCTCTTAGTATTTCATTGATGTGTCATTTGTTTATTTATCTAGTCCCCCATTAATAGACATTTGGGTTGTTTCCACTTTTTTGCCACTACAAACAACGCTACTGTGAACTACCTTGAACAAACATCCTTTTGGACACGTGAAGATGTACGTGCAAGGTAAATTCCTAGAACTGTAACTGCAGGGTCAAACAAAAGAAACATGTACTTGAATTTTGATAGATTTGCCGTGCCAATTTACCCTCCCATCAAGAATCATGGAGAGAGGCTGTCTCCCCGTCCTCTCTCTCACTAGCATCAGGCTTTGTTAAGCTTATAAACCTTCTCCCATCTGATAGGTGAAAAATGGTATCTCATTATAATCTAATTTGCATTTCTCTAATTATGACTTAGGAATATGTTTCAAATGTTAAGAAGTCATTTGTATTTCTTTTTCTGTAAACTGCCTATTTATACCCTTTATGAACTATCCTATTTGTTTACAGGAGTTCTTCATAGATGAAGGAAATTAATATTTTTGTTATGTATGGGTGATAGTTTCCCCCAGTTTATTGTTTATCTTTTGTCTGTAGGCTTTTATTATATATAGGTTGCCCTTAGATTCTGGGTTTTCTGTCTTTTAGCAGGTTAGAATTTCACTACACACATTTGGGTGTGCAAGGATTGATTGTTGTACTTCCTCTTCAGTTCTACATTTCAGTCCCCATTCCCCTGAGGTGGCAGACACTTCATCGTGGCAATCCAGAGACTGGCTGGCCCCCTCATCCCCTCAAGCTTCCTGGGGTGGTCCTGAGTCCAGGTGGGCTTACTCAGGGGGAGGAGCTCACTGGATCCTCCAGGCCCGCTGTCCATCTGGCATCCACTGGAATTGCCTGCCAGTCGCTTCTTGTCCGCAAGGCCCTTCCGAGGCTGAGCACTCCTCCCCGGCCCTGCGGCGCAGGCGGAGTGCACAGGACTCCTCCACCACCCGCTGGGGTGCAGAGGCCCACCTGCTTGACGCCCCACTTGGCCCTTCCTAACCTGGACCTTTGCCACCTCCTCTTGGCTCATCCCAGCAAACAGGCTCAGGGTCCCTTCCTCAGGATCCCACCAACATCTACATACATCTCACGACCCCCCAACTCTGCTCCCAAGCCCAGGGACTCTGACAAGCCTCGCTATTCCTCCTCAGACAGCTCCCCAGATCTATTCCTGTGCCTTCCATTCCTCTGAGGAGTTGGAATTCTGGACTTCAGAGATCAGGAAGACTTTTTATAGATTTTTCTCCTCCTTCTGTCATCACATCCCTTCCCTGAGGCAGGCAGTGCACACAGAATGGCCAGAAATGTGTTTGTGTGTGTGTTTGTGTGTGTGTGTGTGTGTGTGTATGTGTGTGTGTGTATGCATGGCTCCTGGGGAGAGGAGAGGCCAAAGCTCATCAGGAGCTCCCAGGTAGAAAGCAGATGGGTGTTAAACCCTGTGCACTGCCCAAAACCCTGTGCACTGCCCAGAGCTGCAACGCTGGCTTCTCCAGACCTGTATCCTCTCAAGCCCCCAGCTGACACAGGGTTTCTGGGGTCCGTGTGCTGGCAGTGCCCCTTCTCTGGAAGCCCTTTCTGGGCGGGGGTGGCCTGTCTTACTCTCCTTGGTGTCATCTCGCCCCGTGGGCCTCACACATCTGGGCACTTGGTCAGGTGCGCGGCGCTGAAGCACGGTTATAACAGACCAGGCTGTTGTTGTCCTGGGGGTTCTCCAAAAAGGCCGAATGGGTGGGGCACCAGTGAGGGGGGTACTTAGGGTGTCCCCCCAGATGGCTTTCTCCTAAAGGCTTTCCTCAGCTGAGCTCCAAGGAACCAGGGGAAACAGGTTTTCTCCAGAGAGCTCTGTCTGTGGATAAGACCTCCCCACTCGTTTGTCTCCCCAGCCTCCATCCCTGCTATGTTGGGGTCTCTTCAGGCGAGGGGGCTGGACAGTGTAAAGTGACCTCAGACCTGGGGTCTTCAGGAAGGGCAGCTGTAGGGGTGGAGCTTTAGGGAAGGTACCAGGCACCAAGCTTCATTGAACACAATTGACTTCACTCCTCATAGGGTTTTCATCTCATCCCTACCGCACCTCTGGCACCACCTTTACTTTGCCTCCAGCCAAATCAAAGCTCCATCTATAATCCTTCTGGTCATAAGGGACAAGGTCCTTTCTGAAAGGTCCCACATTTCCTGAAAGTGGAGATTGCAATAAAATCCAGCCACCTGCACACGAGAGGGTCCTCCCCACCCAGGACCCCCTCTCCCTGCCCCTCTTTCTCTTTCCCGGGCAGGGCCAGCTCTCAGGACAGTGCAAACACGTCCTCAGTTGGTCTCCAGTCCTCCCGCCATTTCTGCTTGTCCCCTCCAGCATCCTCCATGAGCTCAGCTGCAACCTGACCTAGTTTTGCTGGCTCCCTTACGCCACCTCAATGCCGGTTACCCACTGAGGCCGAGGCCTTGCTGCCTGTAGATCTTCTATGTTAATTAATCCTCTCCTTGGTAGCATCTCTTTTTTTCTTTGGCTGTACCGCGCGACATGTAGGATCTTAGTTCCCCGACCAGGGATGAAAGCTGCGGCCCCTGCAATGGAAGTGCAGAGTCTTAACCACTGGGCCACCAGGGAAGTCCCTTGGTAGCACCTCTGAGCAGCACCATCCGCCAGCATGCTTGTCTTAGGGCTGAAGGCCAAAATCACAGGGAAATGCAGGCATTAGTGGAGCCCCACCTCTGGAATTGACTGGATGGTCTCTTGACCTCCCTGGGCCTCTTTCTTCATCAGTAAAGTGGTGAAAAATACAGTACTTATCTCACAGGGTGGTGAGAGCTCCATGGGTGACACGTGGGTGTTTATAAAACGCGCGCTATTATTCATAGTATTTTGTGAAGAGCATTATTCATTGTAAGTGATCTTGCCCCATCCATCTAGCATAAATCTTGAGTCATATTTTTTTTGGAGGGGAGGGGGGTTTTCTCTACATTTTCTTCTTCTTTTTTCTACAATTCTTTTTAAAAAATATTTATTTATTTGGCTGCACAGGGTCTTAGTTGCAGCACATGGGATCTTTGTTGTGGCACGCGGGATCTTTTAGTTGCAGCATGTGGGATCTTTTTTTTTTTAGTTGCGGCATGCGGAATCTTTAGTTGCTGCTGCATGCTGTTCACATGCCGAGAACCCTTAGCTGCGGCCTGTGGAACCTAGTTCCCTGACCGGGAATGGGACCCGGGCCCCCTGCATTGGGAGCGTGGAGTCTTAGCCACTGGACCATGAGGGAAGTCCCCTACAACTCTTTTTTAAATTAGAAGGTGGGGATAGTGGTGGCAGTGTTAGAGAGGAAAAACAGTATAGGGTGTGGATGGAAAGATAAATAGGCTATCGGGCGGCCTCGCCT
Organism: Monodon monoceros; assembly: GCF_005190385.1. Classification (NCBI taxonomy): domain Eukaryota; kingdom Metazoa; phylum Chordata; class Mammalia; order Artiodactyla; family Monodontidae; genus Monodon; species Monodon monoceros. The sequence continues at coordinate 111,345,081 of NW_021703778.1, read as the reverse complement.
CACAAAGTAGGTGCCAGCAAATTCAGCTGGGACTGAATAAAGTTTGGAAACCTAGTGCTGAGCTCCTGGCCTCTGAGGACATGGACACGAGCCAGGCACCCCCAACCCCGCAGGTGCAGTGTGGGCACTCCCCAGGAGCCTGCATTAGGAAGGCACCCCCATGGACGCCATGGGGCCATCCATGCCCTCTTCCATTACCTTATGTCCCTGGTTTGTCACATCTGGAACACAGGCCACCAGGGAAGGTACTGGGCCCAGGAGACATGTGCTGGCGTCACGGCAGAGCCAGGGGTGAAGGATCAGGTAGTCTCCTGAGAGGGGACAGCAAGCCGGAAGCCCAGAGGACTGGAAGGCCCTTAAGTCACAGTGGTGGTTGGTTTCCCCGTGGGGAAGCAGAGCAGGAGATGCAAGGTCATGAACTGGGGGAGGAAACAGGAGGTTAGAAGCAAACCATAGCTATCGGCACTGCAAAAGATTGAAAACACCCTCAGTTTCCATCAGTGTGGGAAGGGCTAAACCCACAGGGAATATCCATACAAGGGAAGGCTGAGCAGGAAGATGAGAAATTGCATTATGTACTGATATGAAATAATATCCAAGATATATTATTAAGTGAAAAAAGCAAGATGCAGACAGTGTATAAAATAAGCTATCATTTGTGGTTTTATTTATATTATTTGCTTGACTACGCATAAAATGCCTCTGGAAGGAGTCACAAAAAAACATTTTAGGAAGTTTGTGTTTAATGGTGATGGGGTTCAGGGCAGGCCACCCCCAAATATGATACTTTGGCATATTGATTATTTTGAATTAAAGTTACTTAAGAAATAGCTGGTACAAGAAGGACAGGTACTCTGACCTTCCTTTGTCCCTCTGGAAGCAGGAAAAAAAAAATCTCCCATCTTGGAGATTTTATGCCTACTTTGGTCATTTCTTTGGGTCTCATATCTTTGGGGCCCTGGTACATACAAAATTAAATTAGTTTTTCTCCTGTTAATCTCTCTTTCATTAAAGGGGTGTCTCAGGACTTCCCTTGTGGCGCAGTGGTTAAGAACCCACCTGCCAGTGCAGGGGACACAGTTTCGAGCTGTGGTCCGGGAAGATCCCACATGCCACGGAGCAACTAAGCCCATGTGCTGCAATTACTGAGCCTCTGCTCTAGAGCCCGCGAGCCACAACTACTGAGCTTGCGTGCCACAACCACTGAAACCCACGAGCCTAGAGCCCGTGCTCCGCAGCAAGAGAAGCCACTGCAATGAGAAGCCCGCGCGCCACAACAAAGAGTAGACCCCGCTCGCCGCAACTAGAGAAACCCTGCGCACAGCAACAATGACCCAATGCAGCCAAAAATAAATTAATTAATTAAAAAAAAAAAAAAAAGAGTTTGTCTCAGCCAAGAACCTAGAAGCGTAGAGGAAAAAATTATTTTCCTTCCTTACAATGGGTACAGAGTTTCAGATGGGGAAGATGAAAAAGTTCTGAAGATGCGTGGTGGTGATAATATGAATTCACTTAATGCCACAGAACTGCAGTTTTAAGTGTACATACTTAAAACTGATTACAATGGTAAATTTTATATTACATTTAACCACAATTTAAAAAACCCCAAACATTTCATTAGTTGCCTGTGGGGAGAACGGAGTGTTCAAGAAAGAGAGGAAGGGAGACTTCCCTGTACATCCTTTTGTAACCATAGAAATCTTTTCAAAACATAAGTAAGAAAGGAACTTCCTTGGCGGTCCAGTGGTTAAGACTCCCTACTTCCACTGCAGGGGACACTGGTTCGATCCCCAGTCCAGGGACTAAGGTCCTGCATGCTGTACGGTGCGGCCAAAAAAAAAAGAAGAAGAAGAAGAAAAATTAAAAATAAAAGAAGCAGCAAACTGATAGGGCCCAAGGGCAAGCTAAGCCTTACAGGAGGGCTGGCTGAGAGGCAGTGCAGGGTGGTAGCTGGTTCACTGACAGCGGAACAATTTACAAAGATTTAACAGGGGAAGGAGAGCACAGGGGTTGGAGTAGCACCTAGACTCAGTAGCAGTGGTGCTCGGCGATCGTATGACTTACTGGAATCAAGGAGAAAATCAGTGGAAGAGGCTGCCTGACAGAGGCTATGACCTTCCTTCCAGGGTCACAGCCAGCGTGGGTGACCGTGCAGGGAGGGCATCAGGGGAATTAATACAGATGTCTCTCTTCTCCCTCCCTTTGATCTCTCCTGGGCTCCCCACTGGCCAACACTGAAAGGCAGCCAGAGGGCAAGGGCGCTGGCCCAGGCAGGATTGGTCACAGGGGTCAGCCTCCTCCAGACACAGAACCGGGTGGGAAAGGGTGGGGAGAGCATCTGGAGGGACAAAGGGACAATCTCAGAGACAGCTTGCAAGCTGAGGAGCCAGCTTGCCTGGGCGTGTAGCCCAGCTACGTCATTCACTACCTGGGCATCACGAGGTAATAATCGTACCGATGCTAGAAGCTGCTATGAGAATTAAATTTGTTAATATTGACGTAAAGTGCTTAGAACGGTGCCGGGCACAGGGTAAGCACTGTACACGTGAAATGACTGTTACTTATTACAGCCTGCTGTGTGAGACCTAAAGCTTTCCCTGGCTCCTACCAAGGAAGGATGCAATGGAGCAGGGCTGTTCTCAGGGGCAGGAGGCGGAACCAGCAGTGAGTGTCCGGGTGAGGCCGGCATCTGGGAGTAACAGCAATACCGATTCACTGAGCACCTCTGTCAGCACTGTGCTGGGCCTGCTGTGTCCACTGTCATGAAACCTTCACCACACGTGCCAGCTGGGTGCCAGCTGGGTGGAATCGTTGCGCCTTACAAAGGGGGAAAACTAAAGCTTGGAGGGGAAGCCCCTGCCCAAGGGCTCACAGCTAATAATGAAAACCTTCCTCCCAGCTGGGTTCTCAGTGCTACACTCCTCCCAGTTGCTAAGTGTTCCTGTAGCAAATCAGTCCGTGAAAGATTTACAAGTTGTAATAGCAGAATTCAGGCCAGTGGGACTTCCCTGGCGGTCCAGTGGGTAAGACTCCACGTTCCCAATGCAGGGGGCCTGGGTTCCGTCCCTGGTTGGGGAACTAGATCCCTCACGCATGCCACAACTAAGAGTTCGCATGCTGCAACGATGATCCTGCGTGCTGCAACTAAGACCCGGCACAGCCAAAATAAATAAATAAATATTTTTTTTTAAAAAAAAAAAGGAATTTAGAACAGCCACTATTTCCAGAATCTCTCTGAGCTTACCAGGCACTTATACAAAGGGTAAATTCTCGTTCAAAAAAATTATGGTCAATTAAAAGAGTTGATGAAAAGTGTCTGAAATGTCAAATTTTTAACTTTAAAATGCAAATTTAAAGAGGATTGCAGGCAATTTTATGAAAAATTATAAGCCCATGTTGAAAGTAATGCATTTTTTCAGAAAAATACCAGCGGCATGGTATTTAGAGACAGATACAGTTAAAGTACAGGAATAATATTAAAGTGATGAAAGTACCAAGAATAATTTTTCTTTCATTATTTTAAAATACTGGGATAACCAATATAAATAAGTTTTCTATTTGCTTGAATGTACATGTTATCTTTTAAAATAATTTTATTTTTGAAGTTTTAAAATATATTATTTTATAAACACACAAATATAATAAACCCAATTTCTCAGTCAATACTTAACAAATTTTTAAAGTCCGAGGCCACCTCACATGTGGATGGGTGTGTGGGTCCCTCCTTGCCCCCTGCCCCACCACTTCACAAGAGGAAAGATGATTTTCATCCCTGTTCATGGTAAATATAAATGGACGAATGAGTGGAGGGAAGATTGATATATTTGAAGGACAAATAGACCTAGGTAGAGTGGTGATGAGGTTGGGAAGACAGTTTGGGTTACACGGGAAAGGCTTTGACCGGAGGCTGAAGAGAGGATTTTACCCAAGAAGCAGTACAGAGGCAGAAAAGTGATGTGACGCCACCAGACTGCAAGGAAGATTTATCTCACAAAGGGATGAAGAGAGGTTAGAGAAGGAACTGGTGTCAGGGTCACTATTTGGGGGCTCGAGGTGACAGAGGCTTTATTTTGGGGTTTTTTTTTAATTTTTATTTTTGGCTACACCATGCAGCTTGTGGGATCTTAGTTCCCTGTCCAGGGATAGAACCCAGGCCCTCGGCAGTGAGAGTGCAGAGTCCTGACCACTGGACCGCCAGGGAATTCCTGACAGCATCTTTAGAAGGGCCTAAAAAGGGAGGCAAGGAAGCCTGAGAGGTGGAAAGGGGACTGGCAGGATCTGGCGGGTGCCCAAGTTGGGGGCCTGGGAGAGGGAGGGGTAGGGGGTAAGCCGGCCCCCTTGGCAGTACCAGGGAAGTCAGGATGTGGGGAGGAAGCCTTTTCTCTCTGCATTTCCGTTAAGCCACCTGCTTCCTGAGGGAGGGGGGTGGGTTGCGATTCACCCTCAGGTCACGTCTGAGGCCATCTGAGGCCTCACCCACGTCTGAGGCCGACGTCTCCCCAGTGCCCAGAATGGGGGACACCAAGGCCACAGCACCATCACCTCCTCTGATCCTGGTCCTGTTTCCAGGGTGAGGTTCTGCCCCTCTTGTGATGGGGAGCAATTGAGCCCTTTCTTACAGTCCCAAGACTTCTCCCAAGCAGGCAGTCCCTGGCCAGAACATCCGTCCAGACGTGGTTCTGTATCCATCAATGTATTTTCAGGGTACCCCGTGGATAACTTCTCAACCACCTGCGACCGTCCTGCTGCGCTGAGTCCTCAGGGCCTGAGACAGCACTAGGAATCACCTAGAGATGACTCTAGATCATCTCGATCATCTCTCCCTTGCCCTCTCCAGTCCTGCCTTGAGAGTCAAAGTTCAAATAAAACTGGACATCAGGGAGAAGTAAGACAAACCACAGAGGAAGTGGCCGCCCCTCCCATTTGTGCACACGGAAGGCATGCTGGGAAAGAGGCCAAGGGACCACACACCAGACACTTGTTTCTTGGCTGCAAAGCCAGTGCTGGGCAGATGGGATCTTTATCAGCAAGAATGTAGATCAAGTGGTCAGCAGCCCGTTCCAGCCTCACGTGGATGATTTATGATACCTGTGAGCATCAGGCTGCTCCTTAGGCCTCGGTAAGAGAAGGAAGGCCCAGGGGTCGAGCCCCTTGCCTGAGGCAGCCTCAGCAGAAATCTCAGTGAGCGGAACAGAAGAGGTCTCTGCCCTTCTGGAACTTACATTCCTGTGGTAGAAGATACCTGATAAACAAATATCTAAGATAATTTGAAATGGTGGTGTGTGCAATGACAGAAATGAAAAGCGTGCAGGGAGTCTTTAGAAATCATGGTCAAGGAATTAATATTTCACTTGAAGGAGACGGAGGCATCCGCCGTGTAAGAAACTAGGGAAAGTCATCCAGGCAGGGGGAACAGAGAGGGCAAAGGCCCTGAGGTGGGACGTAGCTTGGCTTGTTCGGGGACTATAACAGAGACATTTGTGAACTGTGAGAACTACCTAGATCTCTAGCACTAAAGTTCCTAAATGAACCCTTGCAGGAAATACCATTGTGTTAAGGGTTTATAAGAACATGGGGTCAAGCGTACCCAAAGCTCTGACCCTCCAAAAGGCCTTTGCTTTCAGTCTGGATGGCTGGGGAGGAGAAAGAAAATGGTGGTGGTTGCTCCTACCTCCTACCTGAAAATTCTGCCTGGGTGGGTTGTGGTGCCCCGGCTGTGGGTTAGGGGAGAACCAAGCCGGAACCAAGATGGACCCCGTGACTGCCCCCAGCTGCCCCGGCAGCGGGAAGGGTTTGCTCCTCTTCCTTTCTGCATCAGCCCTGAAGTCACAAGCGAGGGGCCAGTGTTTCTCTAAGTAGGGCAGGGTCCTTGGGGGACGCGTGAGGAGACGGTGTACATTGGGGGCCTCTAGAGGCTTGGGTCGTTGCTGGGGAGTGACAGGTTGTTGCTAGAGGCTTGGGCCTCAGAGTAACCCCTGGCTCTGCCCACCTTCCAGAGTTTTGACAGAGCCTGGAATCACTCTAGGGGCAAGGGCCGTGCATCTGCCAACATCCGTCCAGCTCTCCTCGGCCACAGGAGCCCAGAACCAGCAGCAAGGAGGTGGGAGCCAGGGGTGCAGTGGGGAATGGGGCCATGGCCAGTGGAGGCCTTGGGACGTGCATGGGGCAGGAGAGGGCCTTGAAGTCCTGGGGGCAGGTTCCTCAAAAACAAAACCACTTGAAACACCCCAGCTGGGACAGCTGAGGCCCCTGCGGCCAGCCCCCGACAGCCCTGGAGGCTTCTGCTGTAGAAATCCGAGGCCAGCGAGGGCAGCTGCCCACCCCTGCACATGGCTGAGGGCTTAGGGGTCGAGGGACAAGGGGGTGACTCGAGAGACAGCCACTCCAAGGCCTCCTCTGGGCTCTGGGACCAGCCCCGAGCTCAGGCCTCCCCATCTGGGCTCTGTTTCCCTCTTCTCCTGTTCGTGGCTCTGACTGTTCCCCCCTCCCTGCCCGGTGAAGGGAGGCTGGGAGGCTCGGCTGCCCTGAGTCGCAGCCAAGCTGTAGAAGGCAGGGCCTTGGCAAGCACACAGTGTCGCTGCTCTGGGAGCGGCAGGGCTAATTATACTCAGCTGGCGGCAGTGGCTTGGAGATGGCTGGGAGTTTCCCAGCTCGCTGGCTCGCCCGGCCTCCTGTGTGGTAAACACTGCAGAGAGGTGTGGGGACAGAGGGCGGGGAGGTGCGGGCAGGAGCCCGAGCCAGGCCTTAATGGGGGGCCAGGTGGGGCAGCCCGACCAGTCGCTGACTCCAGCTAGGAATCTCACTTAGAATCCGTGGCCGTGGGGCAGGTCCAGCCCTCTCCGGGGTCCCAGGCGCAGGGTCCTCCTGCGGGGTGGGTGGCCCTAGATCCAGCCGGCTGGCATATGGTGGAGCACAATGGGATGGATTGCTTGGGGAAGGCCCAGAGAAGGGGCCTGATGGAGAATGTACTGTCCGCCGTTCCTCTTCCTGCCAATCTTGGGGACTTTCCTGGGGTCAGGGCTGATGTGTACAGCCGTGCAGGTGTGGACTGATCCAGCCCGTGCTGGCTGTGACCATCCGGACAATGGGTCACCTTTATCCGAAGCCCACAAGGGCCCTATGCAGGCTGGTACCTGGTGCCCACAGGCCAGGGTCAGAGGGGGGTTGAGCATCAGAGAGGAGCCCTGGGCACTGGGGCGGCTGCTGACCTGGGAGCCCTTCCCCTGAGGCTAGGGTGACACTTTCAGGACTGCACATCTGGCCTGGTGATCAGCACCTCAGGCTCCAGGGGTGAGCTCTCAGCCCAGGAGCTGAGTGGCAGGCTAGCAGGGTAGTCTGAGGGTCCTGGCTGAGGAAGCCCAGACCCGTCGCCTATTCCCCAGGCTGTTTGCTTCCACGTCCTCCCCTGCCTGGGTACTAGCCTCTGCCGCTGCGGCAGGTCACATCCAAACCAATCATATTTCATCCCGAGTGGCTTGAGTCACATAGAATTGGAATGAGGGGTGAGCCTGTGAAAGTGAGATTCAAAAGTCAGTGTGGTACCTGCATTTGACCTGAAAAATGTAGACCATGAGGCTAAATTACCTGTCAAATGAGTCCACTGGGGCAGGACCAATGATTTTATGTCACACCTATCCTTACACAATTCACAAGCATGTTTAGATTTACAAACACTCATCTCGAAGCCCTATTCACTCAGTCAGTAAACATTTAGTGAACATGTCCTGGGTGTCACTCACCATCATGTCTGAAGACTCAGAAGGGAAGCAAATACGCCCTGTGCTCACTCACATTCTAGACAAATCAGAAAACCAAGAAAGCAAACAGCATAACTGTAGATGGCAATAAGCATCAGGGAGGAAATAGGCAAAGCTGAGAGCAGTGGGCCGACTGAGCTGGCCTTGCTTCACCTCTGAAATGAAATAACAGAAAACCCACCCAAATCCTGTCAGAGGAAAAACAAGCCTTGAACCACCTCCAGACCACAAGCCCAATTAAGAACCCCCTTCCCTGCACACCTACTCCCAGCTGCGGCTGCTCCCAGAGGTGAGGCCTGCAGGGCTGGCGGGAGGCCCTGGGCGTGAGGGACAGGAGGGACGTGCCACCTCGCCACAGGAAGGGGACATCAGTGCTCCGTCAGGGTAGCACGAGGATTCATAGAAAAGGTGAGGGAGGGCTTCCCTGGTGGCGCAGTGGTTGAGAGTCCGCCTGCTAATGCAGGGGACACGGGTTCGAGCCCTGGTCTGGGAAGATCCCACATGCCGCGGAGCAACTGGACCCGTGAGCCACAACTACTGAGCCTGCACATCTGGAGCCTGTGCTCCACGCAACAAGAGAGGCCGCGACAGTGAGAGGCCTGCACACCGCGATGAAGAGTGGCCCCCGCTCGCCACAACTAGAGAAAGCCCTCGTGCAGAAATGAAGACGCAACCCAGACAAAAATAAATTAATTAATTAAAAAAAAAATTTTTTTTAAAGCTAAAAAAAGAAAAGGTGAGGGAGCTGAGGCCAGTTTTGAAAGATGGATCCAAATTTTGCGGCCTGGCCAGAGGGAGAGGCCTCCTGGCTCGGAGTGTAGGAGGAGGTGGGTGCAATGGGGTGGCGCGCAGCAGAAGGGCACTGCCGGGGGGGGGGGACGCGTGCCCAGCCCTCTGCGGCTCTCACGGGGCTTTCCTATGCCGTCAACCTGGCCAGAGGCCCACGGGGCAGGGTCCAGGCAGGGCTATGAGCGTGGAAGTCTCTGGAGAGGGGCCCCTGCGAGGACAGGCTGCTTCTCAGGCCTGGCCACTCGTTCCTCTGAGGAGAGCTCCAGGAGAAATGCTGCTTTTCCTGAATATCTGGTCATGAACACAGACATCCAGGGGCGGGGAGCTGCTGGGGAAGAGGAAATGGACTCTCCGTACGGAGCCACCCCCAGTCTGGCTCCGCCTGAGCACACAAGGAAATGGTTCCTAAATTGAGGGACAAGAGTCATCTGGGGCAGAGGGGCCTGTTAGCCACACTCCCTGTCCTTCTTCCTCTCCTAGAATATCTAGGGCTGGAACCAGGATCATGTGATTTTAACAAGCACCCAGGCGATTCTGCTGCAGGCAGCCGGTGGGTCCAGAGCCCTGGAAGCTGGGCCTACATGGCATGGCAGCCAGGAGGAGGCTGGGATCTGGTGGCTTGCTGTGGGTCTGGCAGCTCCTGAGAGCGCAGGACTTTTCCTTTGATCCATATCAGTTCCACACCCCACTCTGCCACCAGGTCTCAGAAGGGGCTCATCTTCTCCCTGGGATCCCCACCAGCTCCATCTGTGCTCCAACAGACAAACAAAGGCTAAGCTAGTCTCGAGAGCCCCCCTCCCCCATACTCTCAGTAATGTTTTATTTCCACCAGGAAAAAAGCCCAAACAAAGCACACATGAGGATTTGTGGTTCCCTCCGGTCTGAGAAGCCAAGGCTGAAATGCATTTTGCCTACACGTAAGTCCTGGGCCTCTCGGCGCTCACAGCTGATGGAGATGTTGTCAGGACAAAGCTGAACATTCCAGAAGAAAGGCTTGAAACCATCAGGCAACAGGGAGGGTGCACAGCTGCTGAGAACCTGGAGGCATCAGGGCTTAACGCCTCTGCCCACCCCCATATTAGGCCACAGAGACGGCAGGCAGGGGTGAGCAGCAAAGTGGTGAGAAAAGTCGGAAGAGGATGGAGCGGTCCCAAGGGGGACCTCGGGAAGGTCAAGGATGTTGCCTTCAACCAGCCACCCTCTCCAGGGTCAGAGGCGCACAGCTCTTGTCTGGGGGCAGATGCGCCTCCTTTCACAAGCTTTCAGGCCTCAATTACGATTCATCCCCTCCTGTGGCCTGTCTCCTAGGTCGTGACCCACTGGGGTGCAGTGTCCCTTCTGTGGGGCTGCCCCAAGGCCCTCACTGAGGGGCTGGGCAGACGAGGCCTGTGTTAGGGCTTGCCAAACTGCACCCGTATCTCAGCATCCTTTGTGGGAGACAGAGATTTTGCCCTGATAATTCCCTCCCCTTTCCAGCCCTAGTCCTAGCCCTGGCCTGTAGCCTTCCATCCCCTAAGAGCTGCTGTGGGGAGACAGGAGGGACCGCACTTCTGAAGGGAGACAGGCCTACGTGCTCAGTCCCAGAGCCCTAAATCCTTCCCTGCTCTCTGGCTGGTGAGAGCCACATAATGGGCCACATGAATAAATGTAGCTGGATAATACCACCCAAAATGAGGCCAATTCTCCCTTGCAATCACAAGGCAAAGTTACTTTGCCTTGCCTTCTTATTAGGCCTTATACCTCATTTGGTCTGTGTCCTAATTTGGAGGCTTAATGTGAAAACGGGACAGCTTCACCTGCTCTATTATTCCTTTTTATTCTTTTTTTTTTAATGTTTTTGGCCACGACGTGTGGCTTGTGGCATCTTAGTTCTCCGACAAGGGATCGAACCCAGGGCCTCGGCAGTGAGAGCCCTGAGTCTTAACCACTGGACCCCACGGCTCTATTATTCTTATCCAGTCAGTCCCAGGCCAATCCAGAAAGCTGAGCTTTCAAATACCTGTGGTTTCTAGGGGCCTCAAGGGAGTCTCTGGGCTCCCATTTATAGGTGCAAAGATGCTATGGGACTTGGAGTTCGGAGCTGAGAGAGAATGTGGAGGTACCGGCTTTCACAAGGCGAGGGCTGTGTATTCTGGTTGACAGCATCCCCGTAAATGGGAAAGACCCCACGGCCATTGAATTCCAAACACACCTGGCTTTGAATCACCACCTACCACTTGTGTGACCTCGGTAATCCCTCTGAGCCTCCATTCCTCTCCCGGGCAATCATGGCCCCATCACGGAGGCAGCGGCTGCAAGACAAGAGGAGAGCCGGGGACGGGTCACATTCTCCTCAGCCCCTCAGGCCCGGGACCCTGCGTGATGGTGAGGAGAGGGGTGGGAAGAGCTGAGAGGTTTTTGTCGTCACTGCATTCTGCCTTGGACACTTCACGCTGCCCTACCCCACCCCCCCCATTCTCCTCTGGAGGTGGCAGCCCTCACCCCGGCCTCCTGCCCTATGCCACTGGGGGTGCAGGGCATCAGGCCGCTGTGACCGCGGGACGTAGGTCAGGGCCCGGCTCCCAAACGCCGTACAGACAGGATCAGCTGCCCTCCTCTGTCCCCGCATTCGTCACTCCCCAGGACTGTGGGCCTTGGAGGTGTTTGTCCCTGTGTCCTCCCTTTCTGCTCCAGACAGGACAAGGAGTTTGAATTAGATAAACAGAGATAAACAAATGCTAAACACGAACACAAACTTTATCCAAACCATTTTTATATATTAAACAGAAAAAAAAATAAAAGGGCCTGGGAGTGTCTGAGGGTCTTGTGTGGCCTTTCTCTGGGTTGAACTTGGTTCCCTTAGACAACGTGCCAAGGCTTTGTCTGGCCCCGAGGCCCTGCTGCGGCTGTGGCCTGTTGTTGTCAGCTGGAGAGGGGGCACCGAGGGGCGCCGGCTGCCTCTTCCTTCTTCCCCGGGTCTCTGGGAGACAGAGACCGCTGCTGCTCAGCGGGCAGCCGCAGGAGCACGTTTGCATTATTTTGTGGCAACAAGCAAATTTCCTGGAGGGGGTTTTTGGAAGAGCTGGGAGCCGCCCAGAGGGAAAGCTGAAGGAAACAGGAGAGCAGGAGGCCAGGAGGAAACAGGCCTGGGCAGAGGCAGAATCTGAGGCTGCAGGCAGCCGGCGAAAACAAGGCCTTGGCCTGAGGTTGGGCTGAGGGGTATCTGGGGCCCTGACTCCCTCCTCTGTCCTTTCGAGCTGCAGAAGGGAAGCCCGGCCTGAGCACGTCCAGGCAGGGGTGCTACTGCCCGCGCTGACCTGCAGGAAAGCTTGCCCAGCCCAGCAAACTTGTCGATGGCAGGATAATGATCTGAGGAGGAGCCAGGCAGGCTGCAGAGTCAGATGGAAAATTCCCACAGCACTCCTGCACCTGAGCTGCACCCGGGGGAGAGGCACCAGGCACCAGCTCCATGCAGGCCCCGACTGCATGACGGTTGGCAGGGCAGACGCTGCGGGCAACGGCAGCTGACCAACTTCAGGGGAGGGGGATGGAGACTCGGTCTCTGACCTTTCTCTTTATTCTTGCATCTTGGGAACTGGCCTGACTATGGGCTTGGTTGGTGTGTTTATTGGGTAGGGATGGGGAGGCCATTAGGAAACGAAAGAAGACAGACCTGCTTTCTGCATATAAAGGAGGTCCCACAACCCTCCAAAACCAGCTGAGAGTCGGAGAAAATGGGCCGCGTTTGTTTAAACAAATCAAGCAGCATTCCACAAGCATATCCAGATTTTAAATTTAAGTCACAAATTAAAGCTCAGGTGTAGACACTCTCAGGTTGGATAGATACTGATGAATATAAGCCTTTGCTGGGCCCGGGGCCTCGAGGAAGAATGTCTGTGGGCACCTGCTGTGTGCTGGCGCCTTCACATAGAGCCTCTTGTTCAGTCCTTGCTGGGAAGAGCCCCGCCAGCAGGACATACTTGATGCGGTACGAAGCCAGACTGGAACGCTCCTAACCAGTGTTCTCCCCCAGCTTCTCCCAGAAAGCCAGGCTAGAGCAGGCTGTTTCGAGGCCCTGGAGATGCAGGTGTTTCCCACTTAGTCTCCAGAGCTGGCGCCTCACATTCCCTGTGTCCCAGGAAGATGAGAAGGACTCAGGTGGCAGGAAGGGTGTCCTCTGGACACGTGGCTGGGAGCCCAGCAGCCTGGGTGCCAGGTCCAGGAAGGCCTCCCCATCCCTGGGGGACCAAGTCAGAGGGAGGAAGGAAGGAAGCCGTGCAAGATAGGATTTCCCCACCCCAGGCCTGCAGTCTTCCTGGCTCCAACCTCCTGATAAGCAAGCTGGTTTGTTAGTTGACCTGTGTAGTTTTCCACAGGTGACAAAAGCCACTGGCAAGTTGCAAAATTCTCCGGCACAGGTGGGCTTCAAGAGGCCACAGTTTTCCAACAAGGATATAAAGAGAAGGTGGAAGAGCCCTGGACGTTCTGTCAGAGCGACTTTCTTCAGGGTCCCCGACTGGGCCCAGAGCTACGCAGGTTTCCATCTCTCCACCCCTTTCTGCTGCCCCAGGGCTCCTCCACATCTGCCCCCCCCCCCCAGCTAGCCTTGACTCACGCTCCCTGGGCGCGGCACCTACCGGCTGGCTCCCCTCCACTGACCCCGCCCTGGTCCCCAGGACACCCCGGCTGAGGATCCTGGGGGAGGGCACGCTTGGGGGCAGGCCAGGGGCCTCACAGCTCCGTGCCGCAGGGGTGGGAGCAGGGTGGTGCAGCCCAGCTGAACCAGAGCACTAGGGCTCTTGAGGTCTCTGCAGGCCCCAGGAGGAAAGGGGAGTGGGAACCCACCCGAGTCCAGGTTCCCCTCAGAGCTCCAGGAGGCTGTTTTGGTTCGTGGCAGGGTCAGAAGCGGCTTGCTGTCTGATGCCATCTTCTCCAGCAAGGGAAGGCTTGAGGCAGGGCAGCCCTTGTCCTGAAGGCCAGGGACCCCCACGAGGAAAGTTCGCAGCCTGTGTGCGTGCGTCTTGGGCAAATGAGCAGCAGAGGGCCCAGGAAGGAACCTCTTCACCCGGAAAGAAGCAGGAATTTGGCTCACAGGCTGAACTGCAAATTTGGTTTTGCAGGTTACCCAAGGCCACACCTGCTCAGCTCTGGCTGAGGAGGGAGGTTTTTTTTACCTGCAGGCTGGCTTCTGCCTTGCTGACCCCATTACTTGGGTGAAAATGTTCTCAGGAAGTCATATTTTGGAAGGTCAGGGTGCTTTCAAAACTTGGAAGCATTTAAGAGCCATTCTGAAAGAGCTCACCAGTTCCTGCTGAGAGACAGTAATACTATTCTTTTCTTCACTTTAAATGTTTTATGTCATTTAATTCTCATTGCATCTCTTTGAGATGGATCCTATGATTACATCATTTTACAGAAGAGAAAACTGAGGCTGTAAAGTACTCAGCTGTGGATTGAGAATTGAGAGAGGCTCTTTATTGGAGAGTTGAAGTCCCTGGCACTTGAATCAGGGATGGAAGCCTGGGGATGCAGGTGGCCCTTTCCCCACCTCTCTAGTCAAATGTCTCTGTCACCTGGGTCTCCTTGAGGCCCAGTTTGAAATGGAGCAAATGCAGAGTTGGGACTCTGGTGCTGGTGTGCAGCCTTTGGGAGCTGTTGGCCGTGACGTTTTCAGCAGGAATCTCCCCACTCCTAGTTTTGCTGTGTTGTCCAGTGTCCAAGTGCCTGGACAGAGGTTCATGTGACTATTTCTCTTTCTCCCTGGAAAGACCCTCCCTCCAAGGCCATCAGCCCCGCCCCCTCCCCCCTACTTTGTGTCTTGGGACTGGGGTTTTTCAGAAATGTGAAATTAGCAGTGAGCACCTGGAGCCCTTCCTGCTTTAGAAGAAGCTGCATTATACCCTGTTTTACAGTGACATTTTGTTTTTTAAGAACACGGAGAAGAAAAGAAAAGAAAAGAAAAAACCAGAAAGGAATCTCCACGTAGTTTGTGGAAGGAAAGGAGCATACTACGTATATTACAGTTTGGAGCTGTTAGAGGCATCCTCTCACTAGCCCTGGGCAGGTGGCTGCCAGTCCCAGGGGGTGCCCCTAAGAGAGTTTGTCTGGAAGGAGGCCTGGAGGCTGTTTTTGCACAAGAGGCCTTCATGCCCAATCTGCTTCTGTGAAGGGGCAAACCCTCACCCTGCTGGGTGCGAACAGGATGCAAAGCTGCCACAAATCTCTCTCAGCTCACTTGGAGGAGATACTCTGCAAGAGATGCAAAGGCCAAAATTCTTAGTCCCCGGAGAGACTTAGCCCGTGTTGCCTTGTTCATCACTGTGTCCCCAGGCCCCAAGGCAGGGTCTGACTTGTAGGCAGCCCCAAATTTTTGCTGATCAGAGCTAAGAGGACTTTCCCTACATTGACAGGAGATGGTACAATCACATGGCCCTTGCACAACAGCACTCCTCCGAGTCCCTCTTGAAGCACATTTTCTCAGGTGGCTGCTGGACACAGAGGCGCAGAGAAGCTGGTGGCCTCCTCCAGGTCACCCTGCAACAGTGAGTCTCTACAGCCATTCTATCAGGATCAGTGAGCTACTTTTTTGGAGTGGGGTGATTGTGTCTAATGTTGTGTTCATTCAAAACTTAAAGCTTGGGCTTCCCTGGTGGTGCAGTGGTTGGAATCCGCCTGTCAATGCAGGGGACACGGGTTTGAGCCCTGGTCCAGGAAGATCCCACATGCCGCGGAGCAACTAAGCCTGAGCGCCACAACTACTGAGCCTGCTCTCTAGAGCCCGCAAGCCACAACTACTGAAGCCCGCACACCTAGATCCTGTGCTCCGCAACAAGAGAAGCCACCGCAATGAGAAGCCCGCACACCACAATGAAGAGTAGCCCCTGCTCACTGCAACTAAAGCCAACACGCAGCAACGAAGACCCAACACAGCCAAAAATTAATTAATTAGTTTTTTTTTTTTTAAAAAAGAGCTTGACCCGTATCACTTAAGAAACATCAGCATGGGCTTCCCTGGTGGTGCACTGGTTGAGAGTCCGCCTGCCGATGCAGGGGACGTGGGTTCGTGCCCCGGTCCGGGAGGATCCCACGTGCCGTGGAGCGGCTAGGCTTGTGAGCTGTGGCCACTGGGCCAGCGCATCCGGAGCCTGTGCTCCACGACGGGATAGGCCACGGCGGTGAGAGGCCCATGTACCGCAAAAAAAGAAAGAAAAAAAAGAAACACCAGCATGGCCATCTTCACAGAATTTTTTTCTCTTTGGTCTTAGTGGGAACTTATGTAAGCTCCCAGAAACAAGTGTCCACCAGGCCCCTGGAGGCTGCATAAGGATTATGGCCCCAGTTGTATGACCTAGGCAAACCCGGCTCTGATGGGAGTTGTCAACTAACCAGCTAGATCCCGTTGATAACCGAGGTGCTGCTCTCAGCCTTATCCCTGGAAAACCCCAGCTTGGGCGGGCACTCTGAGGCTGTTAGCTGGGGCTCCCCCCAGTTCATCCCTACTCTGCCCAGGGAAACCAGATCTTTCCTGTTCTTCTTCTGCTTCTCCTTCTCACCCTCATTCCAGTGGCCAGTGGAGGTTTAATCACTACAATTCTCGGCAATTCTTGTGATAGATCAAGGCAGGGGGCCAGGACTCTACACTTGGGAAAAGTTCCCCTGGTGGTTCTGATGTGAATCCCTGGCTAAGAACTGCCAATCTAGCACATTACAGTTTAAAATGCTTCACTGCTTACGCTCATGGGATGTGGGCATAGGAAAGAGGTATTACAGAGATTTCAAACCACACCGATCTCGGTGATTTCCTTCTTGCGTAGAGGGGTCATGGGGCAAATCATGCTTATTGTTCCCCAGGAGGCTCTTTTTGAGTCAGAAGCAAACACCAACACCTGATGGTGTGCTTTCATTTAAGGCCAAGGGAGGCGGTTTCCTAGGGCTAGAGGGGGGGCCGCTAAAATCTGAGGTCAGTCAGATGGATAACAGGTGAGTCGGGTGAGATTGTGCAGCCAGGGAACTTTGGAGGCAGCTTTCCCCCTGTGGAGGCACCCTCGCTGCGGGTAGTGCCCACGGCTCTGCCCCGGTAAATGGGAATGTACTTCACACATGCGCAGTTTTGGCCACCTGGGTTAGCGCTTCTCTGTGGTCCGGAACTGAGGAAAGCGAGGGTCACGCGTAGGTTTTGCGCAAGGAGGCTTAGGAGGCTTGACCAGCACGTGAGCAAGGCTCCTCACCAGGTAATGCTAGGATGTGCAAACACTTCAAAAATGGGTAAGAATACCCGTACCTTCACTTTTGGTATTTTATTGGGAAAATTTGGCCCTGTTTCTCTTAAAAGGACTAAAAACTTTAATCAGGTTTAAAAAGAAATTCGTGCTTTTCAGTACAGTTTTTTAGAATTCAGGGCTTAATTTTTGCCTGATTCTATGATTAATAACTGATCTATTGAAAAACATTTTGAAAATACATTTAAAAATAAGAAATGAGAAATTATTCATAATCAGTATGAACATTTTGCATTTAAAAAATTAATAGGCATTTTTTTAGAATAGTTTTAGATCTACAAAAAAATCTAGCAGTAATTGTACTGAGTTCCCATTAACACCCACCTCCCCCCACACACGTTTTCTCTATTATCAGTATCTTGCATTAGTGTGGTACATTTGTTACAATTAATGAACTAAGATTAATACATTATTATGAACTAAAGTCCATAGTTTATTCTAGGGTTCACCATTTGTGTTGTACCTTTCTTTCTTTCGTTTTTTTTTTTTTGGTCAGGCCACGCAGGTTTTGACAAATGCATAATGCCCTGTATCCACCGTTACAGTATCAAATAATAGTTTCACTGCCCTAAACCTGTGCTCCACCGGTGATCCCTCCCCACTCTCCCTCAGTCCCCTTCCAAACTCCTGCCGACCACTGGTATTTTTACTGTCTCTATAGTTTTGCCCTTTTCAGGATGTCTTATAGTTGGAATCATACAGTGTGTAGCCTTTCCAGACTGGCTTCTTTCACTTACAAGATGCATTTAAGTTTCCTCCATGTCTTCTGTGGCTTGATAGCTCATTTCTTTTTAGCACTGAATAATATTCCATTGCCTGGGTGTACCACAGTTTGTTTTCCATTCACTTATTGAAGAATATCTTGGTTGCTTCCAGTTTGGGGCATTTATGGATAAAGTTGCTATAAACATTTGTGTGCAAGTTTTTGTGTGGGCATAGCTGGATCTTACAGTAAGAGTGTGTTTACCTTTGTACGAAACTGCCAGACTGTCTTCCAAAGTTGTTGCATTTTGCATTCTCACCAGTTGCTGCTGCTCTGAAGCATCACCAACATTTGGTATTGTTGATTTCAAAAAAAAAATATTATCCATTCTAATAGATGTGTAGTGTGGTATCTTATTGTTTTAATGTGCAATTTATGAGGACTTATGATGTTGGACGTTCTTTTCATACACTTATTTGCCATCTGTATATCTTCCTTGGTGAGCTGTTACGATCTTTTGCCCATTTTTAAATTGGGTGTTCCCTTATTGTTGAATTTTGAGAATTCTTTATAATATGCACACACACAAAGAATTCTTTATATATTGATATTTTGGATACCAGCCCTTGGTATCCTTTGGATACCAAACACGTTTGCAAATATTTTCTCCCAGTCTGTGGCTTGCCTTTTTATTCTCTTACATGTCTTCACAGAGCCGAAGTTTTCAATTTTAATAAAATCTACTTTATCAACTTTTTCTTTCATGGATTGTGATTTTGGTGCTGTATCTAAAAGCTCATTGCCAAACCCAAGATTACCTAGATGTTCCTTTATGTTATAGTCTAGAAGTCTTATAGTTTGGTGTTCTGCATTGTCTATGATCCAATTTAAGTTACTCTTTGTGACAGGTGAAGATCTGTGTCTAGATTCATGTTTTTGCTTGTGGATATAGAGTTGTCACAGTGCCATTTGTCAAAAGACGATTCTTTCTCCAGCGAATTGCTCTTTTTCCTTTTATCAAAGATCAGTTCATTATATGTGTGTGGGTCTACTTCTGGGATCTCTGTTTTATTAATCTATCTATTCTTTCAGCAATACCATACTGTCTTTACTGTAGGTTTGTAGCAAGTCTTGAAGTCAGATAGTGTCAGTCCTCTAAGTTTGTTCGTCTTCTTTAGTACTGTGTTGGCTATTCTGGGTCTTTTGCCTTTCCATATAAACCTTAGAATCAGCTTATCAATATCCACAAAGTAACTTGCTGCGATTTTAATTGGGATTGTGTGGAAGTTATAGATTAAGTTGGTAAGAATTATCATCTTGACAATATTGACTCTTCCTACCCATGAATATGGACTCTCTCCATTCATTTAGATCTTTGATTACTTTTTTTTAAATTAATTAATTAATTATTGTCTGTGTTGGGTCTTTGTTTCTGCGTGAGGGCTTTCTCTAGTTGCAGCGAGCAGGGGCCACTCTTCATCGCGGTGCGCGGGCCTCTCGCTGTCGCGGCCTCTCTTGTTGTGGAGCACAAGCTCCAGAGGCGCAGGCTCAGTAGTTGTGGCTCAAGGGCCTAGTTGCTCCGCAGCATGTGGGATCTTCCCAGACCAGGGCTCAAACCCGTGTCCCCTGCATTGGCTGGCAGATTCTCAACCACTGTGCCACCAAGGAAGCCCCTAGATCTTTGATTTCTTACAGCAGTTTTTAGAGTTTTCCTCATTGAGATATAGTACACATTTTGTTAGAGTTACATCTAAGTATTTCTTTTTTTCCTTTTTTGAGTACTAACGTTAAGTGGTATTGTTGTGTTTTATTTTCAAATTCCAATTGTTCATTGCTGGTATGTAGCAAAGCAAATGACTTGTGTATCAACTTGTATCCTGCAACCTTCCTATAAACTTACTAGTCCAGGAGCTTTTTTCTCCACATATTGTTTACATTGTTGAGGTCATAGACTTTGTAAACAATCTTATATCCTGTTTTTTTTCTCAATTATGTCATAAGCCTTTTCAGTGTCATTTAAAATTCTTTTAAAACATTTTTTTTTAGGGAATTTCTTGGTGGTCCAGTGGTTAGGACTCTGCACTTTCAATGCCTAGGCGCTGGATTCAATCCCTGGTCAGGGAACTAAGATCCCACAAGGCGTGCAGTGCGGCCAAAAAACATTTTTTTTAATGGCAGCAAAACATTTTATTGAGCTCTTAGTTAACACGTTAACACATCCATCTTTACCGTCTTCATGCATATTCCTTATTGAAAATACAGAAGTGTATAAAGAAAAAATTAAATGTGCTCAAAACTCCACCATAAATAACCAAAATAATTTCCACAAGAAATAATCACTGTTCACATTCTGTTGTTTTCCTTCTACTGCTTCCTTTCTGCCAGTGGTTCTTTATTGGGAAACAGATTTCTTTGAATATCTGATGAAAGCTACGGGTCTCTCCCAGAAAATTAAGACATGCACTAATCTTTGAAGTTTCAGAGTTTTTAGGGGCCTCTATGGCCCATCCCAGAAATGCCCCACAAAAGGCTGTGACACACATCCACCAGCTCTGGTTGACATTATTTACACCACACTTTCAGGTGCGTTAGGCTTGCACAGACTGAGCAGGCTTTCCTGGCTTTAGAGAAGGCCTGGGACTTCAAAGAAGCAGAGAAATGTACGAATTAGTTGGATATCCCAGAATGTAAAATAAATGGAGGTTAACAGTCATCCTGGGTTCGCTCCTTGTTTCAGTGGAAGTGCCATTATGATGTTAGCTGTTAAGACTTGTTTCTTATATTTTGGAAATGTAATAGATGGTTGGAACATATTTAACCTTAGCATTTCTGACTCTTTAAGGGAGACCTGGAAGATCCTTAATGTAATAATTTGGTTGTGGCACAAATCTGAAGGTTGGATTTGGGGCTAGTGAGGGAGCTGAGTACCTGGTTTGTTGTTCACATATGATCTAAATGGTACAAAGTTGTTTCTTCGTGTGGGTACCAAGAGAAAGAGAGCCATGTGTCTACCCACAGGGCTTCGCATTCACGAATGTCTCGACATATCCCTCTGAATGTCAGTATTCAACTGTGTATTTCTTACTAGGAGTTTATCAAAATTCCCTTTGGGTAAAGATATTTAAAATTTTAAGGTATTTTTCTTAGCATTTGTATAAGATTTCCATGTTAACTCTGTTAGCGATCCCAGACTGTGTTAAAAACAGAATTAGAGCATTTAATGTTCGCATACTTAAATGAATCTCTTCTATTTCTTCCAGTTCTTTTAAGCATAAAATAACCAATTTAACATACTTACTCAAAACCCTTAATTCAGCTAGATTTTGCTTTATAATGTAAAAACTTATTTTCCTAACAAATGAGAAAATTTTCATTTTCTACCACTAGAAGATATTTTCTTATAGAAAAATCCAGTTATTTGCTAGTCTCTCACCACTTCATGCAGAGCCCCCTTTCAAAATGAGAGCAGCACCTTTATATAGCCTAGTGGATTTGGATGGGTAAGCCCACGGCAGCAGCCCCTGAATCGGAAGAACACTGCTTCCCTTTTAGGACACTTTACAACTCATGACTCAGCTCTGAAGAGGATGTGGTTGGTGAAGTTTCCTGCTTCTAGTGGTCCCAAGTTCACATGGCCTCCCCTTTTGCGGGCCTGGTGGCTGCAGAAACAAGGGCAGCGGACTCCAGGGACTGGTATTAAACCAGCAGCCATGCTCACCTGCATGAGGTAACACCAACAGCACCAGTCTCACCCAGTGCAAATGAAATGTATTGGCCTTAGACATTCCAAGATTTCTGGATCCTCTATAACTATTAGTGGCTGAGGTCACCAGGGAACTACTCTGGGAAGTTTAAAACCTTAATTCTACACATTAAAAAAAAAAGATTATTCAGAATATAGTTTGCTCTTCTTTTTCCCCTAATGTTGTTTATGGTGGTATCTCTACTTTACTATAGGCCAATTCCTTAAAGTCTGCTTTAAATAGTTAATCTCAAGGCAGCACAGAAAATATACATATTCTACAACTTTTCTAACCCTGTTGTTTCCCAAAGGTAACTACAATTTCTGCTCTTAAAAATATTCGTTCTTATTAAGCATAGATTAAATGTGTATCTCAACTACTGAAAATCAATAATGCTAATCATTTTACTATAGTTAAAAACCTCCAATGCAACTTGGAGTCCAGGTTCAGGAATGAATGAAGAATTGTAAAATAAAGGCCTTGCCTCACATGCCCACTTACTATAGTCAGAGCAAGTTTTGAAACCAGAGTTTTAGTTTGCAATTTATTAATTATGCCATATAGCTATAGTTTAAATTTCTGGCTAGTAAGTTCCTTAAGCCAAAGAAACTTGGATCTCTCAACAAAATGAATAAAGCTACAATGTGAAGATGGTGAAAATTTATTTAACTGTCTGCATGTACCAAAGACTTAATAGTTAAAATTGGAGGTAAAAAAAGACAGGATGCGATTATTTTCCAAAAGCACTGTTTTTATTTATACAGAGTCCTAACCACTTCAGTGGCAGGAGGAGTGGGAGAGGTTCCTTTTTCAATTCAGGGGCCCCCATAATGTTGGTCTGTTGTTACGAAACACACAGGCAAGTGGCGTCATGGATTTGGTAAACTAACTACAATGTTTAGTCTCTCTCTGCTAGAGCAACAAGGTGAGCATCAATCTCTGCTTCTGTAAGAATCCTGGAAGGCAAAGGGAAAAAAACCCCACAACTATTTACTTTTTGAAAACTTTTTATTATGCAAAATTCAAAAAACACAGAAAAGTAGGATAGTAATGAACTCCTGTGTACCTATCACCCAAATTCAACAATTATCAATTTATAGCTAATCTTTTAAAAATCAATACACCCACCACTCATCCCTTCAGATTATTTTGAAGGAATTCCCAGACATCATATCAACTTCATCTATACAAACTAATGTTTAACTCTTTGACATCAGATCTAGAATTAGGTCTTTTGAAAGAAAAACCCTTTTGGTTCCAATTATGATAGCAAATATTTAAATTAAATATAAAACTAAACTATACATAGAGTATTCTATTTTAGCTCCTATGTCAAAATGCTTTTATACCTACTATAACTCAAGTTTATATCAGCCAAGAGACAAGAAGGCACTCCATGTTGAACATGTTATTTTCTAAATGATGTTTGCCCCAAAGAAATAAAAACTGCTTGGCCATCTTTAATGTGACCCATTACTGGTGAACTTTTTTTTTTTTTTGCGGTACGCAGGCCTCTCTCACTGTTGTGGCCTCTCCCGTTGCAGAGGACAGGCTCCGGATGCACAGGCTCCGGAGGCACAAGCTCAGCAGCCATGGCTCACGGACCCAGCCGCTCCGCGGCACGTGGGATCCTCCCGGACCGGGGCACAAACCCGTGTCCCCTGCATTGGCAGGCGGACTCTCAACCACCGCGCCACCAGGGAAGCCCTACTGGTGAACTTTTAAAGTGAAATTTGTCAAAGTGACATTTTTGAGTGCAAACTGGGGCAATGTAAGTAGTTTATACAGTTGTGTATACTTATGTTATACATTCTAGTTATTATTTAAGTATATTTACCATCACAGAATTTATAAATGATACAAGAGTTTTTCTGAAGACATACGATCTTTGGTTTCTTACTTATTTAACTTACTTATTTAAAGATTTTAAAGGTTATAGGAGGGTCTCAGAATAGAAAACAAGAACTATTTGTAGATCCTTTAGAGAGATTGCTCCTGCTGGAATTTTACTGCTTTAATAAAAAAAAAAAAAAGGCAACCTTTTCTATGGGGGACAGAAGGGAATTTATTTCTGTTTTTAAAAAAAATTCTATAAATTTTTCTTAAATCTTTCATGTTTATATCACTTGCCTACAGGCAACAAAAAGAACAAATTAGAAAAGAAAAATGTACTAACGTAACTCTTCAAGGTCTGGTTAAGCTTAGTTTACTACCTTTTTTTTCCCCACCCCTAACAATGACAATTGTGTCTTTATAACTGTGACCTAAAAGTAAATACACACAGTAGTCAACATGCGTTCCAGCAGGTTCCCTGAATCTGTGGATTTAACCAAAGCATTTTTTACTATTCATGAGAGTATCCAGGTTCATGGTAAAAGTCAATCACCACACAGGGTTGCTGGGAGGATTAAGTGAACTGATATATGTTAAGCATCCAGTATAGATTTGACTCATGGAAGCTGTGAAGTTGATTTGTGGGAGTTAGTCACTTAGTGAGTAAGAACAGACAAGGATCCAGCATCTGCAATTCAATTAGCTGTATGCAAAATTCAGGGGTTTCAAAGATATCCAAATAGGGTCTGAGGTACATCAGTATTTCATACTGCTCTTCAAAGCTCCACTTAAATAACCACTAAATAATAAAAGCTCCATCTGAAAAATACTAGTTTGGGAGCTGAATTTCTATTGGCCTTAAGCTAAAAAACACACACAAACACTTATGCTCAGTTTACTTCTCAGATAAAGGAGGTTATTTTACATCACCTCTGGTATTAGATATAAAATAAATGAAATGAGAAGAAAAGCAGTTTATGTCTGTCTTAAGGAGACACCCAGTAAGTTTTAAAACAGATTTCTCAGGTGCTGAAAAAAAAAAAAAAAACTAACTCTAGTTCAAAAAAATTCTTTCCTCAAGTTACAGGACAAATGAACCAACACACCTCCACCTTTCTAGACTAGAATTTATCACTTGGCAAACTTCTTTAAGTGCCCGGCCGACAATAAAATAACTCACCTGAATTTAGGATTTTCAACTGTAACTACTCCAACTTCTATTTCTGAAGGTTTGAAATCAATTGATAGAACAGTAGACAGGCATGTAATTGCAGTCTGAAAAAAAGTATCAACATTAAAATAATATAGTATTTTTCAGAGATTCCAAGATTTTTCTCATTCCAAACTTACTCAAGTCATGAGAACCACAAGCTATTCATTTTTGCTCCATGTTTGAGGTGATGTAGTTCTACAGCCACACAGATTGCTTAATTCTAACATGTTGCCTGCCAATGACAAGAAACTTGTTTATACCAAGTCGACTATAAACTAAAGGGCTCCAACAACAAAAATAGGGTGATTTACACAAAACAGTCTGTTTGCCTGGTGATCACTACATGCCAAGCAATGCTTATTAGCACTTGGAGTGAGATGGGGAGAGGATAAAGATGAATGATAGTCTTCTTTCAAGGAATTTACAGTAATAACAATTTAAGAATGTTTTAAGTGGCTTTGTACCCGATGTGATTAATTACTTATGTAACTATGAATTGCAATTAAAAAAAAAGAAAAAACCTTTAAGAAACATTTGAACAGTGCCTCCCAGATGAGAACTAGCTTATTTCCTGTTAGTGTATGATAATACTGCCAACCAAACACAAAGGTATTAGATGGTAATTCTTCCTTTCTTGTTTATCAGAATCATGTTGTTAGTCTTTAGAATTGCTGTATCCCTGACCCCCTTTTCCACAATCCACTAAAATTCTGTTTTTAACTTCTTGGCAGTAAATAAGAACTTCTTTAGTCTAAGGTTACTAAATATTTGTGTAAGAATTTTGTCTTGTCCTGTCAATTTAAAACTTCCCAATCATAATGAACAATCCCCTCAAGAACCCTGCATAAAAGAGCTCTACTTCTGTGTCCCAGATATAATTTCTCTGCCAAGTCATCCTGCGAGCATATTCTTTTACTGTGAAGATGTCTGCTTCCTTGAAAATTTGGTGTGTGGCTGCTTTTCCTTTAGGACCATAAGAGCAGCATTACTGACTCAACTTTTTCACTTCTGCTTCCAGTTAGCGTAAGCCTAATTTGAATCACAACCATGCAGGTCTTTGGACCTGGTCTTGACTCCTATTCTTAGTTATAGTTCCCCATTTTATATGTGTTTTGTTGAAAGCAGTTTCAAATACATTATGAAATGAGATGGGGAATTAGATGAATAAAAGCAGTCCTCACTGTTCCCATGTGACATCGATTTTACTATTAACCTGACAAATTTGGATATCATGACATAACCCAGGAATAGCCTATACAGATTGTCAATTCTGCAATGATCCTCATTATTCTATATAGCATAAAAAAAAGGTCAGTTCCTTTCGGCTAACTTACTTCCACTGTCTGTTCAAATGTCCAATCAAATTTCTTCTTCACTTTTTTTTCAAGGAAGCTGGTTGACTCGGTTTGTTTAACTCCTGCTGCAGTGGCTTTAAACCCACAGTAGTAACCTGCGGGATCACACTTGTACACCTGAGGGCCTTGTTCTTCATCTATACCGATTAAAATCATACCTAAACAGAAAGAAAGACCCTCATTAAATATCTTATGCCTTTATACAACAAGATTTCTTCTCTCTTGGTATTGCCACATAGCTGTTGTTAATCATTACTCTGGCCGTCTATTTTAAGTTTTTTTTTTTTCTTCCTGAGAACAGTTTTAATGTGTGACAGTAAATGCTCAATAAATGTGGAAATTAAATGATGTTACAGAAAAGGCAACTCATGAAAGCAAAGAAAATCAGGTTAGCCAATTCCACCATTCTTTTAAAAATATTTTTTAAAGGATGTGTTTTGTTTTAAGAAAACTAATAAAACACAGGTTATCACCACAGATAAATAAGGTAACAAATTTCTATTATCCAAAAGGTTTTATCACGGATTTTTTAAAGGTTTTAATGATCACAAATGTAATTTACAATTTTCTAATCCTTGCTATTACCCAAAGCATGTTCCTTTGAACCCTAATCCCTCAAGACGTTAACTAGTCAAATAAATTTGGAAAATATACTTTTCACATACTTCTTTTAGAAAAAATAATATACAAAAGCATATTAAATGTTCTAAAATCTTCTGCTGTAGGTTGACCTACTTTAGCTCAGTAGTTCTTCAGTTTATTTGACCAAGAAATACTTTTTCTTGTATAATTATGTTATTATAATGACATACAATTAAAATAAACAACCACCACCAAACTTCTTTCTACTCAGCAGAGCAGGTAACAAAGTATTTAAAGAATGGCTTAACCCCATTTGAACCTTTTTTATATAGTGTCTTCTTACAAGATTTGGTATTATTCAATGACTCTATTCACATTTATAGATGTTTTATAGAGTCTAGTAATGAGGAATTTTGAAGCTTATTTTATTGATAAACACTATGACAGTGATCAGCTATCCATTTTATTCTAATGTTATGTTACCCTGTAATTTTCTTTACATTTTATACTTGAGCTGTGATACAAAGTACAAGGGCACCACCAAAGAGAGATCCACTTACTTCTCTGCGGGGGGGGGGGGGGGGGGGAAAGAAACACTTCTTTACTTCAGGGTCTTGCAAAATGAGCAGGTTTAACAGATAAGGAAATGAAGGGCAATCAAAGCAAAAGGAACATGCACAAAGGCACATGAAAGGTCAGGGCACACCCAAGGAATGACAAAAGATCCATGTATTACAGGAGCTTCAGGTGAAAGAGAAATGCAGAGCTTCAGGTCCAAGAGGCAACTTGAGAGTAAACTGTAAGGGGCCTTGCACATCGTATTAACAACAAAACAACAAAATTTGATTTTAGAATGATAACTCATGTAGGAATATGGAACAGACTAGGAAAGATAAGGAGGAAGAAAGGCAGTGAATTAGGTGGCAGAGGCAAAAGACAATGAAAAAGTGACAGAGGAGATGGAAGGGACATATTCTAATGTAAAGCTTGATGACTAAACAGATGACCAGGGAAGGTGAGATGGGGGTAGAACAGAAGTTGAGGATGAGAGTAGGAAAAGAGCAATGATTTCAAGTTTGAAGTATCTGTGGGACATGAAGGAAGAGACTGGGCTAAAGCTAATGAGGGAGTGACTGGCATACAGGTAGTAAACGAAGCCATCAAAGTGGATGAGATCACCCAGAAGAACAAAGAGGAGAGAAGGACCAAGGAGAGAAACCAGATGAGCAACAACATTTAAGGGACCAGTAGAAGAGGATAAGCTAAGGAAACTGAGGAGAAGAGTATCATTGAAGAAATCAAGGGAGAATTTTTAAGTGACAGGTCAAAAATAGGGTCAGATGCTAAAGAAAAATCATTACACTGACTGCTTTAATTCTCATAAGTGAATGACACAATGTCAGAAACAAACATGTTGAATTTTTCAGGCTAATTTATTACATTAAATCTCAGATCAGTAAAGCTTATTCCTCTCCCAATAAAATTTTACTTGTTTTTTAAAGAAGAAATTTATTCTAAATATATGAATCACAGGCATATATGTGTGAGCCTGATTCTTTAGGGTGGTCCAAAGAAACAACTACATTGTTAAGATGCCTAATTTAAGCATTTCCATCGAACTAGTAATCTAGAATTGCAGTAGAACCTCCATTACAAAAGCCTAATAGCATCTAAAGTTTAAAGGTAGTGCCTAAAATACTGTTGTGAAACCTATCCTTCCATCACTGATTTATTATAAAGATTTCCTCACCTTTTATAACTTCCAAACCACATGTTCCAAACCCAAGTGTTACTGAAATAACTTTCTTTATGCATGTTTGCTAAAAAAAAAAATCATAATTCATCAATTATTTGGGAGACTTCTTTGCATACTTACAACAACCAAGAGGCCTCATTTCAGCATTCTGTGTGTAGACCTGAGAAATATCAGCAATTCTTTTACACAGCATGTCCACAGGAATCTCGTAACCATACTTGTATTTCCAATTAGCTGCTTCATAGCGTGCCCTCTGTACCTGGGATCTGCTGTCAGCTTAGAGCATAAAAAACAAAGGTTTACTTCTTTAGAAGGAAAGAATGAACCTCAATTCAGATAATTTTCCCAATGTATACATATATCTGCATTATGACTTAAGGAAAACAGAAGTGGTCCACTATGGCTTTTTCTCCCACCAACGTATAATGAATGACTCAGCAATAAGTACGTGACAAAAAAGGAAAAAAGTTTAAAAAATGAAGTTCTATATCCAGCACTGCACTTTTATGCTGAGCCCTTCATCAGCTGTCAAAATAGTTTCTAAAAGTGTCTAATAACTCCCCAAAGACCAGGTTTTAAGGAAAGAAAATAATGTTTCTCTCGATCTTTTTTTTGTGGGCTTGAATTTTCCCTTGATTTCAGAAAATAAAAACCCAATGTTATTTTTATAATTCTCACCTACTTCTAACCAGTGTCACTATCACCAGGTTTGAGATATACTGACTTATGTCCCCTTAAATTACTAACCATATCTGAAATAAATCATCTATGAGAGGGGCCTCAGCTCAGTTTCCCTGACTGTAGCATAGAGATCTAATTCTATTATACTTATGGTTTCAAACAAGCTCACAATACTCTGAAGATATTGATACTAGCCTTGGAAGACTGCAAATCTACTCATATCACCTGAAAATCAGACACTAAAGGAAGCCTTTTAAAATTAATACAAAACTCAAAAATAATCTGAAGAAAATAACAAATCTAAGTAGGTATTAAGTCAATCACCTGTCATTCCTGTCATCACGCAGCCGATGTTTTCGGTTATCTTGAATAAGTGAGTCACTGTGCTGGAATCCAATAATTTGTCCTAATGAACAAAATAAATCAAGATAATTTTAAAAATCACAGGTCTCTGTGTAGTGACAAAAAAACATTATGGAATGATAACAATGAACTATATAATAAATGTCTTCTGCTCATTTTACAGTTAAAACCAATAAAAAATGGGGGCAGGGGCACAACTGTTTTCCTTTTTCAGATGATATGTTTCCTGTGGGCAAGAATTATAGCTCACCAAAGTGTGTTTTGAGGTCCCTGAAGACAAAAGACCTAGAAATCCCACTGTGTTATAATCATACCACAAAGTTCAACTTGTCAATTCTGTCTACTCAGTTAATTGTCAATTCTTCTTGGATGACAGACAGGAAAGCAGGGTCAAAGTAAAAACAATGTTAACATATATAATAATATACCCTTGTACAAACTCATGAAACATTCTTGCATTATATTCTGCAACAATTGGCTATCTTGGCAGTACTACTTACAGGTACTTTCTTCTGTGTGACAATTACTGCACAGTCTTTCCCTCTGACAGCTACTGATGTAAGGCCACCCTGGTTAATAGCCTTAAAAGCATATTCTGGAAAATAGAACAGTTTTTTTTAAGAGGTGAAATAAATGATCATAGATTCATACAACGGAATAGTTATTAAAAATAAAGAGCTTTATGAACTAACATGGAATGCCATCCAATACATGCAAAGTCAAAATAATAATGATAATAATAAATCGTAATTAAACCAACTCCACTTCTTTCCATTTTGATCATTTTCATCAGGTACAAATACCAAATTTCCAATAAACATTTAATTAAGTTTTATTATATCAAATCTTTATCAATTACGTTTTATCAATTAAAAAGTTTGTTTTGTAGCCATTATTTCTACCAAGTCTGGTTTCCCTGGGTCAAATTTAGGTGATCTAAATTTTCTCAAGATTTACTATTTCTGTTAACTTTTGGTCAATAACTAATTGACTGTATGCAGTTTTAACTGCTGTTAGATTACTTTGTCTTTTCTTCCCCCCCTACCAAATTGAAATTTTCTGGATCATGTTATTTGCAATTTTCATGTTACCTACACTATAGGATTCTTTAGTTTATCTATAACAAACTTCAGCTTGTGCACTTCTCTAGCTGCTGTCAAATCATTCCCATGTTAAAACAGCTGAATTGAAGTGGTTTATAAAAACAAACTACTATGGCACCATGTGGTTTAGCTGATAATGACTGCCTGTGGAGAGTAGAATTACAGATGAGACTATCCCTTTCTATGTTGTATATTTCTGTAATATTTAAACT
Organism: Monodon monoceros; assembly: GCF_005190385.1. Lineage (NCBI taxonomy): Eukaryota > Metazoa > Chordata > Mammalia > Artiodactyla > Monodontidae > Monodon > Monodon monoceros. Next base: position 111,314,733 of record NW_021703778.1, on the reverse strand, counting down.
TAATATAAACATATATTTTGTAATTTGTAAAATTAATATATATTAATAACAAAAATTAATATATGCTCACTGTAGAAAATATAAAGGATAATGTAAAAGAAAAAAATTACTCACTACTCCAATTGTTATCTACATTTGATGTATAATAGATGCTTTTACTCTGTGCACCAGGTCTGAGGCCTGGTCTTATTTGGTTCAAAAAGCCACTGGTGATGAAGATCATCTGAGGAAGATACTACCTATGATACCAAAGAATTTCCTTTAATAGGAGCTGTGATAAAAATCCTTTGTCAAATATTTCTAAGTGGCCACATATTGAAGAGAACAAGAGTAAAAAGACTCTAGAAAAATCACCTCAAAGAAAATCCTCAGATCTAACTTACATTTAACTAGCTAATTACAACAGCTTGTTTTTACCATCCCATTACACCACAAACAACTTCTAAAATACAATGTTTCATAATGCTTCTCAGTTCTGTTTCTCATATGGTCAATAAAGCCTCTACCAGATCAACCCTCCACAGGTAAACTATAAACTCTAGACAAAACTACCCAAAGACACCAGAAAGAGGCCAAAAGAGGCAGATTTCAAAGAGGGAGGCAACGCTTGAAGATGGCAATGGACTGGGGTGAGCTCCCCATTTTCATGACTTAAGCTTGCATGCAGGTCCCAGTCAGGGGTACACACCCACAGAAAACTCCGTCCTTTTGGCCTGAAGAGCTAGGGAACAGCTTGGGGGAGTAACCACAGCTGCTGGAAAATGAGGAAGAGAAAGGAGAGAGCCAGAGAGGGAGAGCCCCAACTTCTATGTTGCCCAAATCTCTAGCTGATTCCATAACCACACACACAAAAGACAGACTCCAAGCAGCCTAGCTAGGATAAAAGAATTGAGATTTAAGCTGCCACCCAAATTAACCGCCTGCTAGAACAAATTAATGCTCTTCGGAGGAATATAACAGAATCCAGTCTTCACAACCTAACATTCACAAATGCCCAGGATATAATCCAGAATTACTCAACATACCAAAAAAGAAACCAAACCAAACATAGTTAAACATGATCTACTTAGAAGAGACCAACCCTGAGATGACCCAGATGTTGTATTAGCAGGTAAAGTTATTAAAACTATGTTCAATGACATAATGAAAAATATTCAAGATGAAATAAGAAATCTCAGTAAATTACAAAAGAACCAAATAGAAATTACAGAACTGAAAAATACAATATCTGAAATTTAAAAATTCACCAAGTGAACTTAACTGCAGAATGGAGATATATGAAAATGAATCAAACTATCCCTCTTTTTTTTTTTTTTTTTTTGGCCGTGCTGCATGGCATGCAGGATCTTAGTTCCCAGACCAGGGACTGAACCTGAGCCCCCTGCAGTGGAAGCACAGAGTCCTAACCACTGGACCACCAGGGAATTCCCTATCCAATTTTAAACAAGAGAAAACAGATTTAACAAACAAGTCTGTGGGTCAACATCAAAAGGTATAATGTGTGTAACTGGAGTCCCATATGGACAGGAAAGCACGAGACACCCCCCCCCCAAAATCTTTAGAAATAATGGCTAAAATGCTCCAAATTTGGCAAAAGACATAAAATTTCATACTGAAGAACCAGCAAACTCCAAGCAGGATAAATACAAAGAAAACCACACCTGTGCGCTCATTATAGTCAAATTCCTGAAAACCAAAGCAGAGAAAATTTTGAAAAACAGAGAAAAAGAACAGATTATACACAAGAGAACAATGATTTGAATTCCATGATTGCACCTGAAGACAGTGGAACATCCTTAACGTGTGGAAAGAAAAATCATCAATTCAGAATTCTATATCCAACAAAAACATCCTTCAAGAATGAAAGTTAAATAAAGATACTTTCAGACTTGCAACAAAAACGCTAAAAGAAGTTCTTCGGGCTGAAGGAAAATGATACCAAAGAAAACTCCAATCTTTAGAAATGAGGAACATCAAAAAATGGTAAATATCTGGATAAATATAAAAGACTATTTTATTCTCTTTAATTCTTTAAAACTACCTAACAAGGGCTTCCTTGGTGGCGCAGTGGTTAAGAATCCACCTGCCAATGCAGGAGACATGGGTTCAAGCCCTGGTCGGGGAAGATCCCACATGCTGCGGAGCAACTAAGCCCATGCACCACAACTACTGAGCCTGCGCTCTAGAGCCCACAAGCCACAACTACTGAGCCTGCATGCCACAACTACTGAAGCCCATGTGCCTAGAGCCCATGCTCTGCAACAAGAGAAACCACCGCAATGAGAAGCCCACACACTGCAATGAAGAGTAGTCCCCACTTGCCCCAACTAGAGAAAAGCCCTTGCGCAGGAATGAAGACCCAACACAGCAAAAAATAAATAAATAAATAGATTTTATTTATATATATATAAATACTTAAAAAAAGTTACATTTGTGGAGTTTGTGAAATATGTACATGTATTACTTATAAAAAAGAAAGGGAGTAAATGGACTTTCAATGTTTCAAGGCTTGCACATTTTAGGTGAAATGAGAAATATTAACTCTAAGACTGGGAGAAGTTAAGCATGTATATACAATCCTTAGAACAACACTAAAGGATGCTAAGAAGTAGCCAAAAGGCTAATAGATTAAAATGAAATTCTAAAAACTGTTCAAATAATTGAAAAGGAGGCAAGGGAGGAGGTACTGGGGAACAAATAAACAAACAAACAAAACAAAGACAAACAGAAATAAATAAAATAGTAAATTTAAATCTAACCATGTCAACAACTGCATTAAATGCTAATGGATGAGGGGACTTCCCTGGTGGCGCAGTGGTTAAGAATCTGCCTGCCAATGCAGGGGACACGGGTTCAAGCCCTGGTCCGGGAAGATCCCACATGCCGTGGAGCAACTAAGCCCGTGCGCCACAACTACTGAGCCCACATGCCACAACTACTGAAGCCCATGCGCCTAGAGTCCATGCTCCGCCACAAGAAAAGCCACCACAATGAGAAGCCTGCACACCGCAACAACCAATAGCCCCCACTCGCCCTAACTAGAGAAAGCCCAGGCGCAGCAACAAAGACCCAACGCAGTCATAAATAAATAAATAAACAAATAAATGCTAATGGATGAAATACTCCAATTAAAAGAAACTGACAGATTTAGAGAACAAATGTATGGACACCAAGCGGGAAAAGCGGAGGTGGGGAGTGGTGGTGGTGGGATGAATTGGGAGATTGGGATTGACATACATACACTATTATGTATAAAATAGATAACTAATAAGAACCTGCTGTATAAAAAATAAATGAATACATAAAATTCAAATTAAAAAATTTTAAGATTAAAAAAAGCAGAAACTGTCAGAATGGATAGAAAAGCAAGACTCAAATATATGCTGCCTACTGGAGACACACTTTAATAAATGGATGAAAAACCGTATACCACACAAAAGCATCAGAAAGTTGGAGGGACTATACTAATATCAGATAAAGTAGACTTCAAGACAAAGAGTATTATCAGAAATAAAGAGGAGCATTTCAAAATGAGAGAAGAATCAATTCATAAGAAGACATAACACTAATAAATGTATACACACCTTTTAAGACTACTTCAAAATACATGAAAGGAAGATTGACCAAATTAAAAAAAGAAATGGACAATCACACCCAGTTAAAGATTTTAACACTGCCACTCAGCAACCGCTAGAAACAAACACCAAAAAAGTAAACATACATGATATGAACTACACCATCAACCACCCTGACCTAGGTGGTATCTGTAGAATACTATTGGCAATAACTGAAAAATATACAGGCACATGGTATTAACAGTACATGGTACATTTACCAAGACAGACCATATGTTAGGCCATAAAACAAGTCTCAATTTTTAAAGTGCTGAAATCCCTATACTTAGGGAAAATTTTAAATTTGAAAATTTAAAACCACAGTTCTAAATAATCCATGCATCAAAGAAGTAATCACCAGGGACATTTTAAAATATTTTGAACTGAATGGTAATAAAAATGTACCAAAACTTGTAGGATGCAGCTAAAAGTATTCAGAAGGAATTCTACTGTTATGGTGGACAGATCCTAAGGTGGCCTCCCCTCCACAATACCTGCCTCCTGGTGTTCACATCTCTGTGTAATCCCCTCCCCTGAGTGTGGGCAAGATCTCTTAACTTCCTTCTAACAAACTAAATATGGCAAAGGTGATGAGATGGCACTCTACTGATTACATTATATAGACTCCACCTTGCTAGCAGACTCAACTCTTGAGATTCTTCCTGCTGGCTTGATAAGTAGCTATGGGGCAAGAACCACCGGTGGCCTCTGGTGAACAGCCAGAAGGTAGTTGGGGCCCTCAGTCCTACACTGCAAGCCTAAGTTTCCACTTTAAGAAGCTAGAAAAGGGCAAAGTAAACCCAGATTAGAAGAAAAGAAATAATAAAGATCAGAAATCAATGAAATAGACAAAAAAGAGAACATGAGCAAAGTCAAAAATTGATTCTTTGAACAAAAAACAATAAACCAACGGGACTTCCCTGGCAGTCCAGTGGTTAAGACTCTGCATTCCCAATGCAGGGGGCATGGGTTCAATCCCTGGTCAGGGAACTAAAATCTCACGTACCGCAAGGTGCGGCCAAACCAAAAACCAACAAAATTATAAGCCTTTTGGTATGTTGAAAAACGGTCCCCAAATGATATCCACGTCCTAATCCCTGGAACCTGCAAATACTACCATAGGTAGCTTAAAAAAAAAAAAAAAAGAGAGAGAAATATTTGCACATGTGATTAAGTTAATTTTGAGATGGGGAGATTATCCTGGTGGGCCCTAAATGCATTCCTATTAAGAGACAGAGGGAAACTTTATACACACAGAGGAGAAGGTGCTATGAAGAGGGAGCAGACAGATTTGAAAATGCTGGTCTTGAAGATCAGAGTGATGCAGCCGCAAGCCAAGAAATGCTGGCAGCCTCTTGAAGTGGACGAGACAAGGAATGCATTCTTCCCTAGAGCCTCCAGAGAGAGCATGGCCCTGCTCGACAGCTAGATGTTGGTCCGGTGATACAGATTTCAGACTTCACGCCTCCAGAACTGTGAGAGAATAAATTCTGTTGTGTTAAGCCTCCAAGTTTGTGGTGATTTGTTACAGCAGCCACAGGAAACTCATACAAACCTCTAGCCAGACTAACTAAGAAAATAAGAGAATACAAATGATCAGTTACCAGGAATAAAAGAAGAGTTATCACTATACATATTATAGAGATAAAGAAACATTAGGGATAATCACTTCTATACAGATATATACCTGGGTCACCATTCTTGATCTCACCTGATTTCAGTTCCACATTTTCAGCTCCTTGCTGTGTTATTATCTGATTGTTCAGAACACAATTCTGGCCTAAAAGTATTCCATCTATGGCTATACAGGGCTATTAGTTTGCAATTTTTACCATCTCTCCTCTTACACTGTACTTTTTGCTTAGAGACCTTGACCCTTCCCACACCCATGTCTGCTGCTTCAGGTCCTCTCTGGACTGCCCTATCACTCTTACTTCCACCTAGCCAATGCCTGCCCTTCCCCTCAAGCCTCTTCCATTTCCCATGGACACTCTCTCTGATTGTCCTAGAAGGGACTCTTCAACCCTTTCTCTGAATTCCCATAGTATTTCCTATCTCACCAGTAATTTTAGCATTTTCAAATGTGTATTTCCCCCTCCACCACCAAAATGGATAGTCAAAGAAAGCAGGAACCAAGGAACTTTAAAATTACACTTGCAACCAGTAGACACTAAGTCAAAGGTTGGCCATGGACCCAATCCAGCTTACTCAAACTGGTTTAGAATACACAGTTTCCTAGAAAGATTTTAATTAACTAAAAGTCTGATAAAGTAAAATGAGGGTTTAGTTTTTCTTAGAAAAAAAAATTCTGGTATCTTTTGACCCTCATTCCCACATAGCAACTGTCCTGCAGAGGAAAAATCATCTAGGGCTGGAATGTGTTTTGCAGTTTTTCACAGTTCCCATCACTCCTCCTCCTATCTCACCAGCCGGTTTCACTCATGTGCATTACTTATCTGGTCTGCTTAAATAATGCAATAGATAAAAGGCCACAAAAGAAAGAGCTACAGCCCTCACCATATAATAAAATTTTGTCCCACAAAAAAAAATTTTTTTACACATAGAAAATGTTTCTCAATAGACAATGTGCCTATGAATTAGCCAGGATTCATTAAAGGAGTCCTAGTCCTCTCTCCCTGTCTATATAGAGTAGTGCTGTCCAGCAGAACTTTCTGTGATGATGGCAGTGTTCTACATTTGCACTGTCCAATATAATAGCCATTAGCCACATGTGGCTACTGAGCACTTGAAATATGGCTAGTGCAATGAAGAAACTGAATTTTTAATTTAATTTAAAGTTCTTAGTTAAGAATATCATTCCTGGGACTTCCCTGGTGGCGTAGTGGTTAATCCACCTGCCAATGCAGGGGACACAGGTTCAAGCCCTGGTCCGGGAAGATCACATGTGCCGCGGAGCAACTAAGTCCGTGCGTCACAACTGCTGAGCCTACGTTCTGGAGCCCGTGAACCACAACTAATGAGCCTGCATGCTGCAACTACAGAAGCCCACGTGGCCGAGAGCCTGTGCTCCGCAACAAGAGAAGACACCGCACTGAGTAGCCCGCGCACTGCAACGAAGACCCAACACAGCCAAATAAATAAATAAATAAATAAACAAACAAAAAAAGAATATCATTCCTGGACTTCCCTGGCGGCCAGTGGTTGAGACTCCATACTTCCACCGCAGGGGGCACAGGTTCCATCCCTGGCGGGGAACTAGGATCCCACATGCCGTGTTGTGCGGCCAATATATATATATATATATATATATATATATATATAAAATTCCTGCTCTTCATCTCCTACTTTCCAGTCTCCTTCACTGCTTCCATCTCTTCAGCTGACTCCTTAAATACTGGTATCCCCCAGAATTCTATCATTTCTCCCCATCACTAGATGATTTTATCCTATATAATCACCACTAACTATGTCATCTTTAGCTCTGAACCCACATTTGCAAATACCTATTTCTCCCACAGGCATGTCTGAAATTAAACTCCTCTTCTCTATAAACCTCCTTTTTTTATAGTCCTTATCTCAAATTACTAACCACTCAAGTTTTCAAGCTGGGTACCATTTCTGACTCTTCACTTCTGTCTCATCAGAGAAATGTCCACTCGTATCTAGGATTTGCTTTAAAATAGTCCTGCAGAGATGGGAAAAGTATATGGGAAAACAAGATTGATAAAATGCTGACAACCGCTGAAGCTGGATTATGGATACATGTGGGTCATTGTATTATTCTACCTACTTTGGTTTGAAATTTTCCACAATAAAATTTTTAAAAATAAAACTCAAGGGATTCCCTGGTGGCACAGTGGTTGAGAGTCTGCCTGCCAATGCAGGGGACAAGGGTTCATGCCCTGGTCAGGGAAGATCCCACATGCCGCGGAGTGAACGGACCCGTGAGCCATGGCCACTGAGCCTGTGCATCCGGAGCCTGTGCTCCGCAATGGGAGAGGCCACAACAGTGAGAGGCCCGTGTACCACAAAAAAAATAAAAATAAAAAAATAAAACTCAAGAATCTCCCCTTCTCCAGCCTTTCTCTCTCAATACCTTAGTTCACTCATTAGGGCTTATATGGATTACTGAACAAGCCTCTCCAAAGTGGTCTTCCTGTCATCTTTCCCTTTCTACTCTAGTTCTACACTCAACTCTTCTATTTTACTTAATAATTTTGTCGTTCTTCAAGATTTCTGCCGGCTATGTCCAAAACCTATGGGACAAAGTCCAAACCCTAGCATGGCATCCAAATCTCTTCAAAATTTTGCTACCATCTACTCTTCCAGTTATCACTGTCTGCTCCAACCACACTGACTGACCAATACACTGGTCTCCCCGAATTTCCTTATCTAATCTCCATGTAGATCAATTTATGTTCTCTGAGGAAACTTTCCTGGCTCTTCCTGTGAGTGTCACTTCCAAAAGTACCCTTTTTTGCACAGATTTTTTAGTACTTACCATGGTGCACTGCACTGTAATTTTCAATAAAATTTTGTGTAAATGAATCCCCATTATAACACTACCACCAGCATAAAATAAATAAGCTACAAAAACACATATTGTACAGCACAGGGAATATAGCCAATATTTTATAATAACTATAAATGGGGTATAACCTTTAAAAATTGTGAATTACCATTCTGTACACCTGAAACTTATATTGTTCACCAACTATACCTCAATTAAAAAATTTTTTTAATTAAAACAATTTTAATTTAAATAATACCACCATAAAATATGTATGTTACAATAATTTCCACAAAAATGCAAACTGCCAAGTAAAGAATCTAGAGACAATAACTAAAAGATATCTTCTAAAGGAACACTGGGAGAGTAAAAAGTAATGTCACAGTTTATAGCAGAGGTGAGCATGAAGCCCAATTAAGAGAAAATAGTTCATAGGCAGCATTTAAAAGGCATGTTTAGTTTTTAAAAGTCAGAATTCACATGTCTGAAATAATAATTAAACACTTTATCTCCATTACTAAAGATTTGTGTTTTTGGATAAAATTTCAGAAACTTACAAAACTAGCAAGCACTATTATGTTAATCTCAGCAATCTGTTATTGAATGTCCAAGATTATGCAGGAAAATGATAGCCCATTTCTCATTTTTTAAATGGGAAAAACTATAATGAATTTATTATTTTAAATGGGAAAGATTATAATGGATTTAAGTTACATATTAAATTTCTTAATTAGTAACTTAAATACATAGTAAATTACCTATTATATATGTATTAGATTGAACCACACGAAAGAGCTATTTTTATAGGTAAAAACCAGTCAAACACCAGCAGTTTCACAAGGTTTAACCTAACAACAAACAGGTTAGAATGAAAACTGCTTCCTTGATTACAAATAAAATGGTTAATAAAGTTGTTTGTATATAGAGACCTCTTTTCCACAGTAATCTCTCACACACTCTGCTTCCTCCTCTACAATCTTCCTCAACACTTTCCCAACTTTTCCAGGACTCATTCGTATAACACTAGGAAAAAACAGGGGCTAAATAAAAGGTACTGTGACAAAATGTTCAGGACAAGCACACAATGCCCGACAATGGCTCACAGTATGAGCTGCTCAGTGTGATGCTAGCGACAACAGCGATGTACGTCCCATTTATGGACGCTCATTTCAAAGCATCTACAGGTGATTCTGAAATTCTGCCAATTATAGGAATGTAACTCAAGACTTATCCCACCCATAATTTTGTCTAAAATGCTGTACTGAGATGGAAACTAAATTTTTGGTGCTCAGCATGATGTAGGGTATACGGAAATAGAAACAGAAATGTTGTATACATGAAACTTAATGTTATAAGCCAATGTTACCCCAATAAAACACAAATCTAAAATTTAAAAAAAAAAAAGAGAGAATGCAGCCCTAATGACACCTTAATTTTCAGCCTATGTGACCCTAAGCCTACCAGACTTCTAACTTACAAGACTGGGAAAAAAATAAATAGACATTTTAAAACAAACAAAAAAAGCTGTACTGAATTCTGGAAAATATGCTTTTTTCCCATATAAACATGGGCTGGAAAAATAATGTATGGTCCATACATTCTTCAAAGTTTGGTTATCAAAAAAATAAGAAATGTTCTACTGGGGAAAGGCAGGTATTCTGCAGGATATGTCTACATTCAATTTGAATGCTGTACGACTAGAAACTTTTTGTTAAGATCTTTTGAAACTGCCATTCTGTCTTTCCCTAACCTTGTAACTTAAGCAGGAAGTGTGTCTCATTTCACAGTGCCTCCAAATATTACACTCCTGAAAATGGTGATGTTCAAGCAGATGGGGTCATTAGAAATCTTGGCGTTTGTGTGTGTGTCGGGGGGGGATGATATGAGGTTGAAAACATAGCAGTGTTTGATCCCATTATTTTTGTGTAGTTTTAATATGTATGTATTTATGAATATATATACACGTATGTATACATATACACATTTAATTTCAAATCAGATTCAAGAGGTCATGAGGGTTGAGAAACACTACTTTAAAACAAGAATTTTTTTTTAACAGCAAAAGAAGCAAACAGTAAGTACTCCTCAATCCATTTATTTGTGAAACTCCTGATTCCATTTTTATCAGCCACTTGTTTCTTCCTGACAGCATCCCTCACAGAAACATTTTACTGAGCACTTACTATGTGACAGACACTCAGTACTTTACATCTATTAGCTCATTAAATCCTTAGAGACCTGTAAGGTAAGTGGAATTATTATCTCTATTTTACATATGTATAAAGTTTTCCTAGTTGGTGTGGAGCAAGGACTCCCCAGGAATCCTGGCTTCAGTACACAGTACCACTTCCAGATTAGAAAACTGTCCTCTCCAGTCTGTCTCTACCAGGCCATTTCTTTCCTTTCCTTATCAGCATGCTCCCTTCTTAGAAGCAACCAAGCAGTGCTCACTTTCATCTGGGAGGCAAATTCAAGTGACTGCTCCTACCTCCCTTGCCAGGCATATCCAGCAAAAGACCTGCAAGCAGAAGAGAGGCCTGAAAGTAATAAGTGCTCTGTATATAGCGCTACAGTTTTTCTACACACACACACACACACACACACACACACACACACACACACACACA
>NW_021703778.1:111290450-111304011 GCF_005190385.1 Monodon monoceros | reverse complement strand
ACACACACACACACACACACACACACACACACACACACACACACACACACACACACACACACACACACACACACACCCTACCCCTAGAATACATTCTTTGAGAGAAAATTTTCAAGGCAATCTTTCTCTCTACTCCTTGGGAACAAACACTGCCAACAGTTTGTTTATGATTATAGTTAGCATTGTAACTTTAAATTTATACCTCTATTTTTTAAAATTTATCAACGTTAGACTACATTTATCTTTTGAACCCCAACTATGGAAGATGAGGAGCATACTCTCCTTTCCATTAATCTTTCCATTCGCTTGTCATCTCTCCATTTTTCTTATATTATTTTTCCACTGTTATGGTTAACAATTTGCACTTTATAATTCTTATACATTTTGTCTTTATAAACTAATAAACAGTACTTACAACATTATGACAATGTACATATATTTCACTAGAGAATCAAGCATGGATGGACAATGAAAGAAGAAAATAGAGCTACTAATTTAATAGACCAAAAATAAAATAAGCCAAAGAATCAAACAAAAAATAACATTTACTGAGGACTTAATACTGTGCTAAGCACTCTACATGTATCATTTTATTTAATCCTCAAAACAACCATATAAGGAAGGAATTATTAGGCCAACTTTGCAAACAGAAACTAAGGCTAAAGTTATATCACTTGCCCAGGTGAGCTAGTATAGAGGAGAGCAGGAATTTGAATCCAGGTATGGCTCCAGGGCCTGAACTCTTCACCACTACACTGCTTGCTCCTACTAACTATTCTTTCACTTTCCTTTTCCTAGCAATGTCTAATTAGTGCCCTGCATAGCAGAGGGAGTGTGTTACACAAGACAGAGCTTACAATTATTCTGTCTAGATATTTAATTTGTTTTGAACTACATGTTCTATTCTGAATCTTTTAAAACCATTAAAATGACACTATATTCAGCCTCTCTACTCACCAAATCTGGGAAGCGTTAAAGCCTACGCTTTATGGCTAGATTTCACAATATAGTATACAAAAGCAAAGTGTAGGTCTAAGTGACTTTTCCTGTTTGCATATTAAAAACCATGAAATAGAACATTCAAAGCATAGTCTAATATAGAAAAAAATCTTTAAAACTCAGGAATTAAACTTTAAAAATGAAACTTCCTTGAAGATACAGTTATCATCTCTCTGTTCTATCTTAGGTCATATTTTTCAATTGGGGATGAGTTAAGGGGTTACTGAATTAACCAATATGATGTTGTTTCTTGCTACATTATATCCAGTATGGAGCCATATAGTAGACTGCTTTCATTCCAAGTTATCTTTATTTCTAAAATTTACAGGTGAAGAGAACCTCATTTATAGGCCAACTCTCTCCTTATAATTTCCAAGCACAGACGATTTTATCACTGTCCTCGCCAAGGCACTGAGGTACTAAATTCACTCAAAAATGAAACCATCACCGGCCAGTTGTAAATCAGGTTCTCCTGATACTGAATTCTCCAGGGCAAGGGGTTAAGGGTCCGGGGTTATAATCATTACCTAAACCCTGACACCTTTTCGATCCAACAAAATATATTACTATACTGAATAACTGTAACTACTTTAGGGTTTATTTCCGTTGAAGCTGTTCAGGAAACAGCTAGTTCACCATACATCATCTACAATTCAGAACCAGCTTTTAAACTATAGTAGCATTCAAACAGATGTGGGTTAAGAGAAGTGCTAGTTTCAAGAGCAGCTCTAGAACTGACAGCCACTCATCCTGTCCACCAGTTTTTCAAAGATGTCCTGAACTCTGTAGGTATTTGTAATTTGGCGCTTTTTTTCTTTTTATCCGTTTGTTTACGTATCTGTCACTCCCTTTAAGCTGTGAGTTTCAGTATAGGTGAGGGTGTGACATCTTTGCATCCCCCAGGACGAGCACAGCGTCTGGCACACAGAAGGCCCTGAATGCCTACGCGGAATTAACCACAGGACCAGGAAGTCCATGCTGCAAACAAAGGAAAACGGAGGGGGGACGTTTTAATTGGAAGGTCAAGGAACCAATTACCCATTAGAGGATTACAGACGTTGGGCCCACTCACGTCAAACAGCCCTACCTTCCTCGACGCTTTACAGTGTCCAGGCAGTGCGGCCGCTTGCCCTGGAGAGCCCGAGGCCTTCAGCCTTCGGGCTCCCATCTCTGCCTGCAGATATCGGTGGGAACATCACGGGACTCGACCTGGCCTCGGCCCTCCTCCCGTCCCAGCTCCGGCCATGCTTCAGCCCGGGACTAAACTCCGGCCGCGGCTTCCTGCTCTAGGCCGTACCATGACAGAGCAATTCGAGTGGGCCAAAGGCAAACCCGGTTCACTCACCTACTTGGTAGAGCCGGCCCTCGGGGGAAAAAATGGTAATGTGGCGGTCAAAACCAGCGCTGGAGCCACGGGACATGGTGCACCACTACTCCAAGCACAATCCTGGGGCCCCGTAGCTCCCGCACCAGGTGTACAAGCCCCTCCGGAAGTTGCAGCGACTGCTTCCGGGGCACTGGCGGGCTTCATCCGTTCTTGCGCCCCGAAGTCACGATTCTAGCGTCAGTTCCCGCGCGCCTGAGAACTCCAAGGCCCCGCCCCTGGTGGAGGGTGGGGAGAGCGGACCAAAGGCTTTCGATGTGCGTATGCGCCAGCCCCGTGTGTGGGCGGCTTTAAAATGGTTGGTGAAGTAAGTTCTCGTTGAGGCGGTTTATAGAGCTTTCATCTAGAGAATGAATTGACTATAGCAAGAAAAAGCTTTCCGGGGCCAGGAGTAGTGAGTTGCCTGTCTGTGGGATCGCGTATTTAACAAGTCTCTCGTTAGTTTTGGCACCTGTATATCCAGCCTGGCTCTGGCTTGCTGGCGTTCTTCTAACCTCTTTACCCAGCCACTTTGCTTCCTGCTACTAGAGGGAGAAGTAAATGGATTGCAGCTGCTCCCGCAGCAGCCGTTAATTTCAGGTACAGAAGGGAGCGGGTTCTGCTAGCCACTCCAGAGCAGAGTTTTCTGGCCAGGCAAGATCTTCCTTTGGCCAACAGTCCCCGACAGTTTTGTCTTAAAAGTGGAACTGGGGTTGAAATATAGGTATAATACAGGAATCAGTAGCCTTGATTGATAATGAACAAGAACCGAAGGGAAAGGCTCATAGCAGGCCGGCGTTAGATGAACCAATGAGAATAATTCCCAATCAGGCGAGGTAGCTCCGGAGAACAGCAGGTGGCTTTCGGAACTGTAAAATGTGCCTATTTTGACCTACCTCAAGGCACGCTCCTATTTAGTGAATATAAAATGCAAAACAGATATTAAGCTAGTGTCGCCCGCCCCCTCTGCCCAGTAGTTTGTGCGCCAGGAAGGCCAGGTATACCAAGATTTCTGGCACTTCAATACCAGCTGTAATGAATACTGAAGTAGGGATTCTTACCTCTTTAATGTATTTTCTCTTAAACTCACTTTCCATTTAAAAGAAAAAATTTGGTAAGAGCCTCCTAAGGAGTTTGTTATGGAAGTTCCGATTTCTCAAGAGTGTTTTTTAAAAAATAAACTTCTATTTCATTACTGAAAAAGAAAATTCAAAACTGAAACTCGATTAAGAAAATACTAAGTGCAGACATCATCTCTGGCACACAGGGTACTTTCCAGCTCTGGCTGATTCCCAGGTGTAATGATAAAAGTTGCCCCTTGCTTCTGGTTTAGGTCCCTATCCTCAGCACCAACTCCTCCTGACCTTTTGAGTACTTTTTTTTTCCTCAGACACTGAGCAAGCCTCCTAAACTGTAATTCCTACAGTTTACCTGAAGAGTCATAGATAAAATGAGTTCTCTGTAAGGCTGCTTGGAGGGTGAACTAATTCAACAGCCCCCTCTATGCTGATATTTCCTCAAAACTAGGTCTCTAGCTGGATCCTTCTCTGGTGATGAGTCTTCTCTAATCGCATATATGACATTTTTCACATTGAGACACATGGTACCTCAAAACCCAGCATGTTTAAAACAGAACACCTGGGGCTTCCCTGGTGACGCAGTGGTTAAGAATCCGCCTGTCTGTGCAGGGGACACAGGTTCAAGCCCTGGTCTGGGAAGATCCCACATGCCGCGGAGCAGCTAAGCCCGTGCACCACAACTGCTGAAGCCCGCGCGCCTAGACACCGAACTCCGCAACAAGAGAAGCCACCGCAATGAGAAGCCCGCACACCACAACGAAGAGTAGCCCCCGCTCACCGCAACTAGAGAAAGCCCGCGTGCAGCAACAAAGACCCAACTCAGCCAAAAAATCAATAAAATAAAACAGAATGCCTCATTCCATCTCTTTTCTCCCAAGCCAGTTCCTGTCCCTCATACAACACTTTCCAAGTCCTCAGAGCTAAAACCTCGCAGCAGCCTTCAGTTCCCCAAAACTTCCTATTCTGTCCCCATGTAGTCTTTTTTGTAACACAAGCTTTTTAAAAATTATTATTTATTATTATATTTTTGGCTGCACAGTAGCATCTCTTCTTGTTGATCCACATTCTTGGAATCATTTTCTTGAGCAAGATCTCATTGGGTTGCTTCTCTGCCCAGATTTCTTTGAGCTCCTGAATCAAAATCAGCCTTGAGCTTAGCTGACCTTGTACCTATCTTTTCAGCCTTGTCTTCCACTTCATCCTCCTATTTCCATTGCAGGGCTACATTCCACAGCACAGCTTTGAGAAGCACTACCTGATATCCTCCTCAGGCTCTCCCCTTCCCCCGCACTCCTGTTCCTCCTGTAAGGACACTCATTCCCATCTCGTCATCTAAGAAGCTCAGGTCCACCAATCTGCCTCTTTTCCCCTATATGCCTAGTGCATACAACTTGAATCTTTTATTAGCCTGAACCAAATGAAATGACCATTTCTGTAGGTCAAAAGCGTCAAATATTGGTAATCATATGGTTTACCTTAAAGAGTTGTGTGTAGGGGCTTCACTAAAGACTGACAGGGCAGAGCCTGAATACTTTCTATCTCTGTATTCTCTACCACCCCTGGCATGGGGCTTGGCTCATAAAAGTTCAGTAAATGACTGTCAAGTTGAACTAAAGACTGTAGAAAGACAGGGAACAATTGAGAAATGCTTTCATAGCTGCCTTTCCTTCCCACACAGACACAACCCGCTGTGAAGCACCCCTGGGTGTTCGTTCCCTGCCATGCAATGACGAGATATTTAAAATCACATACACTTCAGGGTGTGAAAATTATTTCACACATTCAAACAAATTCTGATCCTCTGTTGAGGTTGCATTTAAGCTGGGCCCTAAAAGAGGCATAGGATTTTGGATGGCATATACACATTAATACCCTAAAGGATACTTCCTGGAAGGAGTCGACCTCCTTTTCAATACAACACAAACAGAAAGCTAGAATTAGAACATCAGGCTCCTTGAGGGCAGTGGCCACATCTGTTTTGCTCCCCGGTGTACCTCAGTGCCAAACAGTACCTAGCATGAAGGAGGTGCTCCGATCATTCACTGAATATGCATTCTCACTGTTTGGGTTTTCTACTATGTTGAACTGTTTTTATTTGAAGAGACTTGTGAATAAGTGAAAAATCCAAATCTCAAAGACCTAAAAGGCCAGAGATTTTATATTAGAATTTGAGGTCTTTCCACAAGGCCAATGGATTCCTCCGGGAAATCTTTCAGAAAGACGAACCCCTTGCTGATTCCATTGCTAAGGGAAATCCCCAGGAAGCAGACTTCACGAATATGTGCCTTGGGTACCAAGCAGCAGCTAATCTACTCACCCAGGTGGACTTCCCCCTGGGTTGGGGAGCTTTCACAGAAGTCTGGGGACCAGTGCTCCTGCAGCTTTACCACAAGCCTATGGGGGCAGACTTGCTGTGTCTGTATGGAAAATTTGACCTTCCTCTCTGTTGGGCCACCAAGTTAGACTTTCTGAAATGACTCTCTGGTTTTTTGAAAACTTTTAGAGATGACTTGACATCTCGTGAGTCTTGGAAAATCTCCTGGGGGCCTCCATTTGACAAGGCCCACATTCTCCCCTGGGGGTGGAGGTAGGTGGAAGGTAGGGGTTACCCACAAGGCAAAGGTAAAAACTGGCAGCGTAGATTCCCAGTGACTGCAGACATGCTGAATCACATGGTGTTTAAAGACAAAATAAGAGTTTAGCCCTTAGCTTAGGACGCTCTGCTGGTGGTTTCAGTGAGCCAGGGAATATAAAACTGAAGCTTATCTGTGTTTGCATGTGATATTAGCAGGTGTTGAAACACTGGTAATAGAGTATCTTAGGAGAGTTAGGATTCCCTGATGTCAAGGGGCCCCAGAGGTCAACTGTGGCCACAACAGAGCTAGGGATGTGGCAGTTCTGTGTGGACAGTAGAAGGGAGGTAGCTCCCTGGTCAGACTTTGAGCCATCAGGTGCCTCCTCAGGGGACTGAGGGCAAGAACCTAGTTCCATTCGTATTTCTCCCTATCTGTATCTTTCTCATACCAATAGAAACCCTAAAGCTCTTCCTGTACCCCAGTAGCTATGGTTGGCTACCTAGGAGTTGTCAATCTGTTTGAGTCTTGGGGAAAAAGAAAAGGGTGATTTCTTTGTACTCCAGTTCTATAATTTATGGGCAAAGGAGAGGGACAAATGGGGCATCAAACATGGTGTGGGAAGTGCTACCGTGACATATGAGGTACTTGGTTATGCTTCTACTCAAAAGCTCTTCAAACCATATTCCAATAAGGCAACACTCCCCAGCGCTCTCTCCCATAACACCTAGTGTGGTTCTCTCACCCTCCAATACCAATGGTGGGTTCAATATGGTGTCTATCAACATAGCAGTCATACAGCTATCATTTCCCTGCTACTCCATCCTTTCCTTTCCAGTCAATATAATTCTGCGTCTGGATTCTGTCAGTCATCTCCAATAATGATAATGCTGTCCTTTGATTTGAAAGGGAATAAACTTGTAGCAGCTCAACCCAAAGGACATTTAACTAAATCTCTCCAGGAACCACTTCTAGAGAGCCAAAACCTTTAGCTTTCAGGTCACTCTTGATTTTTAGCTATAACAACTTCAGTATAAAGTTGTTATAGCTAAAACAACTCTTACAACTTTTGATGTTTCTCTTGTTTTCCCAAACTCCCCCTTAAATGAAAACCCAATGCTTGACTGATGACTGAGCTCTTGTTTCTGAAAGCCAAGGACTTTGAGAAACACTAAGAATTCTCATGGGTCTCCCCAGAATACTGGAAGAAGCATTGGAAGACCCCAGCTGGCTTGGGCTTAACCGTTGGTGGTTTTTAACATACAACTTCCCCTTAAGCATGATAACACAGGAAGCCTTTCATAGCTTGAGAGAACAGCAAATGTTCCAGTGAAAAATAAGATGGGGAAGAGAGGGGCCTGAGTCCTGAACATGGTCAGGCTTTGCTTTGAGTGTCAGAAGCACTGGATTTGAATCTGAGCCTTGCCAGTGATCAACTGGTGGCCACCACCTCGGTTTCTTCTCTCAAACAGGTGAGCACGCTGTACCCACCTTAAAGGCATGGAGGAAAAAAATATTAAGCACAATGAAAATAAGTCACCTACTAATAGACTTTAGCTCAGCTTCTCTCTTTGTGAAAGGAGGGGACACTGGTGAATAAAGCCTGGATCGTTGGCTATTTTGTTTTGATCTATCCCTAGTACAGAAGGAAGCCAAGTACTGCACCAGCCTGTACTGCACTCTGCTATTGTTCAGAAGTGAAACTCATTCTGTTTTCTTAACTTAGAAAGCAGCCAATTCTTACTCACCCTATCCTGCATACATGCAGCCTCACCCATGACTGTGGACGGGGATGGGAATCGTAAGCATCAATAAATTCACTGAGGGCTCCCCTGGTGGTGCAGTGGTTGAGAGTCGGCCTGCCGATGCAGGGGACATGGGTTCGTGCCCTGGTCCGGGAAGATCCCACATGCCGTGGAGCGGCTGGGCCCGTGAGCCATGGCCACTGAGCCTGCGCGTCCGGAGCCTGTGCTCCGCAACGGGAGAGACCACAACAGTGAGAGGCCCGCATACCGCAAAAAAAGAAAAAAAAAAGTTCACTGAGATTTTCACACCCATGGTGTATCCCTACATCTTGGTGTCTTTATGAATGTTATTTGACTTTATTCACTCTGCTCACTACCCCCAATCTCACCCCACACCCATTTCAGCCCCCTGATCGGGTGGGGAAAGGGTGGTGCAGAAGTTGGTCAGGCACCGAGAGGATGAGTCAAGAACAGAGAGGAAATAAGACTCAACAGCCTTCCTTTCAGCCTGGAGACACTTCCTCTTCCTTGAGGTTTCCTAATTGGCTTCCTCTAATTCCTATTTTCTTACCGCAAAATTAAGTCATCTCTGGTGCTCAGAGGAGCCAAGTTCTCTTGAGACAACTGGGGGAGAGAGCAAATGAATGAGGTGTCTGATCCAGTGTGCAATTCATCCATCGTGGTGAAACAAAGGCAAGTTTCAAAAATCAACCATAGACAACAGACTAAAACATTTTCAATATTAAAAACTCTGCAATGATGTCTTGCAGGTGCAGAGCAAATTTTATTCCAGTTTTCATGGTCCATGTACAAAATAGATGCCTAAGAAATAAATAGTTAATTCATTTAAGACGCGGGGAGGGGCTTAAATGGTATAATTAAAGAGGGTGGCATTGAGAAGTTATCATTATTTCTTGAGGGTCAGTTGAAGCATCAGGCACCAAAGAGTATGTTCCTGAGCCGGCACACACACAAAATACCAAGGAGCAAGAGGGGAATTCACTCAAAGGAGAAGTGGGAATCAGAGGTAAAAATCAGGAAGACATTTTCAAACAACTTCTCCAAAATAATTCAACAAACGTTTATTGAGCCTCTTCTAGGGGTAAGCCAGCTGGGCTGGCTGCTCTGGAGACATATAGATGAACCAGACGGAGAAGAAATGTCAGTGGGGAAGAAAAATGAAACCCAAATGAGAGCAATACTAACACGAAGCCGCACATGATGTGTAAGGTAGGGTCCAACAAAGCGCTGCAGATGGGACATGACCTTGGCCAAAGGGAATGCAAGCCGCCTGCTGAAAGAAATATATCCGAGCTCAACCTGGGAGGAGAAGCACTCTGACAGGTGTGTTCGCTGTTAGGAACAGTGTGAGTGGCACCATGATGCAACATGGACTCGGGGTGGCAAGAACAGAGAAGCAGAGGAAGAGAAAAAGAGCCTGTGTTTAGGGCATGGCAGTGGCTTAGCTTGACTAGGACACAAAAATGTTCTGGAGTACAAATGCAGGGAGGAGGCCTTGAATGCCAAGGAAAGGAACTTCTGCTCTGGTTGGAAGGCAGTGGGGAGACATTTGACGTTTTTGAGTAAGGGAAATGGCATGATTAGAATTATGCTCTCAGAAGATAAACTTGGTGGCAGTATTTATGATGAACTGTAGATGGGGATATCAATCAAGAGGCCATTGCTAATAGAACCAGTGACTGTTTGTGAAGGCCTGAACTGGGGTGGTAGTTACGGAAATGGAAAGGAAAGAAGATGCCAGAGACTTTTTAATAGCTCTCCGCCCATTATAAAAAGTGATACACTATTCATAGCAATTACTATTTGTAATAGGCAAAAACTAGAAGCTATCCAAATGCCCATCAACAGTAGAATGGATAAATTGTGGTATAGTCACACTATAGAACATCACATAATAATGAAAATGAATGATACAATTACATGTGACAACAGAGATGAACCTCCCACAATATTGAATGAAAGAAGCCAGCCACGAAAGAGCACAGCCTGACTGATTCCATTTACATAAAGCACAAAAACAGGCAAAAGGAATCTATACTGTTGGAAGACTGGACAGTGGTTACCTTTGTGGAGGCAAGAAATGATGGAAGTGAGCGCAAGGGGGCATCTGGGTTCTGGTAACAAGCGTGATGAACAGACTGTGATAAAACTACAATCTGACTTTTGTTCTCCCACTCTTCCTTTCATTTTTCCTGCCTCTAGATGAAAACTCGGGTATGCTCACTTACTTTTCCATTCCTCTTAGATAATATGCAGTGCTACGGTTACTTTAACAAATGCAGTATCGATTCAGAAATTAGAATATCCAGTTCTATACCAATAGATTCCAAACAGCACTGCATCATTTGTATTCTGTCAGCTTAGGTCGGCTTCGCACTAAATCTTCCAGTGGAAAGGGGTGGGGGCATGGTTGACTTGTCCTCCCTAATCACTCCTGGCTCAGCTCCACCCCAGACAAGGTGGAGGATGTGCAGTGGAGGACAGGTAAGGGTGGGTGGCTCAATGCTTTCTAGACCAAGCAGATGTTTATAGCTGGAGTCTCTGGTGAGCCTGACAGATGGTTAAAGCTGATGCTTCTCCGCTTGGCCACTCTTCTAAGGCTCTTCAGTGGTTCTCTGCTGAGCCCATCAGTTTTTATATGTAGGTGGCCACTTGCACTCCTTCTTCAACCCCTGGCCATCCCGAAGTTCCCCTCCAGCCCAAGACAGCCTAAGGCAACTCTCTTCCCACCTATCTGGCCCCCATCTGGACCTCAGGAAACCTGCAGTGCCAGGCAAGTCCAAGGCAGTAGCCCTCTCTGGCTCGTTTCCAATGTCTCTTGTCAGCCCTGCTGTCATCCTGCAGCTTTTGCAGAGTCAGGCCCATCCACAGAGGCTTCAGCTTTCTCTGAAGTCCTGGGTTCCCCAGGCTGCAAGAGGAGCTCCAAGTATTCCTACTGAGGCATCTTTCCCGGGGTCCTGGGGTCAGAGGGTACCTAAGGAACCAGGAGCCTGGCCACAGCTCTCTACAAGGAAACATCTTTATCTTTTTCCTTCCTCTGACTCTCTGATATCTTTGGCCTGGTTAAGGGGCCGGGAGTTGTGAGGCAGATTCTCCTTTATTCTTTTTGTAAATTCTGCATATGTACTGTCTGCCCCACACTCACCTGGGAATCTTGGTATCTACCATATTTGTGCCTCAGTGGAAACTGAGGCAGAAAGAGTCCTATTCTAACATCCTGTTACACATGTAACAATTCAGACTGTGCAGAAGATGAAGACAACTAAAAATCAACCACAATCCCAGCATGCAGAGATGCCTATTAACATTGTGGAATCAACAAAATATTATTTCTTTCAGATACTTTTCTCCAAATGTCTCTTTCCTTCCTTCCTTCCTATTTAAAACATGGGATCATATTAAACATACCATTTTGTAGATGTTTTGTCCTTTAACCCATGCCAACACACAAAGTATCATTTTAATCACTGTAACGTTTAAAATTATATTTATTTCTTCCCTCCCTTGTTTTGAACATTTTGTTATTTCCAATTTTGTTATTATTATCAATAACATTATTATGAAGAATATCTTCATGTACAAATTTTTTAAAAAGGGATTATTTCCTTTGGAAAGGTAGTTAAGAGTTGAATAATTAGACTACGACAGATATTTTGAAGATGGAATCAACACAATTTGCTAACTGATTAGGTATGTAAGTAGGGGGAAATGAGCAGGAAAAAATAACATAAAGTAAGGCAGGAGGTCACTCTGTTGGGGTGAAGATGAATTGTTTTCACCGTGGTTGAGTAGAAATGCTCAGCTGCAAATGTAGAATTGGAAAGAAAGCAGGGGTAGAGATGGCTCCTTCCTCTGAGAAGTTTGGCTGTTAAATTATCCCTAGGGAAGCACAGTTTTGTCAGGCTAGAAGCCAAAAGGTATTGTAGTTAGATGGGGGAACGAGCCCATGGAAAGAGATTAACTGAGAAAACAACTTCTCAAGTTAGCAAGAAAGGATAGTATGGAGGCGGTGGAAAAAGTAACCTAGAAGAGGGAGAAAAGGGTGAGGAAAGAAAGTTGCTAGGAAGGGCAAACCTTGCTGAAGAGTCTCTGAACAGACAGCTTTTACCTCCTGCTCAAGTCATCTGCTGAGAGTGAGTGGCCGGGTTACGATTCAGGACTTAGAATCATGCGTGTTGTACTATTGTTATTATTCTTAAATAACCTTGGAGCTCATTTGAGACTACTCAAACTACTACTCAAAAATATGGTCTGCAGCCTTGGCGTCACCAGGCACACCAGACCTGAATCAGAATCAGCACTTTAAACAAGATCCCATGTCCATTAGAGTTGGAGAAGTACGCTGGCACCCTCTTCCCCACTGAACAGAAAAGGAAATGGAGGCTGCAGGAGATGAGCTCTTTTCAAGTTAAGATGGCAAAAGTTGGGAGAGCTCCTTCGGGGAATTAACAGGGAATTCACTGAAAGGTGAAACAAAGGACCTTCAAATGGGAGTGAAGTACAGTAGCATAATTTCGTGACTTTTCTAGCAATACTATGGTATAGGAGAGGAGAAAGTGGAATGGTATGGGGCTACCCAAAGTTTGGTTTAGAATTGATAAGATGGGTACCACAGGAGGTGAAATGAATGAAAGAATCTGAAGTATTACTGAAGTCATCCATGAAATGAGTGGTTTGAGGATGGAGTGGGGTGAGCAACAAGGCAAGCAAAGCCAGATGCAGATGGATAAGAGAGGCCTCTAGGTGAGGAAGGAATAGGCCTAAGAACAGATCTAGGAACTGGTGGTCGGGATGAAGGAGTGGAGCAGGTTAAGGAGGTTGTAGGCAAAATGAAGAGCTCCAAAGTCTGATATCCTCAAAGTGGAGCACTTTTAAGTAGTTTAAAAGATCCAGGTTGGCATCTCACAGGGGGCCGAAAATCATCAGAGTTTAAGTGGATAAGAAACAATGAGACCAGAATATGGATGGTGTTGAAATCTCTGGGGATAGTGGCAGTGGGAGTGGGAAGGAAAAAAAAATCTACTGACACTCATAAAGCACAAACTGTTCAGTACTGATTTCCTCACAGAAACCTCCCTTGCTGTATCAAAGAACAAAAAGAGCCAGATGATTTACTTAAAAAAATAAAAAGCTCCCTATCTGTGTCAAGCAGCAAAACTTCCTCAGGCTTTCTCTTCAAATACTTGGTCTGACCAGAGTTTATTTCTTTACGAGTTGGAGATCAGAGGGCCTAACTTGGAAAAAACCCATTTCTTCAAGGATTTGAGAACTCCTGCCAGAACAGGGCTGACTGCCAAAGGACACGATCCTTAATTTGAGCCAGTAGCTATCATCAGGGTGACAGCTTCCTGGAACACAAATTTCCTTCTGAACACAGGAAACCTGGCGGAATAGTTTGTGAGTATACAACCATGCAAATAGTATTTTATGGTATACAGCAATGCCCTAGCTTAACCTGACTGCCTCGTTTTATGAATTTATATTATGATGTTCAGAGTACATGAGGAAGAAGTGATAGAAGACTACGAGAACAAGGAAAAGTTTCATTTTCTGTCAGGTGGGAAAAAACTTTATTACAAAAGAGCTTATAGAGAATGAGTGATCCTTAAAAAAATTATATATACATGTGTGTGTATATATATATATGAAAGGCATATATGTGTATAAAAACTTAATAGCATTACACTACTCAGCTTTGGAGCAGAGGATAAAAATATTCAGCTTTGGATTCTAAGACAAGGTCACTGAAAAGGGGAAGAAAATACAAGAATGATTTATTTT
>NW_021703778.1:111259435-111290440 GCF_005190385.1 Monodon monoceros | reverse complement strand
CTTACCTTTCGGACAACCTGCCATAACCACTTCCAAAGGAACCTGTTCCATGGAGGTGGAGGCCTCATACTATCCTCCCAGGCCAGGATGCCACTCTGCCCCAGAGAGCCAAATGAGAAGCAGAATTGTCAGGGAATTCCGGACACTGACATTCTTTGTTCTGATGCAGTCATAGAAAGCACAAAAAATCTTTTAATAATGGACTTTCATAAACAACAAGGACCTACTGTATAGCACAGGGAACTATATTCAATATCTTGTAATAACCTATAATGGAAAAGAATCTAAAAATGGAAAAGAATCTAAAAGAATCTAAAAGAATATATATATATATATCTGAATTACTTTGCTGTACACCTGAATCATTGTAATTCAACTATACTTCAATTTAAAAAATTTTTAATACATAAAAATTAGAAAAAAGAAAAAAAACGGACTTTCAATATTTAGATGTGAACTAAACTTGATACTTAGTAATGTTCTAGCCCAGCTGAGACTGATACGGCAATCTGAACTGGTCTCCTTAAACTGAATTTATGTCTCTACCATATTAGAAATTGTGATTTCTCAAGTATTTGCTTCTTGGGCTGAATTTTAACTAACATCCAAGAGACTAATGAGGTAATCATTTAAATATGGATGAAATTAATTCTACATCAACTTTCTTGTCAGAAGCTACCAGAAACCCTTCACATAACACTGCTATTTATAATAAATTATCATGGTTATTTTAATAACTTAATCCATTTGATAACAGTGTACTTCTGAGAGTACTCTGGTAGCAAAACAATTTTTAGCTGTTATCAGTGACTAGATAATTGTCTTCCTGTTTATTTCAATTCCTGGTTGAAGGCAAGTTGTATATGTATAGTCTCTGGAAGCATCTGTCAGATCAAGTATTGCCAACAGAGACAAAACTTGGGGAGAAAAGTCCTCAGGGAATCTTTTTTTAAAAAATTTATTTATTTTACTTTTATTTATTTTTGGCTGCATTGGGTCTTTTGTTGCTGTGCGCAGTCTTTCTCTAGTTGCGGCGAGCGGGGGCTACTCTTTGTTGCAGTGCACAGGCTTCTCATCGCGGTGGCTTATCTTGTTGCAGAGCACAGGCTCTAGGCGCGTGGGCTTCAGTGGTTGTGGCACACGGGCTCAGTAGTTGTGGCACACGGGCTCAGTAGTTGTGGCTCGCAGGCTTAATTGCTCTGCAGCATGTGGGATCTTCCCGGACCAGGGCTCGAAACCGTGTCCTCTGCATTGGCAGGCAGATTCTTAACCACTGCGCCACCAGGGAGGCTGCCCTCAGGGAATCTTGAAACACCATAACAGAAACATGATAAGAGAAAATTAAAGATTATTTCTCAAGATTTACTGCATTTACTTGCTCATTGGTGTTCGCGTCTCCCGTTTTTTGTTTTGTTTTTTTTAGTTTTGTGGCATTTATTTTCATTACATACACTGAGAGAATATTCTCACCATCTCCCATATTTTCTTTCATCCTGCTGGTTTGAATGGCTTCCTCTAAGTAGGTCTCTGAATGGAACTTCCTTCATTTATATCACATGGACTCAAGCTTGTCATTGGCTGGGATAAGGCAGGGAACGTTTGGTCTCTCTCCTCCACCCCCACACCCCACCTCCTGCCCAGGTGCCTTTTACTCACATCCTTTCTTTTTTTATTTTATTTATTTATTTATTTATTTTTGGCTGCACTGGGTCTTCGTTGCTGCACGCAGGCTCTTCGTTGCAGTGCGCAGGCTTCTCATTGCGGTGGCTTATCTCGTGGCGGAGCACAGGCTCTAGGCGCGCGGGCTTCAGTAGTTGTGGAGCACAGGCTTAGTTGCTCCGTGGCATGTAGGATCTTCCCAGACCAGGGATCGAACCCATGTCCCCTGCACTGGCAGGTGGATTCTTAACCACTGTGCCACCAGGGAAGTCCCTTAGATCCTTTCTTATCCTTGTTCCCCTCCGGCCTCCTGTAGGGCTGTGGGCTTTAGAGATGCCTCATTTCCCACTACCCCTCATTTCCCAGCTAATTCCCACCTAGGGTTGCCAGATGTAGCAAATAAAAATATAGGCGGCCCTGTTAATTGTGAATTTTAGATAGGCAGTGAATATTTTTAGTGTAAGTATATCCCTGCAATACTTGAGACGTGCTTATACAAAAAATTGTCATTTATCTGAAATTCAAATTTATTTGGGAGACCGTATTTTATCTGGCAACCCTACTGTCACCCTGGGGTTATAGGAGGCTCCAGCAGCTGCCTTGTCCCACTTACTAAGAACTCTTAGTTCTGCTTAAGTCCCAGCCCTGAAAGAACCCAAATCTAAATCCCACAATTTCATCAGAGTGCTCTATGTTCCTCCACTCCCAGTCATTCCCACAAGGATTCCCTTAGATGTTTCTCACTCCAGAAATTCCAAGTTGCTGAAGGATGGGCAAAGTACCTGATCTACACTCCATTTAGCTTTGCCCTCAAGTATCCTGAATAATTTTGATTTTTAGCAAAGATAAGACTCACCATGATAGGCCAGAATTCAGGTGCCTACATAACATACCCTTCCTTTCCATGCCTGCTCTAGAATGAAGCTATCAGGGAAAAAGAAATCTAATGTGAACACATATGCATTTTATAGCACCTTAGGACAGTTTTTTTAAAAAGCAAGAAACCTGCTAAAGGAACAGGGAAGCAGTAATTATATTTAAGTGCAAACTTGAAGAGAAAAATTCATTTAATGTGAAGAACAAGGCACCTGAGGTGAGGTAGTCCCAGCGCAGCCCTGGGAGAATGAGCTAAGGCTTCTCCTTTGTGATTTTCTCTTTACTGGGTCTCAGAACAGCAGGAGGAAAAGGGAGTATAAATTCAGGAGCATGCCAGAGGGAAGCACAAAGCATTTTAGACATACTTTTCAGTGGCAGAGTCAGTGCCCTTTCAAAGCTTTCATTGTTCATGGCTGGCCAACTTTAAAGATACTCTCAATCCAGGGCACAGGTTTTTAAAGAATTCCTTCTTCCCACTGTGTCTGGGACCTTGAATTAGACAGGTAACTTTTGTCTCACTCAGGTGATCAGAATACAAAAGGCAGTCTAAGTGTTGGGTACCAGCTGCCTCCATTCAGAGAATCCCTGAACTCTCCAAAGTCCCGTGTCAGTGCGATTGATTCTGAGCGCCCTAGAATTGCCCTGCTCCCGGACAAGTGACAGATGCACCTCAATTTACCTCAAGCAGAAATTAGGGTTTTGTTTTGGAATGGTATTAAAGAGTTCAAAAATAATGTAGTTTCTCTAACACAATTTTCTACCCTGATGAGCCACCATGGAAACGTGGGCCCTTGAAGAGGTCGTCCTGCCTGTTCCCTTCCTCTCATTCTCCCCACTTTCTCTTATGTGGCTAACAAAGTTTCTAAATCTACATACCGGATGCTCTACCATTCAGTCTGTCTGAGTTTTTATGAACTACTCTAGTCTAAGTTACAGTGTACAGTAGAAGAAAGACTGTTTGACTTGAGAATCAGAAGAGCTGGGTTATGGTTGAAATGTCTCTACTAACTAGCTGTGGGATCCAAGGGAGCCACTGCATCTTCCTGGGTCTATTCCTGCTCTATAAAATGCGACTGTTGGACTTCATGTTCTTCAAGGTTCACTCCTGCTCTGAAGTTCTACGATTCTTTTTGTATCCTCTCCCATCTCTAGAGCAACTTGTGAGGAATTTGCATTAAGCTTTTAGACAAGCTTATTTAACAAATGCTTTCTTTCCTAATTTTCTTAAAACTAGGATAGTTTCTTAAAAAAAAGTTTAGCTCGCTGAGAGCACAGTGTTCTAAGTACGTAGTTCATGAAATCTAGAAAATAAACAGGTTGGATTTATGAGAGCTTTCCGATTCTCAGCATCTTTCAATGCCCTCAATTTATCAGGCACTTGTCTGGAGAGCCCCTTCCTCTAGGGGGCAGCAGTGTTGAATACAACAATGGCGTAAGGAGGTAAAACATCCCCTCCTCTGTTTTTCCTGAATTGTCTCTGTGCATAATACACACCTTACTTATATCCATGTACATTGTTTGATATAAATGAAGTCATTGTTTTTTCATGTAAATAACTTTTATGCTAACATACTTTTTTCAGTTACGTTGTTGTAAATGCATCAATTTTAAGTGTTTAGTGTGATGAATTTGACTAATATATACATACACCTATGTCAGCACCACTCAGAACTTTCCATCAGCCCCACAAAATTCTCTTGTGCCCTTTTCCTCAGGCAACTAGTATTCTGATTTTTATCACCATAGACTGGTTTTGTCTGCTCTTGAATATCAAATTGTACAGTACGTATGAGTAAGGAAAGAACTGTTATGAAGTGTTACAGACACGAATATTTTCAGCTAAAATCAAGATACAAGCTGCCTAGCAAGGGAGTAAAACAGAGAGGCAACAACTTACTCACTTTGGTAAAGTAAGTCAAACTTGATAAAATGAAAATAATCTATATACTTTAGAAAGCCCTCATACCAAGTGATGGCATTAATAGTGTTCACAAAATGTTGAATTAGTCTGGAAAAGGCATTATAGGATGAAGAAGAAAGAATCATAATCTAAAGAGAAGGAATTGCTCCCTTTCCTCCAACCCAAATCATTGGGTGATAAGTAGAAGTTGCTAATACACCTCTGACATCTGGGCCAGCTCATCAGAGCAGACCACAAGTGATTCAGTGTGGGAAGGAGATAACATATAGAGGATGAGATGATATCAGAAATGGAGAAAGGGTTTACAAACAACCCAGAACCCAGGGCCAGATGGATTGGTTCTGCTATTGGTGGACCTGGAAGGGTAGCAAAATGGATACCAGAAGACCCTGTTGCCCAAGTAAGTGGAATAGCTGGCTCAATAGGAGAAAGGTAGGTATCACTCTGCACCAAGTTCCCCAACTTTGGATAAGCCTCAAATCCTAACAAATGTTAGGGGAAAAAATGCAACTGGTTATGAAAAGATATTATATCTTATTTAATTAAAAAATCAATTTATTGATATGCAAACCAACTGGACCAAACAGGACAAACTAGATCAGACAGGACAGAAGCAATGCTCTAAACAAGCATCAACCATCAACTTAAGAGCTCTGATGCCAACCAAGAGGACACCCAAACACAAGTTTAGCATGGGGGTAAGAGTCTTTATGTCTTCCGGTGAAGGCAAAGCCATTTGGTTGGCACTTCGTAGGAATATCTTTCCACCACGTCGTCATCATAAGGTATGTGCCACGAGTCTCCCGTTGTTTGCACCACGGTGTCATAGATGAGAATATGCTGTTGAATTTAAAAGGGAACCACACATTGAGAACAACACTAAAGGAATACCTAGCCATTTCCCTTTCTCTTCTGACAGCTTCTCAGTTTGCTTCAGAGATGTATTCTCTGTCTTACTTAACAATGGATTTTGAAAGAGCAGCTAACTCTGTGAAGATGAATGCCGGGGGTGGGGGGCCGTAGGGGGTGGGATAAATTAGGAGTTGGGATTGACACATACACACTACTATATGTAAAACAGGTAAACAACAAGGACCTACGGTATAGCACAGGGAACTACACTCAATATTTTGTAATAACCTATAATGGAAAAGAATCTGAAAAAGAATATATATATATATATATACATATATATGTATAACTGAATCACTTTGCTGTACGCTTGAAACTAACAGAACTGTTAGTGACTGACTGTATCTCTGTGGTAATTTGATACCATATTTCCTATAAATGTTGTTTCATATATTTTTTGACCACTGGACCATATTTATCATTGGCTAGTGTATTTTTCTGTCGTAATTCGCCTTTAGATTTTCTCCCTTTGCTTTCACGCAGGAGGAATCCTTGTACTTACAGGTATTTAAACTAGAATCAAAAAAGAACTCAATTGAGACTGTGCCACAGCAGTGGATTAAACAGGAAAAAGGAGTTATTTAGCAGAAATAGAAGTTATGATGAACCATAAGAAATAAGGAATTTTGAGCTATTGCAAATAAACAGGAGAATAAAAAACACATATGAGGATTTGTAATTGATGACATAACTGATGTCACAACTGATGACATTTCAGGTGTTTTCAATATGTCAATTAACGTGGGGTTGGCCTATGAAAACTTTGCTCTGGCAGACTCTGTGTTTCTAGGATCTGGGTAATTCCAAATACCAAACTAAAGCTGAGAAATATAAAACATTGAGGGACTTCACGGGTGGTCCAGTGGTTAAGACTCTATGCTCCCAATGCATGGGGCCTGGGTTCGATCCCTGGTCAGGGAACTAGATCCTGCATGCATGCCACAACTAAGACCCAGTGCAGCCAAACACATCAATCAATCAATCAATCAATATTTAAAAGTAAAATAAAACATTGAGAACTAGTTGCAACATTCTTTGACTATGCCGCATGCTTACTATCTACTTGGCTCTGCTGACATTATGTAGAGAACAGGTAACACACCTGAAAAGTTACTTTTGATCCCGGATGCCTACTAACAATTGCCAGCTGATGTCCCTGCTGCCACTTAAAGAACAGGCGTTGGGTCTTGGCATCAGGCAGACAGGCCTTGTGGTCCCGCATCAGATCTTTTGTGATAAACTTGCAGTGGTCCCCCGAGTGCAGTGTGGCATACAGAAGGAATGGATCGTCCTCTGAGCTGAGTCAGGCATAAGAAAGAACACAATCAGAAAGAACACATAAGAAAGAACACAATCTTTGCCCAAAGAGGCAAAGAATAGCATTCTTCACCATGCTGTTTTCTTCTTACTTGCTTTCCTCAGAAGTGTTCTGCTTTCTTAACTGACATGATCTCAGTGATACGTAAGAGCCGCCTGCAAGTCCTAGCTGGTAGACAACACTATCTAGAACACAGATGGAAGGCTAAGGGAAAAGGAATGCTAATGCTAGGGATTCTTAGCAGCTCAACTGGGCTCTTCCACTAGAATGGAGAACTCTAACAGTAATTCTCTCTTCATACTCGAAAGCTGGGTCTCTGTGTTCCCAGGGTGTGTTTCCTATCTGCTTCATCTACCACAGAGCACACCTTTCCCCGTCTCCTTTCCTCACTCAAATTCATAATACTAACAGGGCAGGATGACAATTTCTTGCAAAAGTAAGGGGCTGACCTCAAAGCGGAAACTGGTTATCCCCAAGCAGCTTCTGGGTAGTCATCCTGATCAGCACCCAAAGGCATCTCCAACTTGAGAAGAGCCAGGAGCACAAAGCCGCCAATGGGCCCTCAACATCAGCGCTGACCACTTGAATACGTGTGCTGTAAAAACAGTGGTGGCTGCCCTGGCTCAGGAGATTTGGACAGCAACATGTGATAAGCCCTATGCCTTGATCCAAATGACCCGAAGTGGACCCTTTAAAGTTTACCTTATACTGACGTATTTCAAGTGAAATGATAAAACAACTGGGATCTGTCTGAAAAATCTCCAGGAAAAAGAGAGAGGAAAAGAAAAGAGAAAACATGTGGAGGTTGTATGGAGCAAGGTTAACAAATGATGTTGACTGTTGGAGCGGGGTGACAGCCACGTGGGGATTCACTATACTGCGCTCTCTACCACGTGGTTGAACAGGCTTCTTCGGCACATTAATGGAAAACAGAGTTAATGTTACAAATGTAAATACTCAAATCCAAAGCCATAGAATGTCCCTGAATCAATCTTTACAACTGGGTTGGGAACTTCAGTGTATGCAATAAATACAGGCTCCAAACCAAACATGAGACCAATTTCCAACAGGCTTCTTGGTTATAACACTGCATTTATCCAGTTCTTCCACCTAAGAAGAATAATGATGATGGTGACAGCAACAAACATACACGCCTGCCATGTACTTGGTGCTGTATGATTTGCAAGTTATCTTCTCATTTAATCCTCATGAGGGTTGCATATGAAGAAAAGAAAACACAGAGAAGGAAAACGCCTTCCCAGACAGGAAGCGGCAGGGCCATGATCTAAACCTGGGTGGATTCATTCCCAAGCCTGCGCTCTTAAGGTTTACCCAGTATTGCCTAAGGTGACTGCATGAAGAGCATTATTATTGTCTTATAGTCCTGGAGAGATGGAAGCACCCCCCTCCCATGAATAAATAAAAGGGCTTAGCTAAAGAAAAATGGGATTTGGTTTGGGATCTGAAGGAGGGGTTAGCTTCCAGCTTTGTGCACTGAGTGCCATTTGACCTTTCTTTTCGGGGGAGGAGGGGAACACGCTGTGCAGCCTGCAGGATTCTTAGTTCCCTGACCAGGGATTGAACCTGGGCCACGGCAGTGAGTGCCGAGTCCTACCCAATGGACTGCCAGGGAATTCCCCCATTTGCCCTTTTTAAGAAGAAATGATTTGGGGAATACTGACAAACCTTGAAGTTATAACATTCAATCTAATGAAACCTAGACTTGGGGCTGAGGTGCGCTCATTATCCGTGCAAAGTCGGAAGTAAACCTTTGTCAGCATGAACAGTGTGAAAACCTAAACGCATGCTGAAAGTTAATACATGCTGTTGTGGATCTGTGCTCCTTCCGATCAGCTGCTTTTTCATACTCTGTGGACACTGTATATTTTGTCGCTGACCATGTTTTCCATGTTCCTTTGGCTTCCTGGGAAGCTGTAGCTCATAGCAACATTCCCTTTACATTGAGAATAAAATCCAGAGCCCACGAGGAACTCTGCAATGTGGTCCCTGCCTTTTCTCGGACCTCAGAACTGACAACCTTCCCTCTTGCTGCCCCCAGCCCATCCACACTGGCCTGCCAGCCTTCCTCATTCCTGCCTCAGGCCCTTTTCAACACTTGCTGTTCCCTCTGCCTGGTAGCTTCTTCCCACCACCCTTCCCCCTTTCTCAAATGACTCACTCGTTCCCTTCAGATCTGTCCCCTCCCAAAGGCTTTTTCCACTCCTCTCTGACCTATCCCCGATCTAGTCCCCTTCCAGCTCCTTACTCTGCTTCATGGTCTTCACAGCTTTGATCACTGCCTGGAATTACATTACCTGTTTATTTGTTTACTGTTAAGTCACAAGAGGGCAGGGACTTGGTCTTGTTCACTGCTGTTTCTCCAAGAACACAGAAGGTGCTCGTATTTGTAAAATATTTGTTAAATGATCTATTTAGGAATTTATGGCATGCATTCTGTGTACTAATCTCATTTTGGGCTTTAACTCATTTCTCCTTTAACCTGATTTCCTCATCTATTTAAGTTTATCCTGCTGTAAAAACTATATTTTTGTAAGCTGTCTTAAATTTTTTTTTTTTGGAATGAGGCTGAATATATATACATACATACATACGTACACACACATGCACTTTTAAAAATGGCAAAAAATAGGTAACAAGCAGATGACTGGAGCCTAGTGTAACTCACTTAATAACTTCAATACCTACATGTTGTCAGCAAAAAAAAAGCTGGCTTGCTTTTGCACCTTTTCCATATCATCCTTCCTCCACCGGGAATTCTGCTTTAACATATGCTTCCGGCCCAGGACCAGCACTTGAAGATTCTGCTTGGCTAGTTGAGAGACCACATCTAAGAGCTAAAAAACACAAAGCCAGTCCCCAAGAGGGTCAAGGGAAGAATCTCAAGTAAGGGGATTGATTCTTGCAGATGGTAATCTCAATGGTCAAATAGTCTTTTCCGGTAAGAGGTGAGAAAACATTCCTTAAAATAACAGTCCATCTTTGCAAATAAGCATGAGGAAAATGCTCCCTTGTCACAACTTAATGTCTAACACCTGCCCACCGGCCAGGCTACACTGGATACCTGGGGAGGTTTCTAAGCATAGACCGTGTTCCCTAGAGTTCATGGGGATAGAGGTAGGGGGACTAAGAAGGATGGGGTTTGGTTCCTACACACTCCCAACCTTGTTTCAACCCAAACAGCTCAGCTTTTGTATACAGTATTTACATATTGGTATTCTGCATAGGCTTTCGTTTGAGTAAAGGGTTCTACTTTTTTTTTTTAAGTTTGTAAATGGCCAGAATTCTGACTTTTCAGTCAACTTTTCCATGTCATGACTCTGCTGAGACTGCTACCTTTCACTGAAATCCCTTTTTCCTCCCAAAGGTCTGTCAATTTCCATTCTCTAGCTTATTTTCCACTCTGTGAATCTACTCCCCATTCTCTCCACTTTCCACGTGTCTTGTGCGCACATGAACTCCTCTCAAAAGTTTACACTGGGATTTTTAGTAAATCTAGTACTTTGGTGAGCTTGCTTACATTCATTATTTCATAAGGAAAAGTCCATAGATTACTTTTATGTACAACCTATTAAACTAAGCTATTAATGGGTATTACTAAGTATAATATGTAAAAGCTAATGAAAAACTATAACTTAAGTTATATAATAGTGTATCAGAAGTATAAAAGTTCTGTAATTTATAAAAACTGTTGGGCTGGGACTTCCCTGGTGGTGCAGTGGATAAGAATCTGCCTGCCAGTGCAGGGGACACTGGTTCGATCCCTGGTCTGGGAAGATCCCACATGCTGCGGAGCAACGAAGCCCATGTGCCACAACTACTGAGCCCACGCACCACAACTACTGAAGCCCGTGTACCCTAGAGCCCATGCTCTGCAACAAGAGAAGCCACCGCAATGAGAAGCCTGCACACCACAACCAAGAGTAGCCCCTACTCGCCGCAACTAGAGAAACCCCATGTGCATCAACGAAGACACAACACAGCCAAAAGTAAATAAAATTTTTAAAAAAATTTTTTTTAAAAAAAACAACAACTGCTGGGCCTACGAAAATCACAAGTTGAAAGTCACTGAAGAAATCCTTAATTTTCTTGGGTCTTGGTTAGAAAAGGCATTTTCTTTAGTCTAGCTTCCCCTTACTCATAAATTTCTTCCCATGTAGACTTTCAGGATATTATTTAAAATTCTCTGATCAATAAAATTTCATTTATTTATTTGGTCAGTTGTCAAATATTGCTTGAGTACCTGTTATGTCTAATACACATGCAGACTCCTGTTAGTCTAATAATGAATTAATAACAAGGGCTGAATTTTTAAATTACTGTTTAATGCTTTGGATTTATGTATTTTTTTGGCCCATCCAACTCCATTACTAATCTTATTATTTTAGGAAACAGTAGTGAGTTTTATTATCACGAATTCTTAGTTCTAGAATTAAAGGACAGAATAGACACAAGTTGGCCACTGAATGTGAGCTGATACTCAAGCAGAGAAGTGTATCAAGACCAGTGTGAGGACTCTGACCCAAAGCTTTATGACCAGTAAAATAAAATTCTTCCCTTCAAAGCTATGAATAATGGCTTCTGTGTTCATTCAACAGTTATTTCCCAGGCCTCTCTATGTATAAGGCACATGGTAGGTATCACAGCTTACAAAATTTTGAAAGACATGGCCCCTGCCTTTAGTGAGGGAGTGCCTAATAATTTTCTTACCCAACTCTCAAGCCTGGGAAGATGTATATGCTGGCTCTACATATACTGGATGGTTAATAAACATTTTCTGATTAGCTGAAGAATATGCCTACCTCTATTTTTAATCTATCATAAAAGTAGCTCATTATTGAAAACTTGAAAAATATAGACAAGAAGGTGAAAGAAGAAATCACTCATACCTCACTACCCAAAGACTGCTAACATGTTTTTGCCAGTCTATTTATTCTATGCATTTTTACATAATCTTATAAGCCACTATTTTAAAAGTTGGGTTAGTAATTAAAAGTAAACATCTTCACTAAAAAAGTTTGGTTCATGGATTCAAACACCCCAAAAGACATTGAGAGTGCATCTCCTTCAAAGTGCATTTATAACATTCCTTTATTAAAGCTATGCTGAGATTACAGATTATTTTCAACGAGCCCAGATACAAAATGACAACTGGATTCATTAAGAGGAATGACGATTGCTTTCTAAAAATTCCTATATGAATTCCCACAAAGTTATTGTAGAGATACAAAAAAAAAAATCAAACAAAACCAATTTTTGATACTGATTCCATGCATTTGAGAAGACATGGCTTAAAGAAAAACACAATTGGGTCTTCACATCTATACCCTGGTTTAGATAAATAGCCTTGAGTTTACTAATATTAAGTTAAAGGTAGGGGCCCAAGGACCAGCAGAAAAGGCTTACCCTGAACTACTCTGAGGCACCATCTTGTGGCTGAGAGGTCTCTACTAGTAGCAGCTCTCTGAGAATGATGCAAACAAGGGAGAATAAAGACACAGGAAAGAAAGATGAGTGTATGGAATAGAGGCACTTGCCTGAAATTCTGTGGACAATCTAGCTATGAGCCTACTTCCTCTGGGGTAAATTCCAAGGCTGGGTCCAGTGGGCTGGGTCAGAGTCATAGGTATACTCAGAATAGTAAAGAAAAAGTAAATTCACCTTAATTCTATGTTAGATCAAAAATAAAATGGGGAGAAATTTCCACTTCTGGGAAGATGGAGTGGATGTACTTTTCCCTATTTCTTCCACCACGTACAACTAAAACCCCAGATGTTATATATAAAACAAACGTAAGACTTTGAAAAGTAGAGACAAAAAGGTAGACTGGCTAGGGACCTTGGGACATGAGGAATGACATGTTGGTGTTGCTTGGATTTCCTTTTTGCCTCATATATCCTATACTTGGAGATCAAGAAGCCAGCAACCTGGAAATGCCAATGGATGCAGACAAAAAAAAGACCAACAAAGGCCAGTTCTCACTAGCCAAAGGACCAGAAAAGACGCAGTCTAGCAACACAGAAAACCTGCTGGAGTGATAACACCAGGAGACTGTAATGTTATATGTGTGTGTACGTGTATACACATGTAATACCTACAGCAACCATTAAAAATGCTATACAGGGGCTTCCCTGGTGGCGCAGTGGTTGAGAGTCCACCTGCCGATGCAGGGGACACGGGTTCGCGCCCCGGTCCGGGAATATCCCACATGCCGCGCAGCAGCTGGGCCCGTGAGCCATGGCCGCTGAGCCTGCGCGTCTGGAGCCTGTGCTCCGCAACGGGAGAGGCCACAACAGTGAGAGGCCCACGTACCGCAAAAAAAAAAAAAAAAAAAAAAAGCTATACAAAGAGTATACTCAAAAACATGATTAAAAAACAAAACAAAATACCCACTATAGACACATAAAAATGGAATTCTAAAAAAAGTTAAAGTAGCCCACAGGAAGGCAGGAAAAATAAAACAGAAACAGAAAACAGAGATGATAGAAAACAAAAAATAAAATGGCAGGCGTAAGCCCTAACGTATCAATAATAACATAAAATATAAAGGGTTTTAATACATCAATTAAAAGACAGAGCACATACCAGAATTTTATTCCTTTTTAAGCCTGAATAGTATTCCATTGTGTGTATATACAACATTTTGTTTATCTATTCATGTCGATGGATATTTGGGTTGTTCCCAAAACCCTCCTTCCTGAACTTATCCTGTAATTAATATTCCTATATACGAGGCATATTGATTATAGCTATCTTGCTGGAAGAACTGGCATAGAACTTCTAATGTCTGTAGACATCAAATCCCAAAGACTTTAGAGTTTTGAAGATCTACAGTCCACACAACTCAGGAAATGTCAGAGACTGCAGAGGGGGAGGTAAAAAGTTAAGAATAGGGAGAGGAAGTTACACTTGCTATTTAGGATTACTCAGAAAAGCTCTTGCTCTCATTGGCCTCTCCCACCTCTCAGGCAGCTTTTCTATTTCCTGAGCATCCCTATGCACTTATTTCTACCACATGTAGCTCTGCCAATTGTATTTTTACCCTAAGCTCAGGAACTACCTTTCAGAAGTTTTACGCCAAAAGTAAGTCACTTATGAGTAATGTCACTTGTGAATTAAAAAAAAAAAACAACCCTCTTATGTATTCCTACCAGAGACAAAACAAATTAGAATAGAAGCCAAACCAGAAAATGTTTGCACCAAATATTAAGCTGCAACTTGTTTTTACTCTTCTGGTTTTTGGAGAATCATCCTTTAGACATCTTAAGGAGCAATGTGGGAGGGGAGGTGGGTGAGATCTGATTCCAGCTTAACCTTGAGATACTGAGTACCCAGAGTTCTGGAATCAATTTGGAAT
The DNA here is from genome assembly GCF_005190385.1 of Monodon monoceros. Classification (NCBI taxonomy): domain Eukaryota; kingdom Metazoa; phylum Chordata; class Mammalia; order Artiodactyla; family Monodontidae; genus Monodon; species Monodon monoceros. The sequence continues at coordinate 111,276,379 of NW_021703778.1, read as the reverse complement.
TTTAAATATTCTCTAGAATCAGCTGTACTGTGCATTTTGCTCTACTGTGTGGCTCAGATTCCAGACTCCTTAGGCAAGTCCAGAACTGTCCTCACCATCTCTGGGTTCTCCAGGTTGAGAACATCCCAGAGTGGATCTTTTTTTTTTCCCTTTAGTATTTATTTATTTATTTGCTTGCACCGGGTCTTAGTTGCAGCAGGCAGGCTCCTTAGTTGTGGCTCGCCAGTTCCTTAGTTGCGGCACACGGGCTCCTTAGTTGTGGCATGCAAACTCTTAGTTGTGTCATGCATGTGGGATCTAGTTCCTTGATCAGGGATCAAACCCGGGGCCCCTGCACTGGGAGCATGGAGTCTTTTTTTTTTTTTGGTGGTACGCAGGCCTCTCACTGTTATGGCCTCTCCTGTTGTGGAGCACAGGCTCCAGATGCACAGGCTCAGCGGCCATGGCTCACGGGCCCAGCCGCTCCACGGCATGTGGGATCTTCCCGGACCGGGTCATGAACCCGTGTCCCCTGCATCGGCAGGCGGACTCTCAACCACTGCGCCACCAGGGAAGCCCCAGGGAGCATGGAGTCTTATCCACTGCACCACCATGGAAGTCCCCCAGAGTGGATCTTGGCTTCTGTCATCAGGACTGCCCTAAGCTCAAGGAAACTCTTCCACATCTCTCTCATTTAAACCTAATCCCTGTTCAGAGTCTCAAGGGGAGGATGGCCTTTTCCAGGATACCGACCATTCTGTACACATGGATATTTGTCACATACTCCTTTATCCTTCCTATGAAGGCCCAGTTTGGTCTTGGATGAACCCTGAAGACGATAAGTCAGACACCAAAGGATGAATATTGTATGATTTCATTTATACGAGTTACCTAGAGTAGTCAAATTCACAGAGACAGAAAATAGAATGGTGGTTGCCAGGGGCCAGAGAAGGGGAAATAAGGAGTTATTGTTTAATGAGTACAGAGTTTCAGTCTGGGAAGATGAAGAAGTTCTGGAGATGGATGACGGGGATTGTTGCACAATAACGTAAAGTACTTAATGCCACTGAATCATACACTTGAAAATGGTTAAAATGATATATCGTACGTTACGTATATTTTACCACAATAAAAAGTTTTACTACAGAAAATTTTAAATACAAACAAAAATAAGCAGAATAGCATGATGTGCCCATCACCCAGCTTCAATAATTATCAGGTCATGGCCAATCCAATTTCATCTATATCCGCACCTACTTCTGCCTCGGATTATTCTGAAACAAATCCTAGACGTCATATCATTTCAACTGTGAATATGTCAGAATGTATTTCTAAGTATAAGGACTCTTAAAAAAATAAGCATAATACCATTATCACATCTAAAAAAATTAACAATAATTCCTTAATATCAAACATACAATCAGTATTTATATTTCTCTAGGTTACATATTTTTTAAAAATCGGCATCTAAAAGAACTCCATACATTGCGATTGCTTGACTGCAGTTAAGAAATGCAGAGGCTAGTCTGATGGAAATTCCCACATTTAGATTTTGCTAACAGCATCCCTGTGGTATCATGTAACATATTCTCTAGTCTTTCTATGTTTCCTATAAATTGGTAGTTAGACCTAGAGACTTGATCAGATTCAAGGGTTTTTTTGGTATGTATGAGTGTGCATGTGTACATTTAAAATTGTGGCCCTGATAAAGTGAGAAGGTCAGTTCATTCATCAAAAATGAACTTCTCTGTCAGTCACTAGGCAGAGGGTACTGGGGATGCAGATACCGATATAAAGACACATTTATCCTTAGCCTCCAGGAGGTTGCAGTCAAATGACTGTAATGTGATGTAAAAAGTGCTAAGGAGGAGGACAAAGAATGGGCACTTAAATCAGACCAGGGGTAGGGACAGTGGTCAGGGAAGTCGCCACAAAGGAAGCAACGGCTGAGCTGTGTTTTCAGATGAATTAACTCAGGCAAGGAATGGGAGTTTCCAAGGACAAGAAGCAGCATGTTGAAGGTGGGGGCTCTTTATTAGCGTGCTGAATTCAGGGAACCGCCGAGGTGTGGGAGGTTGACACAGGGAGTGTGAGATATAAGGCTGGAAATGACTGTAGGGGTCAGATCACAGGGGTCCGTGTAAACCATGATAAGGAATCTTTTACCACCTGAAAGCAGTGGAGAAAAACAAAGGATTTAAACAGGAGCGTGACATGACTACCCATTTAGAGGTCAAAATTGTGGATTGCAAGAAGGCTGGACTAGAATAGGGAGATCAAGTAAGGGGGCTTCTGCAGTAATTCAGGTAACAGATAATGAGAATTGAGGTGCTGGCAGTAAGGATGGAGAGAAGGGAGCCCTCTGTGAGTAAAGCAGAACTGATCAGACGTAGTCATTGACTGAATGTAGGAAACAGGGAGAGGAATAAACCAAGGAAGAGTTGGACAACTGGATGGATGATGGCAGCAAGACAGGGTCTATGAGAGGCGGAGCTCGTGATATCCCCAGGCGGGAGATGCCCAATGGGCAGCCAGTCAGGTGACTCATTTAGGAGAGGGCTTTGAGATAAAATAAAGATTTGGAGTCATCAGGAAACACATATGGGCAGGAGCCATCAGCAAATGGAAGAGGTCTAACAGACTCAGAAGGAAAGGAGCAGAGGATGAAAACTGAGTAATACTATTACTTAAATGATAGAGTTATAAGAAAAGCCATTAATGGAAGCTGAGGAATGGCCAGAGAGATAGAAGAAAACCAGGAGACAGTGACCAGTCTCTCAGAAAGACTATAAGGAGCATTTCAAGAAGGAAGGAGAGATGAGGCATCAGCACTACAGAAACACCAAAACATGGCCTGCACCCCAGAGGCGGCACTTTGATGATGCCATGGGGGGCAGGATGGCGAATTCACTTGGTTTCCTAAACTCTCTATATAAAGCTGCAGTCTGCTTTGTCCAGAGAGACTGTCTTACAAGCACGGCTCTTTTTTGCTTACCAAAAATCACAATCAATTATGCTTTTCATTTCAGATACTGAGTGGTGTGGCCTCTTTAGAACCTCCAACCTTCCAGAAGCTTCACTGAGTAAGGAAGAGGTTTTGTTTTTGTTTTTTTAAGATGGAAGAGACTTGAGAATGTTTCTCTTCTGGTCAGAAAAAGTCAATAGCAAGGTAGAGGCTGAAGATACAGGCATAGAAGGGATAATTGCGAGAACAAGGTTCTGAGAAAGGGGGAGATCTAGAGAACAGGCAATGAGAATACCTCTTGCACCGAGGTGAGTTTGAGCACAGGCTCATTGGTTTGATTGCGTGGTTGGTGCACCTGTGTGCGGTGACTACGTCAACACGTGAGGTCATTCCTCCTGATAGCTTCCATTTTCTGTGTGCCACACGTGAGTCAGTGGCCCAGGGAGGCTGGAGGGGGTGGTAGAGGAGGCTTGAGGGCTGCCTGTGGCGCAGATGAGATGCAGCTGGCGCGAGACTGGGAGTGGGAGCCAAGCGGACTGCGGATGTAAAAGCGCAAAAGCCCAGGCGAGGCTGGAGGTGGCAGAAGCGGGGACAATGGGGAGATTTACAGCCCTCTGCATCCTGGCTGCAGTGTGGGATAATGATGGGGATAACAATTGATCGGCTGCCCCTTGCTCCACGTAAACATTTGGTCAAAAGGCATTTCCAGGTGGAACCATAATGGAAACATCAGTCATCTAATATCACTCTATTTACTATTAAAGATACCAGTCCAAATTGATATTTACATAGTATAAGATCTGTGGTTTGGGGTTCTGGCCTGAGTCAGGAATTCCAAATTCCTATCTCATTTATTTGTTCAGATCTCTTTAATTCTAAAATGTGAATAAGGTGCCCCCGACCCTCCTTAACAGCGTTGTCATTTATCAAGTCATCATCAACAAACATGTAAAATGTCATCACTCGCAATTTGTAAAATGAAAGGATTTTTGGAGAAATGATCTCCAAACCACCTGGCTTTCAGGGCAGGCTCTCTCTAACAATGTCTCTTCCTTTTAATGACTTCAGGAAACACCTAGGGGTCCATTTGATAAGGTGGTCCCAGGGGGCTGCATTTTAATGCTGAAGTCTGTTTCCTTCCTCAACTACCTCTCTCTCCACCTTCTGTCCAACCTCCCTGCCCCCCTTTAATGAATCAGTGAGGGAACTGTGAGAAGCTCTACTTATCTTAGCCTTAGGAGCAGCCCCCCAATTCTCTTCTGCTGTTAGAGCCCAGCACTCCGTGGACACTGAACCCAGTGTCATTCCCTGGCAGCTTCTGATGCTGGCTGCTATTCGATGTGCGAAATGAATGAGTGTCAATTGCTCTCAGGAACCAAGGAAAGTTTGAAGATTCTTGCACTCAGCCCTGGACAGTTTTCTTTAAAGGATCTGCTATAGAAGGGGAGCTTGATAAAAGTAGAAATTATTCTCCCTGGAAACAGTTAGAAGCTGTTATAGGTGCAAATTGCAACCACGTAGCATGTTTGAGGAGCAAGGCCTCATGCACTCGATGGGTCTAAGCTTTTGGAGGCCTCACTTTTCTCAGATAAAGCCATGCAAGTGCTCACACCAAGGAGGACATGAGGTGATTTCATCTTTGAGCTGCCCCCTCTTTACACACACACACACACCTGTAGTTCAGCACCTGAGCTGGGGAAGGAAAGTAGATTAATTTTAAACAGAATGTTGACATTAAAGAGACTACTTTGAGTTATTTATAAGTAGAAAAACTTAAAATTCCATAAAAAATCAAAGAGAAATTCTTAAAACAACCACAAATAGCCTGCATATTGTTCCAACATGAAAAGATACCGATTACACACCAGTTACACACTGGTCATTTGGAACCCTAAAGCCAGGAAACACATGTCCACTTTTTATGCTATTGCTTCACTAAAGACAACCTCATGGCAACATGGGTCATTAACTAGGATGGATGGTCCGGGGGGGTTTCCTATTGGAGTCTGGGTGTCTTTCAGGATATGATGGTGTTAAGTCAAAGGCAGACAAGAGAAACTAGGAAAAGAAAATAAAGACTCTTTGGATCATTTTCTTTCATGCATTAATTAATTTTGACAATTGTTTCCTACAAACTAAGACAAAATGAAACCACTTCAGGGCACAATGATTGATGAACTCTATGGAGGCAGTGTTGTCAAACTCAGAAGACCACAAACACAGTGTTTGTAACTGATGCACTGTGCATTCCACAAAGTTAACAGCAGAAGAAACAAGGGAAGTCATAACTTATACTAGAACAATGGAGTTTTCTACTTGTTTCTATGTTCCTACAGGCTGCAGGTAAGCTAATATCCAGTTTCATTCTCTTCTTTGTCTTTGTTCCTTTCACTTTTCTCTTGAACTATGTTTTGGAAAGAGAATCCCTGTCTTAGAAATAGTCCTTGAGTGAATGCTGAATTCACCATTTTTCTGTGTACCTCTGGAAATGCCACCAAGGAGGAGAGTGCAGGAAACTCACCAAGGTTGTGGCTCAAGGCTCTCACCATGTTTTCATCTGCCAGCTGCTCACTGGTAGCCTCAGTCTCAGTTCTACGTTTGAGAGTTACTGCTGCTTGCCAGAGACAGTGGAAGGAAGAAATATCACTCCTTACTTAAAGGTCAATGATATTTCCATGCTGAACTGTTCAAGCGCTGTATACCATGTAAGATCCAGATGAGCATTTAATGAAGATAGGAGTATTGGGATAAGGTGAGAAAAGGAAGTGTTTTAGAGAAGCAGCAGAAGCTGGGGTGAGGAGAGAGGGGGAAGCTTTCACTGGGTGGTATTCAAGGAGTGGAAATTTCATAAGCGTGGTGGCATAGTTCCAGAAAGGAGAGGCTGACACTGAGCTGGAGTCCTGCTCCCACCTCTGGGACCATGTGCTTTAAGCACAGATTTAAAACTCTGATGACTGACTAAGTCTATAAAGCTCTTTGAATCTCTTGGAAGAAAGTATATACACAAAATACTACTACTTTATTATGATGTCATAAATGATCCCACGGGTTTATAAGAGACTCACCGTGTCCTATATCCTGCTTTCGTTAGTCATTGATATTTTAGGGAGATTTCAATGATCTCATGTTGTCTTTAATCAATGAAACAATTCTACTAAGGAAGAGAAATGCCCTTCCTGACTTGGGAACATCCTGTCAAGTGTGGGATGTGTTTCCTGCCTGCCATGTCTTCTCCAGTCTATGCCATTAGCATCCACACAGTTATCCAGCCTTTTAGAAAATGATTAAACATTTTCTAAATGTTTAGAACATTAAGCTGGATGGATTTCCCCATCCAGCTGAGAGTCAGAGCTGTCTAGAAGACAGCAGATTTGGCTCCTGACTCATAGTGTGACTTTTCTCCAAACATTTACATGCATTCTTTGGTCTTTTTAGTTTTTCTGTAAAATATCTGTGTTTCCTTGATCACTGTGAGGCAGGAAAGGATAGTATTTTGAAGACTGAAAACTAATTTCAGGAAGATTAAATTAACTTATTCTGATGCATATTAATTTCCACTTTTAAAAGTTAATTAGGGCTTCCCTGGTGGCGCAGTGGTTGACAGTCCGCCTGCCGATGCAGGGGACACGGGTTCATGCCCCGGTCCAGGAAGATCCCACATGCCGCGGAGCGGCTGGGCCCGTGAGCCATGGCCGCTGAGCCTGCGCATCGGGAGCCTGTGCTCCGCAATGGGAGAGGCCACAACACTGAGAGCCCCGCGTACCGCAAAAAAAAAAAAAAAAAAAAAAAAAAGGTTAATTAAAAACTTCTCCTAGGGTTCTAGATCCCGTCCATGTACAGGGAATAATTTGTTCACACTGGGAAAGTATGTAAACACTTTCAGGCTCATAAGCCACCATTTAATGACTAAAAGAGAAAGAATATGATAAGTAGGGCTCTGGAGGACTGAAATTTTGTGTAGCTTCTCCATACCTGCACTGCTTCACACAGCTTTTGTCTTGGTACAGAGCCATACACAATTGTACACTATAGCAATTTGCTTTTATTTCTGGAACAGCCCTGTCAGTTCAAAACATAAAAAACACCTAGGTATATAAAAGATACCTTGGACATCTCCAGTTAATGTTCCAAGCTGTCTATCTGTACAGTAGAAGGGTTTACACAGTAAACGAAACTAAAAGAGACTTTTCCAATTTATATCTACTATTTAATAGCATAGTGATTAAGTAATAAAATAGTAATAGTAATTAAGAGCACAATCTTTAGCGTCCAGCTGCCTGGGTTCAAATTTTGGTTCTACGAGGTCAGAGCTGTGTGGACCTCTGTTACATTTCCTCTTGAGCCTCTGTTTCAACATTGGTAAAATGCAGAGACAAACTGGCTTATTATGGAGATTAATTTCGATGCATGTAGATACAAAGCACATGGAAAAATATTCAATAAATATTAGCTATTATTAGACAGTACAGTCTGGATTAGTAAATTTAGACCTCCCAAGCCCTACTGATCCCCCCAAACACACCCCCGCCGAAAAAAGAACAACACAAAAGGAAAAGGAAAGGAAAGAGAATAAAATTTAAAAAGAGAAAGAAAAGAGAGATTCTTTTGGTATTATCATAGACTTGGGTGATTTTTGTGTTTATCTCTCAACATGTTGAGTAGAACATAAACGTTCAGGTTTAGAAGGCAAAAAGAACATGTGCATCTAAACTTAATCCCACTTGAAACTCCCAATAAAACTATAATACAGAGTCTTTCTAAAATGACAAACCCACAGAAACATGGAGAATAAGAGGGGAGACAACATGAGTAAAATCTGGAAGCTGGAAAGCAGACAGACAAGTGGTAACTGACCCTGCAGATCCAACGGAGTCAAATCTGAAGATGGGTCAGCTAAGATCCAACCCAACCTCTCAAGACTCCAGAACTAGAAGCAAAGGGGGGAGGCTAAATGGGGGTGTGTGGTTAACTAAGGAGAATCAGGTAAAAGCTGCCGAAGAAATTTTAGATTCCTAGATTTGTGTGCCCCTGCCCCCATCCATATTGCCCCTGCTGGGGTGGGGGAGGGAAGTCTGAAGATTCATTACGAGGATGTGGTAAGTCAGAGGAAATCTAGCCTGGCATACCAAGCACATGTGACAGTGTGATCACCATACTGAAAGTAGAGATTAAGTGAATGCATGCATATTGAAAGCAAAATGCAGAGAAACTCAGATTTTCCCCCCCTGACTGGCCCTCAGAACGCTGGCAGGAAGGCCTTTACCCTGCAGTCAGAGGACTGAAAACTCTCCTTTGGGGAATATGACCTGTGAAAAAGGAAAAAAACCTAAAGACTCTGATTATTGGGAATTCCCCAACAAATGACCCACCCAGTTCACCCGGCTGGTGAAGTCAACTGCAACAAGCCCCACCTACACAGTCAGAGCTTCCAATCAGCTCTTTAGATCATCTTTAACCATAAGCAGACAGCAAAGAATTATCAGACAGCTGTGGAGAGCCTGCAAAATGTTAGACTCTAAAACAACTAAAGAAAACAAAAACCTGAAAAAGCGAAGACTACAAAAGGAGAAGGCAAAACCCCCCAAAAAACCTCTCATAAAAATTCTGTAAGGGAGACTTTCAAGATGGCGGAGGATTAAGACGTGGAAATCGCCTTCCTCCCCACAAATGCATCAGAAATACATCTACATGTGGAACAACTCCTACAGAACACCTACTGAACACTGGCAGAAGACCTCTGACCTCCCAAAAGGGTCTTGGTGCTCTGGCTATGTGTCAGGCCTGTGCCTCTGAGAAGGGAGAGCCAAGTGCAGGACATTGGTCCACCAGAGACCTCCTGGATCCACATAATATCAAACAGCAAAAGCCCTCCCAGAGATCTCCATCTCAACGCTAAGACCCAGCTCCACTAAACGATGAGCAACCTCCAGAGCTGGACACTCTATGCCAAACAACTAGCAGGACAGGAACACAACTGCACCCATTAGCAGAGAGGCTGCCTAAAATCATAATAAGGTCACAGACACCCCAAAACACACCACCGGATGCGGTCCTGCCCAACACAAAGACAAGATCCAGCCTCATCCACCAGAACACAGGCACTAGTCCCCTCCACCAGGAAGCCTACACAACCCACTGAATCAACCTTAGCCACTGGGAGCAGACACCAAAAACAACGGGAATTACAAACCTGCAGACTGCAAAAAGGAGACCCCAAGCACAGTAAGATAAGCAAAATGAGAAGACAGAAAAACACACAGCAGATAAAGGAGCAAGATAAAAATCCACCAGACCTAACAAATGAAGAGGAAATAGGCAGTCTACCTGAAAAAGAATTCAGAGTAATGATAGTAAAGATGATCCAAAATCTTGGAAATAGAATGGAGAAAATACAAGAAACATTTAACAAGAACCTAGAAGAACTAAAGAGCAAACAAACAATGATGAACAACACAATAAATGAAATTTAAAATTCTGTAGAAGGAATCAGTAGCAGAATAACTGAGGCAGAGGAACGGATAAATGACCTGGAAGATAAAATAGTAGAAATAACTACCATAGAGCAGAATAAAGAAAAAAGAATGAAAAGAATTGAGGACACTCTCAGAGACCTCTGGGACAACACTACATGCACCAACATTCAAATTATAGGGGTCCCAGAAGAAGAAAAAGACTGAGAAAATATTTGAAGAGATTATAGTTGAAAACTTCCCTAATATGGGAAAGGAAATAGTCAAGTCCAGGAAGCACAGACAGTCCCATACAGGATAAATCCAAGGAGAAACACACCAAGCCACATATTAATCAAAACTATCAAAAATCAAATACAAAGAAAACATATTAAAAGCAGCAAGGGAGGGCTTCCCTGGTGGCACAGTGGTTGAGAGTCCGCCTGCCGATGCAGGGGACACGGGTTCGTGCCCCGGTCTGGGAAGATCCTACATGCTGCAGAGCGGTTAGGCCCGTGAGCCATGGCCGCTGAGCCTGTGCGTCCGGAGCCTGTGCTCTGCAACGGGAGAGGCCACAACAGTGACAGGCCCGCATACCGCAAAAAGAAAAAAAAAAAAGAAAAAAAAAGCAGCAAGGGTAAAACAACAAATAACACACAAGGGAATCCCCATAAGGTTAACAGCTGATCTCTCAGCATTAACCCTGCAAGCCATGAAGGGAGTAGCAGGACATATTTAAAGTGATGAAAGGGAAAAACCTACAACCAAGATTACCCTACTCAGCAAGGATCTCACTCAGATTTGACAGAGAAATTAAAACCTTTACAGACAAGAAAAAGGTAAGAGAATTCAGCACCACCAAACCAGCTTTCCAACAAATGCTAAAGGAACTTCTCTAGGCAGGAAACACAAGAGAAGGAAAAGACCTACAATAACAAACCCAAAACAATTAATAAAATGTTAATAGGCACATACATATTGATAATTACCTTAAATGTAAATGGATTAAATGCTCCAACCAAAAGACACAGACTGGCTGAATGGATACAAAAACAAGAGCCGTATATATGTTGTCTACAAGAGACCCACTTCAGACCTACAGACACATACAGACTGAAAGTGAGGGGACGGAAAAAGATATTTCATGCAAATAGAAATCAAAAGAAAGCTGGAGTAGCAATTCTCATACCAGGCAAAACAGACTTTAAAATAAAGACTATTACAACAGACAAAGAAGGACACTACATAATGATCAAGGGATCAACCCAAGAAGAAGATATAACAATTGTAAATATTTATGCACCCAACATAGGAGCACCTCAATACATAAGGCAAATGCTAATAGCCATAAAAGGGGAAATCAACAGTAACACAATCAATAGTAGGGACTTTAACACCCCACTTTCACCAATGGACAGCTCATCCAAAATGAACGTAAATAAGGAGACACAAGCTTTAAATGATACATTAAACAAGATGGACTTAATTGATATTTATAGGACATCCATCCAAAAACAACAGAATACACTTTCTTCTCAAATGCTCATGGAACATTCTCCAGGATAGATCCTATCTTGGGTCACAAATCAAGCCTTGGTAAATTTAAGAAAATTGAAATGATATCAAGTATCTTTTCCGACCGCAACACTATGAGACCAGATATCAATTACAGGAAAAAATCTGTAAAAAATACAAACACATGGAGGCTAAACAATATACTATTAAATAACCAACAGATCACTGAAGAAATCAAAGAGGAAATCAAAACATACCTAGAAACAAATGGCAATGAAAACACGATGATCCAAAAACTGGGATTAAGCAAAAGCAGCAAAAGCAGTTCTAAGAGGGAAGTTTATAGCAATAAAATCTTACCTCAAGAAACAAGAAACATCTTAAATAAACAACCTAACCTTACACCTAAAGCAATTAAAGAAAGAAGAACAACAAACCCCCAAAGTCAGCAGAAGGAAAGAAATCATAAAGAGATCAGAAATAAATGAAAAAGAAATGAAGGAAACAATAGCAAAGATCAATAAAACTAAAAGCTGGTTCTTTGAGAAGATAAACAAAATTGATAAACCATTAGCCAGACTCTTCAAGAAAAAAAGGGAGAAGACTCAAATTAATAGAATTAGAAATGAAAAAGGAGAATAACAACTGACACTGCAGAAATACAGAGGATCATGAGGGATTACTACAAGCAACTACATGCCAATAAACTGGAAAACCTGGAAGAAATGGACAAATTCTTAGGAAAGCACAACCTTCTGAGACTGAACCTGGAAGAAACAGAAAATATAAACAGACCAATAACAAGCACTGAAATTGAGACTGTGATTAAAAATCTTACAAAACCAAAAGCCTAGGACGAGGTGGCTTCACAGGCAAATTCTATCAAACATTTAGAGAAGAGCTAACGCCTATCCTTCTCAAACTCTTCCAAAATATAGCAGAGGGAGGAACACACCCAAACTCATTCTATGAGGCCACTATCACCCTGATACCAATACCAGACAAAGGTGTCACAAAGAAAGAAAACTACAGGCCAGTATCACTGATGAACATAGATGCAAAAATCCTCAACAAAACATTAGCAAACAGAATCCAACAGCACATTAAAAGGATCATACACCATGATCAAGTGGGGTTTATCCCAGGAATACAAGGATTCTTCAATATAAGTAAATCAATCAGTGTGATAAACCATGTTAACAAACTGAAGGATAAAAACCATATGATCATCTCAATAGATGCAGAAGAAGCTTACCACAAAACACAACACCCATTTATGATAAAAACCCTCCAGAAAGTAGGCATAGAGGGAACTTACCTCAAATAAAGGCCATATATGACAAACCCACAGCCAACATCGTTCTCAATGGTGAAAAACTGAAACCATTTCCTCTAAGATCAGAAACAAGACAAGGTTGTCTACTCTCATCACTATTATTCAACATAGTTTTGGAAGTCCTAGCCACAGCAATCAGAGAAGAAAAAGAAATAAGAGGAATCCAAGTCGGAAAAGAAGAAGTAAAGCTGTCACTGTTTGCAGATGACATGATACTATACATTGAGAATCCTAAAGATGCTACCAGAAAACTACTAGAGCTAATCAATGAATTTGGTAAAGTAGCAGGTTACAAAATTAATGCACAGAAATCGCTTGCATTCCTATACACTAATGATGAAAAATCTGAAAGAGAAATTAAGCAAACACTCCCATGTACCATTGCAACAAAAAGAATAAAATATCTAGGAATAAACCTACCTAAGGAGACAAAAGACCTGTATACAGAAAACTATAAGACACCAATGAAAGAAATTAAGGCCAATACAAACAAATGGAGAGATATACCATGTTCTTGGATTGGAAGAATCAACATTGTGAAAATGACTATACTACCTAAAGCAATCTACAGATTCAGTACAATCCCTATCAAACTACCAATGGTATTTTTCACAGAAATAGAACAAAAAATTTCACAATTTTATGGAAACACAAAAGACCCCAAATAGCCAAAGCAATCTTGAGAAAGAAATGGAGCTGGAGGAATCAGGCTCCCTGACTTCAGACTATACTACAAAGCTACACTAAACAAAACAGTATGGTACTGACACAAAAACAGAAATGTAGATCAATGGAACAGGATAGAAAGCCCAGAGATAAACCCACGCACATATGGTCACCTTATCTATGATAAAGGAGGCAAGAATATACAATGGAGAAAAGACAGCCTCTTCAATAAGTGGTGCTGGGAAAACTGGACAGCTACATGTAAAAGAATGAAATTAGAACACTCCCTAACACCATACACAAAAATAAACTCAAAATGGATTAAAGACGTAAATGTAAGGCCAGACACTATCAAACTCTTAGAGGAAAACATAGGCAGAACACTCTATGACATAAATCACAGCAAGATCCTTTTTGACCCACCTCCTAGAGAAATGGAAATAAAACCAAAAATAAACAAATGGGACCTAATGAAAATTAAAAGCTTTTGCACAGCAAAGGAAAATATAAACAAGATGAAAAGACAACCCTCAGAATGGGAGAAAATATTTGCAAATGAAGCAACTGACAAAGGATTAATCTCCAAAATTTACAAGCAGCTCACGTAGCTCAATATCAAAAAAACAAACAACCCAATACAAAAATGGGCAGAAGACCTAAATAGACATATGTCCAAAGAAGATATACACATTGCCAACAAACACATGAAAGGATGCTCAACATCACTAATCATTAGAGAAATGCAAATCAAAACTACAATGAGGTATCACCTAACACCAGTCAGAATGGCCATCATCAAAAAATCTACAAACAATAAATGTTGGAGAGGGTGTGGACAAAAGGGGACCCTCTTGCACTGTTGATGGGAATGTAAATTGATACAGCCACTATGGAGAACAGTATGGAGGTTCCTTAAAAAACTAAAAATAGAACTACCGTTATACCCAGCAATCCCACTACTGGGCATATACCCTGAGAAAACCATAATTAAAAAAGAGTCAAGTACCACAATGTTCACTGCAGTACTATGTTAAAAAAAAAAAAAGTCTGTTTCTGAATACACTATTTTATCTCATAGGATTTTTTTTAAATATCTTTATTGGAGCATAATTGCTTTACAATGGTGTGTTAGTTTCTGCTTTATAACAAAGTGAATCAGCTATACATATACATGTAGCCCCATATCTCCTCCCTCCTGCGTCTCCCTCCCACCCTCCCTATCCCACCCCTCTAGGTGGTCACAAAGCACCGAGCTGATCTCCCTGTGCTATGTGGCTGCTACTCACTAGCTATCTATTTTACATTTGGTATATATGTCCATGCCACTCTGTCACTTTGTCCCAGCTTACCCTTGCCCCTCCCCGTGTCCTCAAGTCCATTCTCTAGTAGGTCTGCGTCTTTATTCCCGTCTTGCCCCTAGGTTCTTCATGACCATTTTTTTTTTTTTTACATTCCATATATATGTGTTAGCATATGGTATTTGTTTTTCTCTTTCTGACTTACTTCACTCTGTATGACAGACTCTAGGTCCATCCACCTCACTGCAAATAACTCAATTTCGTTTCTTTTTATGGCTGAGTAATATTCCATTGTATATATGTGCCACATCTTCTTTATCCATTCATCTGTCAATGGACACTTAGGTTGCTTCCATGTCCTGGCTATTGTAAACAGAGCTGGAATGAACATTGTGGTACATGACTCTTTTTGAATTATGGTTTTCTCAGGGTATATGCCCAGTAATGGGATTTCTGGGTCGTACGGTAGTTCTATTTTTAGTTTGTTTAGGAACCACTATATTGTTCTCCATAGTGGTTGTATCTATTTACATTCTCACCAACAGTGCAAGAGGGTCCCCTTTTCTCCACACCCTCTCCAACATTTACTGTTTGTAGATTTTTTGATGATGGCCATTCTGACTGGTGTGAGATGATATCTCATTGTAGTTTTGATTTGCATTTCTCTAATGATTAATGATGTTGAGCATTCTTTCATGTGTTTGTTGGCAATGTGTATATCTTCTTTGGACATATGTCTATTTAGGTCTTCCGCCCATTTTTGTATTGGGTTGTTTGTTTTTTTGATATTGAGCTGCATGAGCTGCTTGTATATTTTGGAGTTTAATCCTTTGTCAGTTGCTTCATTTCCAAAATTTTCTCCAGTGCTGAGGGTTGTCTTTTCATCTTGTTTATGTTTTCCTTTGCTGTGCAAAAGCTTTTAATTTTCATTAGGTCCCATTTGTTTATTTTTGGGTTTATTTCCATTTCTCTAGGAGGTGGGTCAAAAAGGATCTTGCTGTGATTTATGTCATAGAGTGTTCTGCCTATGTTTTCCTCTAAGAGTTTGATAGTGTCTGGCCTTACATTTACGTCTTTAGTCCATTTTGAGTTTATTTTTGTGTATGGTGTTAGGGAGTGTTCTAATTTCATTCTTTTACATGTAGCTGTCCAGTTTTCCCAGCACCACTTATTGAAGAGGCTGTCTTTTCTCCATTGTATATTCTTGCCTCCTTTATCAAAGATAAGGTGACCATATGTGCAAGGGTTTATCTCTGGGCTTTCTATCCTGTTCCATTGATCTACATTTCTGTTTTTGTGTCAGTACCATACTGTCTTGTTTAGTGTAGCTTTGTAGTATAGTCTGAAGTCAGGGAGCCTGATTCCTCCAGCTCCATTTTTCTTTGTCAAGATTGCTTTGGCTATTCGGGGTCTTTTGTGAGAAACAGACTTTTTTAAGAGGAAGAAAATAAAGAGAAGCCCTTGGGAGTTAAAACATGACTGCCACCATGAATAATAATAATTATAATAACAAATAATAGGAAGAGAACACTGAGGAAGTCTCCCGGGAAAGGAGCAAAGAGATAAAAAATAAGAAATTTAGAGGACTAGTCTTGGAGGTCTGACATCTGAGTAACAGAGAGGGAGAGAGAACAGGGAAAACAGAAGGGAGTCATCAATGAAATAACCAAAGAACATTTCCCCAAACAGAAAGACAGTAGTTTCTAGAATGAAATAGTCCATTGCATATCCAACTTAATGGATGGCAAACATACAATACCGAGTTGTTCTACTATAAAATTTTATTACACCAGAGACAACGGGATGATTCTAAAAGCTTCCAGAGGGGGAAGAAAAAAGCAGATCACACAGAAAAGATCAGGATTCAGAACGTCTTCGGACTTCAAGGGTAACCCTGGAAACATGATAGACTGTCTGTAAAATTCTGAAAGAATGTATCTCCAGGGGGCTGTCATCTAACAGTGACAATACTGCCTTTTCCTCACACAGCTGGGGTTGAGTTTTGCTACACAGGTTTTCAAACCTAACAACGACAAACAAGAATATCATTTACACCATTGTCAGGGTGGTGTTACCTGGCTAGGGTTGGGGGTGGGGTAGGGGAAAGAAGAGGTTAGGAGAAGAAAGAAAAGGTTAGTCAGTGCACTTAGGGAGCTTCCTAACCCAAGTGGTGGGTATAGTGGTGTTAGTTTTATTATTAGTCTTTACATTATACATTTACATTTAAAGTCTTCTTTATACATGGTATGTTTTATACACACACACACACACACACACAGACTTTGTTTTATGATCCACACAAAGCTGCCAATATTCTACCATTTTTGAAGTACAAAAATAGCAACCTCATATGTTTAAACCTAACAATTCAGGCTCAGCAATGTACCTTACGCCCTTTAGGCAAGTTAAGAGCCTAAGTTTCCCCACAGGCAAAAATGCAGAGTGGGGAAAAAAAAAAAACCCACGCAATTTAAGAGTAATGAACTCTCATAACTGTATAACTCTCCTATTGTGTATGCACAATACTATAATTCCTGTCCTCTAAAAAGTTAAAACGTAAGACTCGAATGGGGAAATTCCTTTGCGTTTCCCAGAGAAAAGATCTGGCAAGTACTATATTCACGTAACTACAGTTTAATGTAATAACATAACAATGAGGACTTAGGAACAGTTTTTAGAAATCCCCAAACCCTCACATTTCCCTCACTTCTGCTTTTCTTAGCAGAAATGGGGACA
>NW_021703778.1:111044629-111259425 GCF_005190385.1 Monodon monoceros | reverse complement strand
TGAGGGACAGATTCAAGAGGAGGAATTAGATATAAAAGGAGACAAGTGTACTTGATATTCTCTAATCAAGGAGGAGACATGGGTGGACCGAGCGGGTTCTTGGGAGAAGAGTTGTTTTGAGGCTCTTTTTTCAGGCATATAGATTAAAAATTCACATAAATCAAAAAGTAGAATCTTTGACTTGTCTCCTTTTAGCTCTGATTTACGGGGCAATTATGATGCACCTTACGTGTCTTTATATACATCATCACTTCATCCTCATAGATGTCCCATGAATTTGGTACCATTGTTACCACCCTGCTCCAAATACCTTTTTAATATGAGGTAATAGGCTCAGTAAGGTTAAGGAAGTAGCTCAAGGTTACAGGCCAGTAAATAGCAGAGCTAGGTTTCAATCTGAGGTAATTCTAATCTCAAACCTACTTTTGTAATCTGTAACCTTCTTTTACAATATAAACTCTCAATCCTAACTCCTTTCTTTTCAAAATGTTCCCTTCTTAATCCTGCTCCTTATTCTACACCTAACTGTTACTATGATTTTTCTAGTAGCATCTACTGCCCCATCCTTCCTAAATGAGTTGTGGGAAACCCCTAGGTACTTTTGTTTGAAAGACTAACACTGTATTTCTCACACTGGGCTATACACAAGCAGCACTTGGCAGTATGCTGGGGGTTCGTGAAGCCATAGGATAAACAAGGCATATCCTCCTGAAGTGACAATTTATTGCAGGTTTTATTTTGGGGGAGAATCTTGGTTTTAATTTGAAAACAAACAGAGATGCTGTGATATCTTTAAATGCAAGATCTGCACTAACTTTTAGGATAAAACAATAAGGTTCCAAGACACTTTGTACTTGCATATGACTTGAGTCATTCAATATGAAACACCTTCACACTGACATGTGTCAAAAAACAAACCAAAATAAATACCCCCAAGTACTTGAGGCTGTACATTCCATTTCCAAGGTAACAATTTCTCACATTAGTAGCACCATCTCAAAACACAACTAGTTGCCTTAGAAACGGCTGTGACTATGCACACGTGCAATAAATGTATCTATGTACGAATGGGAATAAACAGGTTAAAAAAAAAAAAAGCCAAAACCTGTTTTCAAAGGACTGATTTTCCAAAATAGAAACAGGTAAACTGAAAAAACCCACCTGGGTAAATCTTAAAACAAAGAAAAGAACGGTTTAAAAGTTGACCACTATCTAGGAAGGAGTAGCCACAATATTTTTAAAGGATGCTAAAATTAGAATGTGTATGTACAGAATGCAAGGAAATAGTTTGAGTAGTAACTTTAGTGTTAGTGAAATGATTTATGAACCATCAACTCTATGTCAGTCCATATAACATTCCTGGGCAAGCACTCTGTTTCAACAACTTTTCTTTTTTTTTTTTAACAGAGGCCAGAGCAGAAGGCTCTTGGTTTTCCTTAGTTAGACAAGGCAGGACAATTCATGTGAGTAGGGAACTTGTTTCAATGTGACATGATACTGAGTTGGTATGACACTGATATGGCTTCATTTACATACTGCTAAGAGGCAATGTATGAAATGCAGAAGGAACAATGTGTCATGTATCTGTCACCTGTCAAAGGGAACAAGTATCCTGTTTATAAGACATAGATCAAGCATCTAATACTTGAATATACTGCGCTTGGGAGTTATCACAAGAAAATAATTTTATGAGCTATCTTAGCTCAAGCTGCCATAATAAAATACCATAGACTGGGTGGCTTAAACAACAGAAATTTATTTCTCACAGTTCTGGAGGCTGGAAGTCTGAGACCAGGGTACCAACCTGGTCAGGGTCTGGTGAGGGTTCCCTTCCTGGCTTGCAGATGGCTACCATCTTGCTGTGTCCTCCAACGGCAGAGAGACAGCTCTGTGTCCCTTCCTCTTCTTATAATGACACTAAGCCCACCACAAGGGCCCATCCTCATGACCTCATCCAAACCTAACCACTGGGGGTTAGGGCTTCAACATATAAATTTGGTGGGGTGCACAATTCAGTCCATAGCATGAATCACAGAGTCTTTCTTGTGCTCATGCATTCACTGCCCGATCTAACCAACTCGTTAACATGCTGCCAAGCTGGCATTCAAATGCTGAGAAGAAAATGGGCTCCAATTTGATCATTAGCTTAAAAAAAAAAAAACTTCTGTTTTCAGGGAGGCAGAACATCTCTGAAAAAAGCACAGGATGTGGATTCAGTGTGGTACTAGACAGCTGTTACCTCCCTGCAAGTCATTTTTAGCTTCTGAGCTAGTTTTCTCTTACGTAAAATGACAAAAATGCAACTACTTACTCCATAGAGATGTGTGAGGATAAAAATCAGATAACAACTATGAAAGGGCTTAGTAAGCTGTAAAAGGCTACATATTGTTATTGTTAGGCCATGGAAGCACAAAAATGTGGTACTGCGAGAAATAAATGTTGGTTGTTTATAAGTCACCCAGTTTATGAGTTTTCTGTTACAGCAGCACAAACCAACTAATACAAGGACTAAAATTTGTCCACTGGAGTTGGTAATTAGGAAATTACTGGTGGCCTCAGCGAGTGCAGTTATAATGGAGCAATGGGGGCTAAGCCATCCGTTAGGAGTTAAGGAATAAATGGGTAGCAAGAAAGAAACTGTATGCCAGTCTTTTGAGAGGTTTAGATGAGGAAGAAAGAGACTAGAGCAAGCTAGCTGTTTACGAGTTAGTGATTAAAGCAGTGGCAATCCAAGAGATCAGGGAATCAGAAAAGCATGTCACAAATAGCTCAGAGTGGTATTTCAAGAAAGAGGGGATAAATCAATCTGTTACAGAAGAAAGAACATGGATTTTGGAATGAGGTACATCTAATCCTGTGACTTTGCCACTTACTGGCTATGAGACAAGATACTTAACCTTTTCTCATCCTTAAGAAGGAAACATCACTACCCATGGGACTGTTGTGAGAACTAAATGAGATACTGCATATCAAAGTGCCTAGCACAGGCACCTTCTGCTTGATCCAGAGAAGGTACTCAACAAATGTGAGCTCTCATTTCCCCATAGAGGTCACTGGTAACACTAAAAAGTGTCATTTCAATTTAAGCAGTTAAGATGTATGCTAAGTTGCCCAGGGTTAAGGCATTCCGTTATGAAGTATTAAAAATAGGAACAAGAATCGAAAGAGGAAAGGATTTGAGAGCATTAACCATGTTTGAAGTCTAAAAAGGATGAAGCAAGTAAAGTACCAAGAGTGAAGTGAGGCTAGGGGAACAGGAGCCCTCATGTCTTATATGTGATTCACCCACATCCAAAAATTACTTGAAATCGAGGTCCCTCATTGGTCTATAAAGGATAAGATTTACAACAGAGATGAAGTTTTAGGAGGCTGGACATGGAAAAGATCAAAGGACAAACAAGGCCACTTTAGGGAAGAAAGCTGGTGGAGTTGACGTCTGATGTTGATCATTTCAGCAAAGATCTGGGAAACAAAATATTTGGGAAAGTTAGTTTCCTTAGCAGATTTGAATCCAAGCATCCTTGCGACTAATTATTAGTGAATGTATATAGTACACAGCTAGGGAATTTGTGCATAGAAAACATTCCCTAATTGCACAATCTCTAAACCTTTCCATCAGACTTTAACTATAATGATGTGCAAGTAAACATACGTATCAAATTTTCCAACCCTACATATGCAAAGAATTATTCTCTTCAAACACACATTTCATTCTAATAATGAGTCTTGACATGACAGCTTTCTTAGATAAATTCAGTTATTTTCCAGATTGGTGGGGGGCAGGGGTATTATTAATAGGCATTTTTAACTCCATATTTTGATCACAAGGAAAACCTGAGCTTTAAAGAATTTAGAACTGAGCAGTCACAAGGCAAGATAATGGTATAATGGAATCCAATGCTATTCTTTTCCCAAATTTCTCTTCCTAACATTGGGCTGGCCAAAAAGTTCGTTCGGGTTTTCCATATTGGGTTGGCCAAAAAGTTAGTTCGGGGTTTAAACCCGAACGAACTTTTTAGGCCAATCCAATACATACATGAAAGACAACTTTGTCTTCAAAATACAGGGCACAGACTCCTTACCAACTGTACATTTACTGGTCACAAATCAAGGTGGAAGAACCACTACACAGCTCAGGAAAAAAAAAAAAAAAGATGCTGTAATTATTGTGAGGGAAAAGAAACTAGAAAAAACATCCTGTGTTTCATGATACAAAGAAAAAAAATTAAAGAACTCCTCAAGGCAAAGAAAAAAATCCTTCAATTACTACTGAAGATAAAGAAAGAAGCAGTAAGTGAATTCTAGAGTGGCTTAACACAGGTGGTCTGAGGAAAGACAAAGGTTGGTTTCCTCACAAAATCCTCTTCCACTCCACAGGAGAGGAATGCATGCTTTCCTCAGAAAAGAGTTGTACACTGGCAACTGTTGGAACACGGCAACTGACTGACTTTACTGTAGGAAATGAATTTTGACAATCAACTAAATGAAGCGTGGTAGACAGGACCACTGTGTGGAGCTGAGCTGGCTGTGCACCGTACGACTCTGCGGGCAAAACATTCACACAGACGAAAACATGACAGGCACCTGTGGAGTTATGCAGAGCAGCAACCCTGGTGGTAGGTATGTATTAAAAAACAACATGAGCTCCATGAGGACAGGGAGTTTTCTCTATTTTGTTCACTGCTGTATCCCTGGCACAAAGAACAGGGCCTGGTGCTTAAGATAATCAATCAATACCTGCTGAATGAGGGAGTGAATTAATGGATGAAAGAACAGGGCAAAACTTAAGTTTGAGAGCAGAGAGATGAAGTATATGTTAGAACAGGATTCCTTAGGATTGGAAGATATTAAGTGGGTCAAAAAAACTCCAGGGCTTTTGAATGGAATTCCTACCTGTTATGAAAGAGGTGGAGGAAGGAACCAGTTTGGACTGTCTTGCCACACGTTACTGTGCTCTGGCATGGACTTACTAAGGGCTGAGCTAAAATTACATAATAAAGAGGGGTGGAAAGACCATGTAGCATAGATGGGAGATTTTCTTCTTAGGTAACAGGCTAAGTATGTCAAGAAAAGTTCACTCAGTGGCTTTGTTTCAATCAAAAGCATCTACATGGCCATAACCATACAGGGAGATGGAAGTCAGATGAAAAGATATGATTTTTATTATAATATGAACCCACTCCAAATAAATTCTTAAACACATGATCAAGTAAGATAAACACTGCAGAAGTGATCTGTAAACTGTTATATGCAACCATAATGTTAGCTATTTTAGTATCCAATTAACAGAAACAGAGTTCATAAAGATTAACCAGTTAATTAATGCCCACTGACCATTACCTTGAGCCTTAGCATATATGCATTTATATAAAATAGGTAACTTGTACTATTCCTTGATTTTCATTCTGTTTTATTTATCAGGTTTCAACTAGACCTAAAGCTCTGTTCCTTTACAACCCTCAGCATCATCTTGACACGATCCATAAACATATACAGAATTTCTAAGGACATGGGCTATGGCTGATTCAGTGGAATTTCTTTTAAAATTCCCAATATTTAAAAAAAATTTCAGCTAGAAAAATATATTTCAAGAGAGCTGATGCCTCTATATATGTCCTCTTATGACTCCTCCAATGGCATATCACAAACAATTCATCTCAACAACGAAATCTGCTAAGTTGCTCTAAATTCTCAGCAACGCATAGGGACTTAACCACATTTTTCTGTTCACAATCTGTTTTCTGCCAGGGTTTTTTTGGCACACACCATTTGTAATTTCCATTAAAACAACACAACCAAACAAAAACAAAAACACATAGCTCTTCACTGCATAAAACAAAACAAACTAAACTCTAGTAGCTTCTCTGGGAGGAAGCATTCCCACTCACAGCTACTTGATGTTTATCGGGCTATACTAGTTGAAACCTGTGAGAAACAGTGGGAAGTTCCCTGTAACCAAAACAAAAAATGTTACAGATACTTAAGTGATCCTTAGCAATACTTTTCTCCTGTCCAGTATATGTTTAGGAGTTTAGTAGGTTACACAACCTACTAATATAGGTATACTAATATAGGTATAAATAAAAGACAACTGGTATATATTCTCCTCAGATGTGGTAATGTGATATACCAAAGAAGTAAAGCTTTAATTTCACTTTATTTTTCTATGGGTAATATATTCACATGGTTCAAACTCCAAAAGAAACCAAAAGTTATTCAATGAAAAGTTTCTCTCCCACCCTATGCCCCAGCCACATAGTTCCTCTCCCCAAAGACAACCAATGTTAACCATTTCTTGGGCAGCCTTCTAGAGAGTCAAGAATAAACAAGTGTGTGTGTTTCCCTTACCCTCTTTTACACAACTGGTGGCATAATGTATACCACTTCTAGGTAGACTCTTAGGCACTTCTCCCACTATGCCATGGATAGAAAATAGGCTTCTTCTTGCGTGTCTTTTTTGATAGAAAAGCAGCTCCCTCAAGTGCTGTGTTGTGAAGGAGTTTGAGACCAGCAGACTTGGGAGGAAAGTATTTTGTGATTATTTTATATCTGCTACAACCATCTATTCCTGGTCTATGTCTTACTGTATCTTCTACATGCCTCTATCATAGGAATTACCACACTTTATAATATACTTGGGAAGGGTGTCTGACAGTAGGTACCATGTCCTTTCATATGCATAATGCAGGATACCGACCCAGCACAGTGCCTAGCATATAATTAACATTCAATAAATATTTACTGAAAGAATCCCACAGCAAAATTCCCAATGTTTAGGGAGAACAAGAGAGATTTTCATATTCCTGAATGAGCTTCTTCCCTCCATGCAAAGATAGACTTGATTGACCCTAGAGCTATAAATCTGTAATGAAGGTGTATTTGAAACATTATGTGACAGTGTTTCCCCATCCCTGTTAGAATTTACAGCAATGTCATCTGGCACTCAATTTGCTTGGGAAAAAATACTCATACAGAACTACACAGGATCCTATCATGTGCATAATCAACTAGTTTCCAATCACTGCCATCTAAAGAGAAAATGGTTGTATAACATCTGATTTCTGAAACCAAAGTGGGGTGGGGAGGGAGGTCAGGTGATGGTGGAAGAAAACTGAACAGAAACATCCTAAGTGAAAAAGAAAGTTTACAATTGTCTAAAAAAAATCCAGTGAGTGAGAAAAATTAACAAAGAACATTTCAACTGAACTTTACTCATTAAGACTCCATCTGCTAATCATTCTCAAATCTCTTGTATGAACTTATATTTTCCACCCATACTGCCATCTACAGTACGTGTAGGAATCATGGTATTTTTTAGGGGGCAAGTAACTGAAATGAAAGCCTGGCATACTATATAGGCTGCCATCATCATACCCTTTAAAATATATGCATTTATCAAAGTTACATGGTATATTTTCTCATTACCACATGTAAGGAAAGGCAATAATACTCAGTGGGCTGGTTATTATCTTTTAAAAATTAATATCATAAATCTAGAGCTTATAACTTTAAGTCTTTAAATTACATGTTATGTAACCATGAACAATGAAGAAAAATAATTTATAATTTTGAACTAGAGCTTAAAGAAATGTTTTAAATATGCCCCAATTCCCATTTATTTCATCTTGCTGTGAGATACAAATTGGGACTCTCCAAGGAGAAGTAAAAAGAGTCCCCGTAAGAAGTAAAAAGAATCTCTTATTTTTGGTGGGATTCCTCTTTTCTGACCAGTAGGTTAACCTAGGGATAGACAGGACAGAAGAGGAAGAAGAATATCAAAAGCGAACAGACTGACTTTAGATTTACAGGTGAAAGCTGGAAAAGCCTGAATGAAGGTATCCCAGACCACAGATGACTTTCATGCTCCCAAGAGGACATTAGACCAATGTGTTATGTTATCATAACATAACTTTTAAGGTAAATAAGTAGACTCCATTAAAACTAATTTTTAGAATTAAAAAGAAATTTGATTTTGGAGATAACCAAAGATAACCAATAATATTAAGAAGACAATGAGAATTTTTCTGCTTTGTTCAACCAACTATTCTCAACTGGGTACTAAATTTCATCTTTCTTCTCAAATTACATCACAGTAAGGTCACCATGTGTTGATAACAGAAAAAGAAATTAGCTGATATTTATTACTTTTCCCCCACTCTTCACCCCCTACCTCCTAAGTACAACTTTGCTACATGGTGCTATTTGAATAGTGTTGTCTGGATATGGAATCACCCCTCTTCTTTCCCATCTCCTAACTCTAGCTCTCAAAATCTGACCTAATTGTCAAGACCCAAATTAAATGTCGATGTCTCCATAAAGCATTCTTTGATTCCTCCTTAGCTAGAAGTACTTTTCTTTAGCCTATGCATTTTTTAAAGCTCTTCTCTTAAATATTTCTTAGGGCCCTTATAAATACTCTACATATTAACAATTTAAGTACTTACAGGATTATAAACTCCTTGACAAAGAGAGAACTGCATTTTATTCATCCTTCCATGTCAGTACCTAGCACAGTGTCTGGCACAGGATAGGAAATCAATCTAATAAATAATATATGTTTACATTTTAAAGTTTATATGGCTCATAGGAAGCCAAATAGTTCTTTTGAGAAACATCACGGCACAAAGATCAACAACAGAGGATCTCTGTTAAATATTTCTTGGACAAGGAAAGCTAAAACCTATGGCAACTCTAGTAAAATATACACATTTAAACTCATGGTTTTTATGAGAGTAATAAGTAGTGTCATTCAGTCACCAGCAGTTTAGTGACAACTTAATGTTACAGCTTGGTAGAGCTTTGGTTAGGCTAAGGCATGTGATTTACCAGGAGCTAAATTTCTTAAGCTCTTTTCTAAGCATTACTTTAATTTATAGATTAGACAGGTTGTACTGTTGCCAGGAAGATGTCACAACTACCAGAAAGGAAAGCATAAACAAATTTTAAAATATGCCAAAGCTGAGAAGAAAGGCAAGTGTTAAACAGAATCCTTAGCCTTATGTTTACTGATTTTGTTTCTTGGGGCACCCTTTGCTAAAGTAGAAAAATGCCGTACCAAAGTATCCAAGCCCTCATTGATTTATTCAGAGCCCGTAGTAAATTTATGTATGCGGTATGTTATACTATACGAAATTAACTCTAAAAGAGTTTCTATTAAAACAAGATTAACACACTTAGAAAAGAAGAACAGAAAATCTATACAGAGACATAGAAAAGAATTAATTTCTGATACTAGCAAAATGTCCATGGAAAATAAAATTAGATGTGAACACGGATAGATAGAAATAACCAGCAGGCAAGAATTATAATTAAGCTAAAAGAGAAACAGATGAAAGGACCTCATTAGTCTAACCCTGGACATAATCAACGAACTTCCCACAATCCCACAATATACCACAACCAACAAAAAGGAGCTTGTGCTCAAAAGTACACAAACAAGAGCTAGATACAAACCATGTCATTTGAAAGTCGGGAAATGCGTGGGAGAACCAAACAGACAACAAATAACAGGGAGGGAACATTATTGTAATTAGGTAGCTTTGGGGAAAGATATAACTATGAAGCTCAAGGTGCTACACAGATGACAAAGTCCTTAATTAGTTTCTTTGTTTTTTTAAGTAATGTTTCATGCTCATCAGGCATTTTCTGGTGTAGGTTGTAACATTTTTCTCCATTGGAATTTTAGGAAGAAAATAAATTGGAGAGGCTGCATTAGGTAGTGTTTAGAGAACAGACTCAAGCCAGATTTCCTGAATTCAAATTCCAGCTCTCTCACTTGCTAGCTGTGTGACCTCAGGGATGTTATTTAACCTCTCTAAGCCTCAGTTTCCTCATCTATAAAATGGGAACTAATACTAGTTCCTCCCTGATAGGAGGATTTGTTTGTTATGAGGATTGAATAACTAATTTAATGAATTAATTTACTGTTTATAAATCACCTTGGACGTATATCTCACAGTAAGTGCCATATGAATGTCTGCAAAATAAAATGTCATAAATAGTTTAGATTTCATCTGATGTAAGAAAAAGTTTGGCCCCCATGATTGAGAAGATCTCCAGATATATATATATCATGACACTAGGCAGAACTTTAAAAGTTCTCTATTTCTGAAGAAGCCCCGCTTTGACTTTATTTTCTGTCCTTCTTTCCCCACCCCCATGATTTCTAACTCTGCCTCAATAATGATAGTTAAAAGGTAGTTATCCAGGAAACAGTACACCTCTCGCTCAAGGTTCATAAGTGTTCATTTTCTCCAAATCTGCCATGGTGCACAGGAAATGAGAGGGGAAAAGAGGACATATATCCTCTTTTCTTATTAGATATATGACAGTAAGCATTAAAGCTGATGATAGGGTGGAGTTTGAGGTCTCAACAAGATTATGTAAAATCAAGAAGAGCTCCAACATAGAGATGCTGGTGTGATACCTAAAGAATAATATAGTAGAGTCTTTAAATAATTTATCAGCAAAAAATCAAGTCGATGGAGAGCAGGCTAATGGCCTCATTCCTAATAACAATCTCTAGAACATGAATAACAAGAAAAGTAAACTTGAAAGGTTAACACAAGAAGGCAAGTGTCACTGAGACTCATGACACTGGAAAGGTATGTTCTATTTTAATGATGCTATCGTGGTCGACACACCATGATGCTTTCCTAATACGGATTACAAAACAGATATAGGCACAATGTACAGTAGTAACGGGAAATGTTACCACTCCCAGCACTGGGGAGAGGTTTCATTCTGGTAAAAGTAGAGCACCTGATAAGTTGATACCATATTGACAATTTCATTTCTCAGAAAGCAGAGGAAATGACAGAGAAAACTGCTATTCAGGACTGACAGGGAGGAAACTGTAGGTGATGTAGGAGTGACAAGAGCTTCAAAAGAAGTGATGGTGCTTGCTAGCTTGGACTCTGTAATAGCAAAGGAAGGAAACCTTTCACATGGGAGGACCTTAGACCCTGAGAGAGTAAATGTCAAAGTGTTCAGAGATCGGATGGAGGTAATTCCAAGCTAGAAACTCTTAACTGGGAGTGTAACCTAAGACAAATGGAAGGTAAGGCTTTAAAAACAAAATTATATGCTATTGACTCGAATGAGGAAAAAAGGAGGGAAGCAACTAAAGGAAAAAGAAAAACAAGTAGAGATGCATTTATTAAAGGATGAATGCATAAAGTGGCACAAACTCACTATAAAAATAACAGGAAAGGGCTTCCCTGGTGGCGCAGTGGTTGAGAGTCCGCCTGCCAATGCAGGGGACACGGGTTCGTGCCCCGGTCTGGGAAGATCCCACATGCCACAGAGCGGCTGGGCCTGTGAGCCATGGCTGCTGAGCCTGCACATCCGGAGCCTGTGCTCCGCAACGGGAGAGGTCACGACAGTAAGAGGCCTGCGTACCACAAAAAATAATAATAATAAAATAACAGGAAAGTTAATGCCCAGAATGAGGTAAATATTTTTTTTCCTACCACACTGTTTTTTTTCTCTTGCAGGTCAGAACTGCTGGTTATGTTCTGTCTATGAATGAAGAGCCCAAAGAATTAGAGCTTCAGCCTGGGAAAAGAACTTGGAAGTCCAAAATGGGGAACAGGCAGTATATGTTAGGATGTTGGCGGTATCGAAAATAGGCTATTTTACAGCCAACAGAAGAGTCTACAGGGACCTTCAATAGGGACATGCTAACTTGGACTGAGGGTGCCAGGTGCTCTACAGAAATCGGGGAGTTAGGGCTGGCCCCATCAGTGGATCTGGTGAGGAGTACCCATATTTCTCTTGACTTCTCCCTAGGTAATTGTTATTGTTAAGCTTCTTGTTGCTTTTACCGAATATGTTTAAATTTTTATTTTTTGAGTTTTGCTGAGGTTCTTGAACCAAACCTGTAGTACTGCTGCATATATGCCAATTTGGGGAGCCATTCTTTCCAAAGACTGGAGTTTGGGCATGGGTTCGTACTGAATAATGTCTCTGAATCTTCCAGCTGTTTCTTGGTAAACACTGTTTCCTCCATGGATACCTCTGGTACTTGCCTTTAGTGAGATCCTCTGAGTCTGGCATTCATTAATCTCTGCTGTTCACATATTCAGGTCCAATGACTAGTTATTATTATTATTTTTAAGTTATGTACAACAAAAAAGTCTTTTTATTTGTGCTTGGACAGTTAGTGCAATATTAAGAAATGACAACTAAAAATAAACGTTCAAAATTATGTTCAAGTTAGAAATTCTGGTCAGAAGACTGAATGAGAAAAGAAGTACAAGACAAGGGAAGTGACTGAAAAAAAGTTACTTCAAATGAGTTCATTTTTCTAGGCCTGGGTGAATTTCATCCTAAGACACCAAGAAAACTTACATATACAATCATGCAACCATTACTGGTTTTCTCTAAAGAAGGGAGAATGGAAGTCTGGAGATAAACAAACATGATTGTGATTTTCAAAAAGGAAGGAAATATGGATCTTGAATACAACACCACCAGCTCAGGAAAGGAGCAAGACCAAGGGGAGCCAGAGCAGTAACGTGACCAAGGTGATGGCATGGGAGGGGCGTCAGACACTGCCTCTGGGGCCAGCCTCTAGAGGCGTGCCTGTGCACGCACGCGCACACAGTCACAGTAGGGTAGGATACAGACCTCCACTGCCATTGCTGTGAGATATCTCTAACCACATCTGTGTCTTTACACCCTCTAGGGTCAAAGCCCCAGGACAGAGAGCCCAACTGGCTAAGCATGGATCTTATGTGTATGTCTTAGTAACAGGGCTGGGACCAGGGTGAGGTGACTGAGGAACTTGCATTGGGCACAAAATTTAAAGGGGCACCCAAAAACTCACTAATCAAGATAAGCAGTATTTTAATGCAATATATTTTAAAATCAAAATTGATGAAAAAAAATCCATGATGAACAAAGTATTAAAATTTAAAGAAAGGCTCAATAACACTGCCATGCCAAACCATACTGGTGCCTAAAGCAAAAGGGAAAATCAATAATACTGATCCTTTCTTCAAACTTTTCATATTTTGTTCATCATGGATGTTTTGCATTAATTGTGATTCTTAAAAATACTGCATTAAAACAGTTCTTAATTACTGTGGATTTTTGGCATTCCCTGAAATACTGTCACTAAGTTAAGTGCCTCATTCTCCCCACCCCAGCCCCACGTCCGCCCCTAGTTTCCAGGGAGCAGCAAGAGGGACTGTCTAGAGCCATCTTTGATTTCCCCCATGGGAGGCCTGGCTCTCCAACAGGAGGCGAGTGTGGATGCTCCTTCTTCCTGGAACACTAATCTATCCTGCCTCCTTCCTCTCCTTTTGATCTTTAGGTCTCGGTTTAGATATCTGTTCTTCACTACTGGTTTAGGTGCTCCTCCGCTGCCCTAGCATCTAATACTACAGCATATCAAAATACTTATCGCCAAATACTTATCAGTGTTCCACAATTTGTTTACATCCTCCCCCGACTACTACCTTAGATGGCATGGATTCTAGGATATCCACCCATGCATCACTCTAATACCTAACAGAGTGCCTGGCACGTATTAGGCCCTCCACACATATTTGCTGAATGAATGGCATGGAAGCCGTGTCACAGGGGATAAACTGAAATTAAAAGTGTTGATTTTGGCAGAGAACAGACTCAGGGAAATATAAATAGCTGTGCTCATCTATCTGAGGAAGGAGGCTGAGATTGCTATTTCTCAATCTTCTGTCCACTCCCACTCCTCCTGGAGGGGATTCATTACACTTCCATCACAACTGGCTCACAATGGCATTAAGTATTCATTAAGTCTGGGATTTTTTTTTTTTTTTTTTGGAGGGTGGTGGTGATAGTACATATGCTAGAGTGGATCTTGTACGTTGCAGAATACCGTGTCAGAACGGTGAAGAAGCGGTACCTGTGTTATTCGCCTTCAACCTGAAAATCATGGCATCAGTTGTTCTTGTCCCCTATAACTCTGCAGGAGAGACCTAGAACCCACTGTGCAATACTATTGTAGAATAGGTTTTGGCTCAACATGAGAATCGTTAACCTTTAGAGCTATTCATAAACAGAATGAGTAGACACGTGAAATGATGAATGAGCCATGACCACAAATCTTGCAACTTCTTGTCAGCATGCTGCAAAGTGAACCTGGCAGAAACTGGAGTGACAGTGGAGATGCAGTATTGAATAGTGAGCCTCAAAAAGACATATCCGTGTCCTAATGCCTGGAATCAGTGAATGAGACCTTATTTGGGAAAAGGGTCTTTTCAATTGCAATCAAGTTAAGGATCTTTGAGATGAGATCATCCGGGATTATCCAGGTGAGTCCTATATCCAGTGACATAAGAGACAAAAGGAAAGAAGGCAGGAGGCACAGAGAAGGCGGTCACATGAAGACAGAGGCGGGGGAACTTAGCCAAGTAGACTTGTAAGGTGTTCTAAAGCTAAGAATCTTTGTTTCTAGTTATTTCCTGCCTAGTGGAAAAAAATAATAATAACAGAGTCCATGTGGAAAGCTACCACTTAGGAAAGTTTTTCTGCAATGTTACCAGAAACTGATATCTCTACTCTCCAGACAATAGACAAGAGGAGATATACTTTGATACAAGCAAGTAGGCATACAGAAATTCACCAATAAATTAACTATGATGTTACAAAGTTCACAGTACCAGCCTATCTCTAGCAAATACATGAAGCTGTGTCTAACATGTAGGGTGCCATTAGATGGGTGCCATCCAAATGTCATAGTCACTTAGGGAATGGTAGCTAATCCAAATTATGCAGGTGAGAGCTGAAGTATGCTCTTCTGAGGGGCCACAAAATACTTTCCAAGACCCCAGTGTCTAAACACAGTCAAACGTAGGCCACTAGCTTTCATAAATGTTTTATGTCCCTTTGTAGAAAATATGTCCCTATAGGCCCATCTCACTCTATCTTTAACTTGCTGTTAATTTACAAAATGGGCTTATAAAAGTCTGTAGTACTTCATGAGCTTTTGAAGAAAATGTGAATACTCCAAAATAATGATGTTCCAATTTCACACCTATTTTCTAGTTGTTAATTAAAAGGGGGCATAGTACAACTAAAACAAAAGAATATACCTTGACTATATGGCACCAAATAGTGTTTTTTACACCTCTAAATTATTTTTATAAGATAAAATACTTTGAATAAAAAGGAATATTTTTCTCCTTCCATTAAAGTTTTATTTGCTGATCACAAAACTATTTTATTTAACAGTCTAGTATGTGATGGAGTTGGGTTGCACACAGATAATAAGTGATAGATCCAAACCCCGATACCTTTGCTCTGAGCTCTTAACCAGTCTGTCATCCTGTCTCTCAAGTTCTTATTCGGTTGGTGTTAGAATAAGCTGCCCTTGTAATAGGGAAGAACATATCTAACTCCATATTGGATTTGTTTCTTTTATGTTAACCTTTGTATTCTATTGCTTTTGCTACCAGTTAATCACTAAAGTGATGTTGCCTGTAGCTTAAAGTATATATAACGGTTCATTTCTGGGAACCCTGCCTGCTATGCCTGCGTTAAACTAAAATACCTTTGTTTAAGCTCACAGGAAACATCCTGACCAGGCCCACCTGTGAATGGCTGCAGAAAAGAAGAAATTAAGACATCCCCTCTAGAGTCTGGCCAGAACCAAGAAATATTTGCGACAACTTACTGCTTTTTTGCTTTACCTCTTCACCTTTCTCTCTGTTCTATAAAAGAAACTAGCATCCAAACCAGGGCAAGATGGTTCTTTGGGGCACTAGTCCACCATCTTCTCAGTCTGCTGGCTTTCCGAACAGTCGCTATTCCTTGCCCCGTAAGTTCATCTTCTATGTCCATGAGTCTGTTTCTGTTTTGCAAATAAGTTCAATTGTATCATATTTTAGATTCCACATATAAGTGATATCATATGACATTTCTCTTTCTCTGTCTGACTTACTTCACTTAGTATGATAATCTCTAGGTCCATCCAGGTTGCTGCAAATGGCATTATTTCATTCTTTTTACGGCTGAGTAATATTCCATTGTGTGTGTGTGTGTGTGTGTGTGTGTGTGTGTGCGTGCGCGTGCGCGCGCCCACAGACAGAATAGCCCAGGGGTTCTTAACCTTGGCACTACTGACATTTTAGGCCAGATAATTCTTTGTTGTGGCGTTGCGTTATTTATTATAAGATGTTTATCAGGATCCCTGGCCTCTACACAATTAGATGCCAGTAGCATTCCCTCCCCACCTTCCTCAACTGTGAAAACCAAAATGTGTCATGGGGGCAAAATCATCCCTCAGTTAAGAATCCCGGAATTGACAAAGACAAACCAACCATTCTAGTTCCAAGATGTAAATTCCTATCCCAATCCTGTTTTCTTCACTATCTTTTCTTCTCTACTTCCCAAACTAGAACCAAATAAAAGCCTTCCTTTCCACCCACTAGCTCTATAGCTTGATGCTATATCAGAAGCATCCCTTATATCAGCTTATATCCCTTATATCCAGGCCCAACCCCCAGGCCGTGGACCGGTATGTAGAAGATGAACTTATGGTTACCAAAGAGGAAAGGGTGGGGAGGGATAAATTAGGAATTTGGGATTAACAGATACACACTACTATATATAAAATAGATAACCAACAAGGATATACTGTATAGAAGAGGGGACTATATCAATATCTTGTAATAATCTATAATGGAAAAGAACCTGAAAAAGAATATACAACACACACACAAATGAATCACTTTGCTATACACCTGAAACATTGTAAATCAACAATATGTCAATAAAAATATTCATCTTTTTAAAAAAGAATGAAGATGAAAGGGGTAGTGGGTGAAAAAAATTCAGCAGAGAAAAAGAAACTCTGTAGCTCAAAGCCGGCCAATTAGAATGGGAAGCAGAAAGAAAGAAAGAGAAAGAGAAAGACAGAAAAGAGGGAATGAGAGAGAGAAAGAAAGGTGGGGGGGGAGAGAAAAGAATAACCACCTTCCTTTTACAGTTTCTGACACATGGAAAGAAGAACAGAGCATAAGAAAGGAAAGCCAAATGAAAGTCTTTCTCAGAATTAAAAGTAGAAACAGGAGAATCAAGACTGGTCTACCTAAAGGAGGCTAAATGTAATGAACTTGAAGTTACACAGTTCTACTGAATGCACAGTTACAGGCATGTGCATAGAATGCTCTTTAACACTAAGTAAATACTGTAAATTACAGCAAGGTATTCTGGTGAGGTTTGTGGGAAAACAAAACAAAACAAAAAACCTAAGGGATTAAGCTAGATTGAGAATATCTGTGATATGAGTATTATAAAGTATTTTAAATTATTTTTTAAAATACATAACAGGTCTGTTATATACATTTTAGGAATAAGTGAGTTAAAAAATGTAATAATCTACCTTTAAATTAAGTTTACCTAACCTGACTTCCTGGACCAAGGTGGCCAAGATTCACCTACTTTACTAAGAATAAATTTAGGAAGAGGCAAGATTTTCTAAATAAAAAAAGCAAAGAAAAAAAGATTTGACCACTTGAAAACTCAAAACTTCTGTATACCAAATATCATAAACAACATTAAAAGGTAGATTGGGAAAATATTTGCCATAAATATCATAAAGGCTAATACACTTAATTTACAAAGAGGCATACAAAGTAAATAAATATTAATAAGCCCAACAGAGAAAAGCATAAACATATGAACTGATAGAAATGACATGAATTCACAAAACCGTTAAAAAACATGAAAAATGTCACCCTCATTGTTTTAAAAATGCACATGAAAACAAGATACCCTAGATTAAATGCAATCCCTATCAAAATCTCAGCTGACTTCTTTGTAGAAAATGACAAGCTAATCCTAAAAAGAAAAACAAAGTTGGAAGACTCACTCTTTCCAATTTTAAAACATACTACAAAGCTACAGTAATCAAGACTGTGTGGTACTGGCATCAGGATAAACATATAGATCAATGAAATAGAATTGAGGGTCCAGATCCAAACAAAAATAACCATATTCAAAAATCAACTCAAGGGACTTCCCTGGTGGTCCAGTGGTTAAGAATCCGCCTTCCAATGCAGGGGATGCGGGTTCAATCCCTGGTCAGGGAACTAAGATCCCACATGCTGTGGGGCAACTAAGCCCGTATGCTGCAACTACAGAGCCCATGCACTCTGGAGCCCACACGCCACAACTAGAGAGAAGCCCGTGCACCACAATGAAGAGCCCACATGCTGCAACTAAGACCTGACACAGCCAAATAATAAAATAAAAATAAATAAATAAATACTTTAAAAAATAACCCAAAACAATAACAAAAATCAACTCCAATCAATCAAGATCTAAATGTAAGAGTTAAATTGTTGTGACCTTAGATTAGGCAATGGTTTCTTAAGATATGAAACAAAAGCAAAAATAACAAAAGTAAAAATTAGATAAACTGGACATTATCAACGTTCAAAAGTTTTGTGCTTCAAAGGATACCATTAAGAAAGTAAAAAGAACCACAGAATGGGAGAAAATTTTTGCAAATCATTTACCTGATAAAGGTCCAGTATCCACTATATACATATTTTGGATATATATAATTTATATATATATATAAATAAACTCTTACAACTCAATAATAAAATTATAAAATTAACTCAATTTAAAAATGGGCAAAATATCTGAATAGCCATTTCTCCAAGGAAGATATGCAAATGGATAATAAGCATATTGAAAGATGATCAACATCATTAGCCATCAGGGCAAATCAAAACCACAATGAGATACCACTTTACATCCACTAAGATGACTAAGATAGATAATAACAAGTGTGAGTGAGGATATGGAGAAACCCTTATACACTGCTGGTGGGAATGTAAAATGGTGTGGCCATTTTGGAAAACAGTCTGGCAGTTCCTCAAATGGTTAAACAAAGACTTACCATATGACTCAACAATTCCATTTCTAGGAACATACCCAAGAGAAACAAAAATATATGTCCACACAAAAATCTGTACACAAATGTTCATAGTGGCATTACTCATAAGAGCCCCGAAGTGGAAACAATAAAATTGATGAATGAATAAACAAAATGTGGTATATCCATTCAATGGACTATTATTTGGTGATAAAAATAATGAAGTAGTGATACATGCTACAACATAGATGAACCCTGAAAACATTATGCTAAATAAAAGAAGCCAACTGTGGTGATCATTTCACAATGTATACAAGTGTGGAATCATTATGTTGTACACCTGAAACTAATATGGGTTATATTTCAATTATTAAAAAAGAAAGAAGCCAGACACAAGAAGCCACATACTGCATGATTCCATATATTATTTGATCAGAACAGGTATATTTCAGGAAAGCAATCTGACAAAGGTATCAAGAATCTTAAAATGTTTATAGCTTCTGACTCAGAAATCTGTACATATTATGTGATAGATTTACATACAAGATATTCTTCATGCCATTTTTTTTAATATTAAAAATATGGGAAAAACCTAAATATTGACTAATAGGAAAGTGGCTATGTAAATGATAGTTTCCAAAACACATTTAATTCTATAGGATGTCTTACCAGATGGGTGAAATCAAAAGCAAAATAAAATCTCTCTCTCCCTCTCCCTCTCTCTCTGGTGATATGATATAGAAAAAATTGAATGAGACAAATAAAAAAAAATAGAAATACACCAAAATGTTAACACTGACTGGTGAGATTATGTGTATTTTTTATTTTTTTCTTTGAAACTTTCTTATTTGCCAGATGTTCTAAAATCAACATATAAAAAAAAGTTTTTAAAAGTATCAATAACATCAAGAATTGGCTTCTATCACCTCAACTAAATAAATTTAAGGAATCAGACACTGTTCTCAAAGGTTGGGAGTCTGAAGATACAAAATTAAGCTGAGATTCCACCTCTGTTCAGTTCCTTTCAAGAAAATGCTACAGCACTCAAATACCACGGCACCCTCTTTTGGAAGAAATGCATTGTTCTTCATTGGGAGCCTGCTGAAATCACTAAATTTTTAGAGCTGAGAGTCTTTAAAGATTATTAAGCCTGATCTCCTCATTTTATATAAGGAAATTAGGGTTCAAAAAGAAGAGACCACCCAAGATCATAAAGGGAGGTAGCAGAAGAGTTGGGAACAGAGCCCCATATCAGATCCTAACCAGAGCTTACTTTTTCTGATCTTCCCATTCTTTATTCAATAAAAATTTTAAAGATAAAAAATAATAATACTCTTCCAATCTTGAGTAAGTATGAAGGCCTATACTCAACAGGCACTCTAGGCACCCAGCCTTTAAAAGTGTTATTTTAGAAAGACACGTCCATTCTTGCCTGTTGCTTGATACAAATTAGAGCAAGAATTTATAAACCTCACAACTTCTGCAATTGTCTATTAATAATACATCTTCTTCTAAAAAGAAGCAACAGTAGATGACAGAGTAAAATCACTCTGTTTAATTCTAGAAAATAAAATCTTAATGAGAATTGACTCAATATTATTTCAGGGCTTCTGAGAAAATCTGTTACTATATAACTGAACTAGTGTACTGGGATATTATTCTGGAGTAAAGTCCTAAAATTTCATTATTCAGGCTGGCTGATGAATGGCAATTTATAAAAGGAAAGAAACAGTACATAACTCTTTTCCAAAAATATAAAATAATATAGGTTTGCCATTTTGGCTTTTATCATTTTCCTACTCCTAGATCTGAGTAGTACCCTGCTTCCCTGACAGACAGTATTCTTTGAAACACCCCGTGTTTTCCTCTTAATTGAAAGATGATTGAAAAAAAGAAACAAATGAATATTTTGACAAGTGATGAGTAAAGGATAATGTGTAGTTTTTATCATTAGCTGCACTGACGGTCTTTAAAGCATACAGAGCAGATGTACTGGGGATAAGATACTCTTGGCTGATAATTATCTGTCTATTGATGAATCTGTAAAGATAATCATTCATTCTTCTGACAATACTTATTGAGCAGCCATTATGTGCAAGGCATGGTTTTAAGTGCTGGGAATATAGCAGTGAACAAAAGGGGTAAGGTCCCTGCTCTCATGGAACTTACATTCTTGGGAGGTGGGAAACTGTTAGAAAACAAAAACAAATAAATGAACAAGGCGATTGCGAAGTATGAATAAAACAGGTATCTACGAAAAACATTAAAAATAATCTTTCCAGTGTTATACACCCACTAAGAAATGTTCATCAGTTCCACTTTGGCAACCGAGCCAGTCCTTTACATATATCATTGTCCATTAAGATGCAATGTGATGTGGGCATGAAGCCTACAGTGACTTGCTTTGCTGAAGAAAACTGGAGGAGGGGAACTGTTTTGCTCTTTTTATCAGAAACTCAGTAGGCATGTCTTAGTCTTCCAGAAATCTAAATCAATCTATTTATCCAATATCTAAAGTAGGCAACATTTCAGGTATTTCTAGCTAGTCACATGTGTTGATTTTTCAAGATAATTAATACCTACCAACCATGAGCCTCTTCCTGCAAAATTCTGCCACTGTCACAATACTAGCTATTCTTGTCACTCTTGCTGACTTCCCAGTCTAAGTCTTCCCTATGGGTTGGTCAAGACCCACAAGCTAAAAGTTAAAAATAAAAACCACCAGATGTATCTGAAATCAGATATATTTTATATGACCTGGGGCTTTTCCTCATCCACTTTCTGAATGAAAGACACCATTTGAAAGCAGAGAATGAGGGACTTCCCTGGTGGCGTAGTGGTTAAGACCCCACGCTCCCAATGCAGGGGGCCTTGGTTCAATCCCTGGTCAGGGAACTAGATCCCACATGCATGCCGCAACTAAAAGTCTGCATGCCACAACTAAGGAGCTCTCGAGCCACAATTTAAAAAAAGGAGCCTGCCTGCCACAACTAAGGAGCTGGCAAGCCACAACTAAGGAGCCCGTGAGCCGCAACTAAGACTGGGTGCAACTAATTAAATAAATAAATTTACATAGGAAAATGTTCATTTTTGAGAAATAATTAACAGAGACTCAATTTACACTTTATAAATAGGAACATTTTTCTAGTTATCCAGAGCTCCAAAAACCCTTGTAATTTCCGAAGTGATAAGGGTACTAAGGTCATCTTTTGTTCTAACATTTGGTCTTTGATCCCAGTTCCTGAAACAGAGCTCCTAAATCCCTTGGGATTTCCAGGGTGTTAGGCGTGTCTTTTGTTCTAATGAGGGGGGCTCCTGGATAGCTTCAGGATGGGGGCTGGTCACCAGGAAGACAAGCCACGTTTAGAAGCTTGAAACTTTCAGCCCCAGCCCACTTCCATCCTCCAGGAGGGGAAGAGGAGCTAGAAACTGAGTTAATGATTGATCATGCCTATGTTATGAAGCCTCTATAAAAATCCTAGAAGACAGGGTTTGGAAAGTTTCTGGGCTGATGAACACATCTAGGTGCAGGGAGGGTGGCACACTCCAACGCCACGGGGATGGAAGCTCCTGCACTCAGAACCCTCCATACTTGGAAATATCTCTTCACCTGGCTGTTCATCTGTATTCTTTATCACATCCTTTAATATGATAAACCAGTAATCGTAAGTGTTTCCTTGAGTTCTGCGAGCCATTCTAGCAAATGACAGAACTTGAGGCGGGGTCATGGGCACCTCTTAATTATAGCTGGTCAGTCAGAAGTACAGGTGACAACCTGGGACTTGCAGTTGGTGTCCAAGGGGTATGGGGAATCTTGTGGGACTGGGCCCTTAACCTGTGCGGTCTGCACTAACTCCAGTTGGTGTTAGAATTAAATTCAACTGTAGGACACCCAGCTGCTGGTGCAGAGAATGCTAGATGTGTGGAAAACCCATACATCTGGTGTGAGAAGTGAAGTGTGGGATGTTCTATGTGAGTAGTAAAAGGGAGACACAGAGAAGTGTGTTTTTCCTATAAACCCCTCAACTCACTTCATTTTGGCTGCTGGTCCCTTCCTTCCACCTCCATAGCTCACTCTGTGGTCACCAATGATCTCCATATCACAGTATCCAATGACGTTTCCTGATCCTCGTTCGCCATGATAGTTCTGCAATATTTAAAAATGCTAACCTCTGCCTCCCTTTTGAAACACTGTTCCCTTGACTGCTGTAATAATACACTCTTCTAGTTTACCTCCAACCTCTGCAGCCACTCCTCCATCTTCTTCACAAGCTTGGCCACTTCTACACAGAGGTAGAAGTGCACAGACCCTTCTTCTGAACTCTAGGCCTATATTCCCAACTATTAGGTATCTCCTTTTAGATACCCCAAAGGCATCAAACTCAACACATCTTAAGGCAGACAGACTCATGATTTTCCCTCCAAACTTCTTCCAACCTCTCTCAGGAAATGGCATCACCATCCATCTAGTTAAATGAGCCCACGCCTTGGTGTTGTCCTTGGCTGCTTTCTCTAATTCATACACTTCCATGTAGCTCATTATGAGATTCTCTCAGTTTCATTTCCTAAATATTTGAAGATTCATCCACTTCCTACTTGTCTCTCCCTCTCTAAATCTGTCTTTCTGTGCTTCATTCTAGGTGAATTTCTCAGTACCAACTTGCAATTCATAAATTCTTTCATTGTAGCCAGTCTAGAGTTTATCATGTCTACTGAATTCATTATTTCAATGACTTTCAGTCCCTCATATGTGCCATGTTCCTCCCCTGACCCTACCCCAAAGGCCGTTGCACATGCTCTTCTCTCTACCTAACACACTCTTTCCATCCTTCTTTGTTATCTTTCTTTACTTAGTTAAAGCCTACTCATCCCTCTGATCTCAACTCACTTGCCATTTCTTCAAGGAAATTTTCCCTGATCTCCTTGTCTAGCTCAAGTTCTTTTTCTTAAATGCCTTCATAGCACCATGTACCTTTTTTCATTGTTTGTTTGGTACCACTTATCATAACTGCAATTTTACATGTATTTCTATGATTATTATATTAATGTCAGGCTATAAACGTCACGGGGGCAAGGGTCATGTCTGTTTTTATTTACCACTGTATCCCCAAACTAGCTGCTGAATGACTGAAAGAAAATTCTAACTCTTCAACATGGTATTCCAGGTACTCCAAACGATAGCCACAACCAACCCTACCATACAAGCACTACTAGCTACTAATACCAAACAAGTAAGCTATGCTCCAGCTATTAGTGGCCTACTATTCTTCAAGTATGCCTTTATTTTCTGCCTCTGAATACTTATGGCTAAAATCATTGCCTCTGCTTACAACATCCTCTCCACTAACTCAGCCTGATGAAGATTCATCACAAATGCCACCTTGTTCATGAAGCCTTTCCCTAATCTCCTTATCTATACTTTATTTATGGTGTTAATATTTCCCCTCATATATATATATATATATATATATATATATATGAGTGATATATATATCTATGATATAGATAGATAGATATATCTGTCACATCCTCTAGGTTGTAAGTTTCCTAAGGGCAAAGGCCATATGGCCATTTCCACAACCACATAACAGTCACTTAACATTTGTTGAACTGATCTTGGGCATAGATAATTAAGCTTATTTTTGTTGATTTGTAGAAGATACCAATTTTATTAGAAAGTGGCTATGCTGTATTTAAACTTCATCAAACAAAATGTTATACTAAAACAAACCCCTTTTGGTTTTGAGTTATATAAAATAA
Source organism: Monodon monoceros (assembly GCF_005190385.1). Lineage (NCBI taxonomy): Eukaryota > Metazoa > Chordata > Mammalia > Artiodactyla > Monodontidae > Monodon > Monodon monoceros. The sequence goes on along the minus strand of NW_021703778.1, from coordinate 111,234,791 downwards.
ATGTTTGGTTGTTTTGTGCATGTTATACTGAAATAAAAATAAGAACACATGGAGAGGGGCTTCCCTGGTGGCACAGTGGTTAAGAATCCACCTGCCAATGCAGGAGACACGGATTCGAGCCCTGGTCCGGGAAGATCCCACATGCCGTGAAGCAACTAAGCCCGTGTGCCACAACTACTGAGCCTGCACTCTAGAGCCCACGAGCCACAACTACTGAGCCCGTGCACCTAGAGCCCATGCTCCGCGACAAGAGAAGCCACTGCAATGAGAAGCCCGCACACCACAAGGAAAAGTAGCCCCAGCTCACCACAACTAGAGAAAGCCCGTGCACAGCAATGAAGACCCAACGCAGCCATTAATTAATTAATTAATTAAATTTTAAAAAACACTTGGAGAGGACAAAAGGACATATTTTATGGTTTCTAAGGTGACACAAATAAATGTAAATAAAGCTCTATCAATGTTTTACTTATTCTTTCTATTAAAACTTAGAATATCTTAATTTCTAAATGGGTAGCAAGAGCTTTTTTTGTTTTGGGGGGGCGGGGGGTAGGGGGGAGTGGGGGGAGTGGCAGTGCGGTGATAAAGAGAGTGGAGCTGCTCCCTTCCAGAGCTGGAAAGCACACAGGTTAGTGGCCACAGGGGCACTCTCATTTTGAGACCATGCCGTATCCCATGAACATCTGGAGAAGGTTTCCTTGAGTTGACAGGTCTATGTTGGTGAATTAAAGGAGAGAAAAAGGACACAAAAGATAAGTAATCTCAGAGTGTAAGGCTCAGCAGGTACAGAATAGAAAACCCAATGGATATAAAAAAAGAAAGAAATCAAGTCTCAGGACAGCACGGAAAAGCAGCAGAACAAAGAAACAGTGGGAAAGATTCCTACCTATTCCTTCTACAGCAACACACCAAAATAACTGCATGTCTTTTTAAGAGAAATACATAAAAAGTGATCTCTACCTATAATATATTTATAACCTTGCTAAAGAGAAATCTTACACATGAGACAATCATCAGAGAATTCCAAGTAATCTTTAAATGCTAAATGTAATCTTGCAGTTACATAAAATAATTGGGCAGATGTGTCCGTTTCACTAATACAGCTAAACTAGTGAAAAACACAGGTAGAGCTAAACAAAATTGATGCAAAATAACCAAAAGTGTTCAGTGTATCAAGTGTGGAAAAAAGGTTTTAAGTTCTAAAGCATTTCAAACCACAGAAAGGGTAAGTTCTTTTCTCTGCATTTCCACTGACTCTAAAAATAAACCCCGATTATTTTCCAGATTATAAAAGAAATATGAGTTCATTATTTAAAAAAATTCTAACACTACACAAATGCATCATAATGAAAACCAACAATCTATATAACTATTTCCTTTGGAGGTAACCAGTGTTATCAGTTGGGTAACAACCACTTTTTGATTACTTGAGACACAGGAATAGGAGAGCTGCTCTGAACAAGTTATGCTATTATTTCAGTTTCTCCTTTGACCTGTACCCTTCCTACGCCACTGCTAAGGAGGCAGAAGAGGAAAAAGAATATCCAAAATACATGCTGATCTTCCACAACAGGCAAACCACAAACAAGATTAACCTCTGGAAAAAAAAGAAAAAAGAACCAAAGCTGACTGGGCAAAACTGTTACACTACGTGGCATAAACAAGTATTACTTGATTTTGAGAAATGAAGTAAAAGTAGAAAAAACACTAACCTTTCCTTTTTATTACCCTCAATAATCAAAAAAGGGGATAGCATTTTTCCTTCAAAGAAAAAGGTTTTATTTTAGAATAGTTTTAGATTTAGCAAAAAGCTACAAAGATAGTACAGGGAGTTCCCATGTGCCCTGTACCTAGTTTTCTGTGTCATCAATATCTTCTGTTAGTGTGGTACATTTGTCACAATTAATGAACCAGCATGGATACATTATCATTACCCAAAGCTCATACTTTGTTCAGATTCCCTTAGTTTTCACTTCCTGTCCTTTTTCTGTCATAGCATCCCATCCAGGATACCACATTACATTTAGTTGTCATGTCTCATTAGACTCCTCTTGGCTGTGACAGTTTCTCAGACTTTCCTTGATTTTGATGACCTTGACAGTTTTTTGAGGAGTACTGGTCAGGTATTATGTAGAATATCCCCCAACTGGGATTTATATGATGCTTTTCTCATGATTAGACTGGGGTCATAGGTTTGTAGGAGGAAGACCACAGAGGTAAAATGCCACTCCCACAACATCATAGCAAAAGTAGACACTATCAACATGACTTATCACTTGATGTTAACTTTGATCATTTGGCTGAGGAAGTGTTTGTCAAGTTTCTCCACTGTGAAGTTATTCTTTTTTCCCCCTTTTCATACTGTAATCTTTGGAAGGAAGCCAGTGTGCAGCCCACACTTAAAGAGGGGGCAGTTATGCTCTACCTCTCTGGGGGCAGAGTATTTACACTAATTATTTGGAATTCTTCTGCTCGAGTAATGTGTCTGTTCTCCCCCACTTAGTTATTTATTTAATCATTTATTTATAGTAGTATGAACTCATGGATATTTATTTTATACTTTGGGTTATAATCTAATATTACTTTATTTTGCTGTTCACTTAGTTTAGCTTTGGCAATTACAAGCTTTCTGTTCACTCCCATGTTCCTTTGACATACCTCCATAATTGTGTGTTTTTGTAAGCACTTCCTCACTTCTGGCACTACAAAATTCCCTACTGGTACAACATTCTTTTATAAAAGCTAAAAAACATAGCTAATTAGATAGGTCTGAAATAGAAACTGTTTTAAAAGGAAAATTTTATCTTAAAATAAGCATTTTAACACAAAATTAATGATGAATAAAGTGGTACCATTGTAATAATAATTAAGTAAGAATAATTTATATAGATTCAAAAACATGCTTAAGTAAATTTACTACTCACTCTGGAATTGCTGCTTGTCAGACTTAACAAATATTTTTTAAAATTTTTAGTTAAAGTGAGTATTATACTTTCACTCTACCTACCACATTCCTGAGAAGCGTATTTTGAAATACTGTCATAGAAGCAAAGTACACACAATAATGATTCACAATCTCAACACACCCTAAATAGTTATCACACAAAAATTATCAGTGACACATCAAGAGGAGGATCAACTTGCCATTAAGATTTTGCCAGAGAGAAAACAGATTCGGGAGCTTGGCAATGCTGTTTTCCTAACAATGCTGTTTGAAGATAGCCAATCAGTTGACTAATGCAATTGGGAAAATGTTTCAAACACTACGCAGAGTATACCTTTTGGGGATATTTGGAAAGAAAAGGATATGAGGCCAAATTCATTACAGAAACTTTGCCTGACTTCCTTCAAAGTCTTTCTACTTACTTCTTTGATCACTTTACTAAAAACCCACTTATCCAACAGCTGATCATTCACTTCATTAGCTATTGGTACATGTAAGAATAATTCTGAGTGGTGTAGACTATTCCAGCAGTGGCATGACAAGACAGAACTCTTACAAGTGTCAAGCAGGTGAAATGGGTGGAATGGCACATGGATGGAAGGAAGCATCTAGTCAGTTTGGCATTATTTGACCTAGGGCAATGTGACTTCCCTGACACCATGTCATGAAAGCTAAATAGCAAGAAAAAAACCCAAGAACCATTTTTTGTGTTCTTCAGTGAATTCTGGATTGGCATCATCCATTAATGCTTATTTATTTCCCTATGTCATTTGGCGGTGGGGGGGGGGAGTCACCCTTGACTAGCTAGATGTAACTATTTTAAACATAAGGAGTCAAGATTAGGTCTACCCCCCCCATGTAATAAACTTATAGATTAGAGAATTCTTATAAGCTCTTCCTGAACCCAAATGAAATAGGACTTAAATGCTGCCACCAGATGAGTTGCCTTAAGATTCACAGTCCAAGTTTATGGTTTCCACTGATTAAAAAAAAAAAAATCTTCAGGCTTTTGAATACATACTAACAGTGACTTATTTGGGCGATTATTTCAGATGCCCTATAAAGAAACATGCAATTCCATTGGTTTGATACTCCATATAATTACTTTCAGTCTCAGGTTTTCTCCATTTAACATATTCTCTTTGGGCTATTTAACATAGTTTTTTAAAAGTCATACTCTAGGTAACTTTAACCATCATAATGCTAATATAACTACTTGATAACATAACTGTTGGTTATGGAAACATGACAAACTTCTATTCTGAAAGTGGAAGAAGTATATTATTCTTAGGAACAGGTTTTAGTACTTTAAAATGAGTTTCATATATTTAGTTTAAAAAATAGATGCCTAATCTAAGAATCATTTAGACTTCTAATAGTTTTGAGTATCTGACTTATACAATTGCTTGTTTTAGTAAAGCAGTATGAGTACACTTCTGAGCAAACGTTTTTATGCAATAGTGGTTCTCAAAACGTGGTCCCCAAACCAGCAGCATCAGCATTACCTAGGAACTTTTAAGAAATGTAAATTCTCAGCTCTACCCTAGACCTTCTGAATCGGGAACTCTGGGTGCAGGGCCAGAAATCCTGTTTTAGCAAGCCCTCTAGGTGATTCTGATGCACACTAAAGTTTGAGAATCAATATTCTAAAGTATAGCAGAAACACTAGTGGTTAAGTTTAAAGATTTTAAATTTTCTTATCTTTAAAAATATGTGAGTTTTTTTTAAAGAAATGTAATAAGTACTCATAAATATATATAATTCTAGACAGTAAAAAATGAAGTCCCTTCCTGGATTAGAGTTTAACCTGGAATAACTGGATTAATAATTGTTCCTGTAACCCCTAGCCTTAAAAACACTGAAAGAACCACTTTTAAAAATCCACTGGAAAGAAACTATTGATAAGTAGTTGACTAAAATTAAAATGCTTAGACATAACCTCCAATCACTTATTTCCAATCATTAGTAATCAACAAAATGTATGAAAGTAAACTGGGAATGACAAGTTTTTGATTCTAGATTTCAATATAAGAAAAAAATTAATCAAACACCTTCTCAGAGTAGACATGGGGACAGCCTTCTTTGAAGGCAATAAAAGCAGCATGACCCCCAAGTTTTGAGACCCAGTTACAAGACCTTCTACCTCTTAAGCCAGCCCTTAAGAGCTAGTCTTTAAGCACGAGAAACAATTATATGGAGAAGAGTATTAAAAGTTAAGAAGGTGTAATAAAAATTTCACTTAATCTAACATTTGCCCTTGCAAACATAGTAAGGAGTTTCCTTGCTACCATAACATTATTGAAACATAATTTCAAGCACAGCTGGTGTCAAACTCCAAACATTTCTATAGTTTGGGCAAAAAAAAAATATGCCCAGGATTTACAAACACAAAAAAACCCATCGAGCATAGTTTATTTTATTTTAGGTTCTTTATGGTATTGAAACATTTACAAGAGGTTGTGTAAATCAACAGAAAGAAATAAAATACCTTGGGTGGCAGGAAAAAAATGAGAACTCACTGCCAAGTAAATGCTACTGCCAAATGACTCTTTTTTTTCTTTTTCTCTTTTTTTTTTTTTCAAATGACTTTTAATGGCTAATACCCTTTCTTCCTCCATTTTTCTCTCACTGTAGTAAAACCAACTAAGACTTTAGAATTCCTACATTGGCATTGGCAATGTGTCCCCTGCATTGGCAGGGGGATTCTTAACCACTGTGCCACCAGGGAAGCCCTTTCTTTTGCATTTATTGGACTATGTGCCAGGCACTGCAATAGTGCTTTTCAAGGATTAGCTCATTTAATCATCACATAGGAACCAGGAGGTTAAGTAACTTAGCCTAGGTCACATAGCTACTGCGTGAAGTAAGCTGCCAAGAATAAAACTCAAGAAGTTTTCAGTTAATCCTGAAAAGCAGATAAGTTATTTCTAACAGGTTATATGAATTACTGTATATCCACTTGTTCATTCTTTCAGTCATTCACTAAGCATCTCCTGAGCACTTACGATGTTCAAGGCCCTTTTCTCAGTGCTGAGGATAAAACAGCAAGCAAGGTACACAAGATCTTCAATCTCAGGGCATTTGCATTGTAATGGAGGACAGTAACAAAGTTAACAGAGAAATGTATAGGTAATTATAGATACTAAGTGCTATGAAGGAATTAAATCAGTTATCTACTGCTGTGTGATATATCACTCAAAAACCTGGATTAAAATAATCTCTTACTGTGCTTCCCTGCTGGCGCAGTGGTTGAGAGTCTGCCTGCCGATGCAGGGGACACGGGTTTGTGTCCCAGTCCGGGAGGATCCCACATGCTGTGGAGCGGTTGGGCCCGTGAGCCATGGCCTCTGGGCCTGCGCGTCCGGAGCCTGCGCTCCACAGCAGGAGAGGCCACAGCAGTGAGAGGTGCACGTACCGCAAAAAAAAAAAAAAAAAGAAAAAATTTCTTACTTTCTCACAATACTATGGGTTGGCAATTTGGGTTGGGCTCAGCTGGATGTTATTCTGTTCCACGTGGTATAGGCTAGGCTCATTCATGTGCTCACAATCATTTGGCAGGCTGCCTGGAGGTTGTCGGTCCCAGATGACTTTACGCACACATCAGGAGCCTTAGTTGGGAAGGCTGAGTTCTCTCTCTCTCCCCCCACCCCCCTCTCTCTTTCTCCACGTGGCATCTCCTCCTCAATGAGACTAACTTTGGCTTATTCATAAGGTGTAGTTCCTAATGAGTAACAGCATAGCTGCATGGCCTTCTTAGCCCAAGTCCCACAATGTCACTTCTGCTACATTCAAAAGGCAAGTCATAAGGCAACACCAGATTCAAGAGATGAGGAAACAGACTCCATCTCATGATGAGAGAAACTGAAAGGAAACTGTGGCCATTTTTAATCCACCATAGAAACAAATAAGGTTGTTGTAACTGAAAATACAGGCATAGGTTGGGTGAGCAGAGTGGGGTTACTTTAGAAAAATCAGGGAAGATCTTTGAGATGCTGATAATGATCCAACTGTTTGAAGAAGGAAACACATTAAAGGCTGAAGGAATACCAAGTACAAAAATCTTGAGGAAGGAACAAGTTTGGAATGTCTGAGGAACAGGAAAATTTCTAGTGTGTCTATAATTCAGTGAAAGGCAAAGAGAAAAAAACCAGAGATGAGGCTGAAAACAGAGGTAAAGATCAGATGATGAAAATTACTATAATCCATGATAAGGAACTTGGATTTTATCCTAAGTATCCTGCAAAGTCAATGAGGCAAGGATGAAAAAGCAAGGAGGCCACTTAGCAGTTTAGGTGAGAGATGATGTTAATAGGGATAGAAAGAAGTGATTAGATTACGGGATATATTTGGGAATCATGACCATTAAAACTTGTCAGTCAACTGGATGTGGGGCTAGTGAAAAAGAGTAGTTGAGATTACAATCCTTGGAGGATGGTGGTGCCAATTACTCACTCACTTGAGCTTAAAAAAATATGGATACAATTTAATTTCTACCTCTCATTATGCAGTGCTTTTCCTCAGAAGTATTTGTAAGAGCCCAAATAACATGTTGTTGAGAGATGGCTGTTCATAAAAAATCCATGCTGCTCCAAAAACATAGTTTATTAAATTAAAAGAAAAGAAATCGGATTCAAGAAAATCCAAAACACTACACCTTGCAGGTAATGAAAAAGGAATGTTAGTCTAAGTGCTACATAAAGGCTGGCTCAAGGGCTGTACAAGGGTTCATACCTAACACTTTCTAATCTAGTCATTGTTTCTCCCAAATTACAACATGTTCTGGAGAACTGAATGTTACAAAACCATTTTGCAATACTTAAAATTTTTTTAAAAAAATTCTTATCCCATGTATTTTGGGTAAACATTATTCTCCATTTTTACATTCCAAGTAAATTTTTAAGAAAAGAATCATACACAAACACAAGAATCACTCTCAATAGACAACAAAATGCAAAATATACTATGAATTTCTTGTTTAGATAACATAACCATCAGCCTAATCATGTTCCAGCATTCATAGCATTTATCAGCCTATAGACATACCCTCACATCTTAAAACAGTATCTGGCATGTAACAGTTGCTCAATAAACAGCAACTGATTCTACATTGTAATTCCCTGCTAAGATGCTCTAACTGTTCTTCTCAAAATGGAAGCTATATATCAATAATTAACCTGCCAGTCACTCAGAACCCTTCCCTCTTCTCAAAAATACAAATACAAACCAAAACCTTTCTTCTTCTGAAAAACTGCAACCAAATAAATATATATATATATATTTTTTGCTGTACGCGGGCCTCTCACTGTTGTGGCCTCTCCCGTTGCGGAGCACAAGCTACGGACGCACAGGCTCTGCAGCCATGGCTCACGGGCCTAGCCGCTCCGCAGCATGTGGGATCTTCCCAGACCGGGGCAAGAACCCGAGTTCCCTGCATCGGCAGGCGGACTCTCAATCACTGCACCACCAGGGAAGCCCCAAATAAATATTTTTGAAAAGCAGAATACACTTAACACTTGAAAAACATCTAAAGGTGAGTAACAAGTCTTATTTTGCCCAGATTTACTAAAGGTTCAACAGATGAATTAGAAAGGGTCAAGGCTAGTCCTGTCTAAATCTCACTATACTCTAAATTATGTTGGTTTACCATCTACTGAAGATTGCTTCTTTAAAAGGGAACCCTCCTACACTGTTGGTGGGAATATAAATTGGTGCAGCCACTATGGAAAACAGTACGGAGGTTCCTTCAACTGAAAATAGAGTTACCGTATGATCCAGCAATCCCATTCCTGGGCATACATCTGGAGAAAACTCTAAATTGAAAAGATACATGTACCCCAATGTTCATAGAAGCACTACTTACAATAGCCAAGACATGGAAGCAACCTAGGTGTCCATCGACAGATGAATGGATAAAGAAGATGTGGTATATATATATATACAGTGGAATACTACTCAGCCACAAAAAAGAATGAAATAATGCCATTTGCAGCAGCATGGATGAATCTAGAGATTATCATACTAAGTCAGACAAAGACAAATACCATATGATATCACTTATATGTGGAATCTAAAAAATGATACAGATGAACTTATGTACAAAGCAGAAACAGACTCACAGCCATAGAAAACAAACTTATGTTACCAAAGAGGGACGGGGGATAAATTAGGAGTCTGGGATTTGCAAATACAAGCTACTATATATGAAATAGATATACAATAAGGTCCTACTGTACAGCACAGGGAACTATATTGAATATCTTGTGATAACTTACAATGGAAAAGAATCTGAAAAAGAATATATACATATATAACTGAATCACTTAGCTGTATACCAGAAACTAACACAACATCGTAAATCAACTATACTTCAATTAAAAAAAAAAAGATTGTTTCCCTAAAAATGCAAACACTAAAATGTAAATAGATAGCTAGTGGGAAGCAACCGCATAGCACAGGGAGATCAGCTCCGTGCTTTGTGACCACCTAGAGGGGTGGGATAGGGAGGGTGGGAGGGAGATGCAAGAGGGAGGAGATATGGGGATATATGTATACGTATAGCTGATTCACTTTGTTATAAAGCAGAAACTAACACACCATTGTAAAACAATTTTACTACAATAAAGATGTTTAAAAAAATGCAGACACTATAAATTCAAGAACTAAAACTATATAACTTTAGAAGAAAAGATAGGCATAAATCTTCATAATCCTGGATTAGGTAATGATTGATTGATTGATGCATGCATGCACACTGCACAGCATGGCATGTGGGATCTTAGTTTCCCAACCAGGGACTGAACCCGAGCCCCCTGCGTGGAAGCACAGAGTCTTAGCCGCTGGACCACCAGGGAAGTCCCAGGCAATGATTTCCTTAGATAGAACACCAACAGCAGGCAAAAAAAAAAGACAAACTGGACTTCATCAAAATTAAAAACTTTTGTGCTTCAAAGGATACCATCAAGAGACTGGAAAGACAATCCAAATGGGAGAAAATATTTCCAAATCATATATCTGATAAATCCCTAGTATTCAGAATACATGAAAAAATTACAACTCAATAAAAAGACAAGTAATGCTATTAAAAAATAAGCAAAGGATTTTAATAGACATTTCTCCAAAGAAGATATATAAATGGCCAATAAGCACATGAAAAATGCTCAACATCATATACCATTAGGAAATGCAAATCAAAACTACAATGAGATACCATTTCATACCTACTAGGATAGCTATAATAAAAAAGACTGGTAATAACAAGTGTTGGTAAGGATGTGGAGAAATTGGAATCTTATATACTGCCGGTGGAAATGTAAACTGGTGCAGATGCTTTGGAAGTTTGGCAGTTCCTTAAAAGGTTAAACAGAGAACTATCATATGACCTGGAAATTCCACTGCTTAGGTATATACCCAAGAGAACTGAAAACATGCTCACACAAAACATGTACATGAAGTGTTCACAGTAGCATTATTCTTAATAGCCAAAAAGTGGAAATAATCCAAATCTCCACAAACTAATGAAGAGATAAATAAAATGTGGCATATCCATACAAGGGAACATTATTCAGCAAAAAAAAGTAATGAAGTACTAGGACTTCCCTGGTGGTCCAGTGGTTAGGAATACACCTTCCAATGCAGGGGATGCAGGTTCAACCCCTGGTCAGGGAACTAAGATCCCACATGCTGGGGGGCAATTAAGCCCGTGCGCTCTAGAGCCCGCATGCTACAGCTAGAGAGAAGCCCATGTGCCGCAACGAAGATCCTGTGTGCTGCAACGTAGACCCAACACAGCCAAATAAATAAATAAATATTTTTAAAAAAGTAATGAAGCACTGATTCGTGCTACAATATGGATGAAATTTGGAAGCATGCTAAGTGAAAATATGAAATGTCTAGAATAGGTAAATCCATGAAGACAGAAAATAGATTAGTGGTTACCAAGGGTAAGGGGAGAAAGGAATTGAGAGTGACCACTAAAGGGTATGGGGTTACTTTGAGGGGAATGAAAAATATTCTGGAATTTGATATCAATAATGATTGCAAAACTCTGTAAATATACAGTTGTCCCTTAGGATCCAGTGGGGATTGGTTCCAGAACCCCTGGGAGATACCAAAAGCCATGGATATTCAAGTCCTTTGTACAAAAATGGCACACTTGGCCCTCCATATCTGAAGATGCAGAACCAGCAGATTCAGAGGGCCCACTGTACTAAAACTCACTGAACTGTACACTTTAAAAGGATGAATACTATGGCTTATGAACTATACCTCAATGTAGGTACTAAAGAAATGACACATTACTTGATCAAAATCCTAAACTGTGCCAAAAGTGAAATCTAGTCGGGGACTTTACAATCTCCAGTTCCATTCAGTGTATCCTGTAATGGTATTAAGACACCAGAAACTACAAGATGGCCATGGATTTAGTAATAACTTTTAAGCAAAAAACAAAAAAGTTTTATTTTTCAGTAACAAACAAAATCATATATTAATCATATAGTTCCATGCCGTATTTATGTTTTCAGAATCACAAGTAACATTTAAATAGGAATCTTCATATCTGAGTTAAAGGCTCTTCTGAATTACTTTTGGCCATAGCAACTCTATGACATGTAACATACATACTACTCTCCTGAGAACCTGTGTTCTTCACCTTTACTTTTGTATCACTTTTAAGACCAACAGCAAAAACAGTGAAGAATACTGGGGGGTTTGCCTGCATTTCATATTTGATTATTGCTTTTTCTTTCAATGAATGATGCCATTCTGCAAAAATCGGTTTTAACAACCTTTCCTTGCTTTAAAATTCTGTACGTTATTTTGAGAAATGTGTCAATTACCACCAGCTTTTACTGCATGGTTAGAAAACCGTCAGCAAATATTTAAAGTTAAGATTAAGGTTAAAATTAAACAGCGTGTGGAGCTGCCAATACAACTAACTCAACTGAGGTCACAAGTGGATGAACAGACATAGCTGTGTACAGCTAAATGTGCACATTCCCAGGCAATGACAACCACCAGTAAGTCTCAACTCTACAAGGTGACTGGCAAGTTTCTACTGACAGCAATTATAAGACATAATCTGATTTCAAAAAAAATTAAAATATAAAAAAGTACATATGAAAATTGAGAAAATAAGTTCACAACCAGAACTTATTTTTAGCTCCTTAAGTCACTATCACCCCTAAACTGTAGGCTCTGAGATCAAGGTAAGTGATCAAGGTGTACTCCCTAAATAATGAATGTAAAAATGGTCTTTCCTAATTTATGAACTTACAGAGGACAATGCTGGATACATAATTGACCATTAATAGAAAAGGACCAAGAAGAATTTGTCACATATTATGTAGAGGGTCCATGGAAAAAACATAAATGACCTGTACATTATTCCACAGAAAAAAACCTGGAAACTTCTTCACACAAAGATGAAAAACTCGAGAACTAAGATTCCTAATCTTTCCTTTGTGCACACTTAAAGGCAACTGTATTAAGAGAGAGAAAATACTAGCAAACAGAATCAAACAGCACATTAAAAGGATCATACACCATGATCACGTGGGGTTTATCCCAGGAATGCAAGGATTCTTCAATATATACGCAAATCAATCAATGTGATAAACTATACTAACAAATTGAAGGAGAAAAACCATATGATCATCTCAATAGATGCAGAAAAAGCTTACGACAAAATTCAACACCCATTTATGATAAAAACCCTCCAGAAAGTAGGCATAGAGGGAACTTACCTCAACATAATAAAGGCCATATATGACAAACCCACAGCCAGCATTGTTCTCAATGGTGAAAAACTGAAACCATTTCCACTAAGATCAAAAACAAACAAAGTTGGACTTCCCTGGTGGCATAGTGGTTGAGAGTCCGCCTGCTGATGCAGGGGACACGGGTTCATGCCCCTGTCCGGGAAGAGCCCACATGTCGTGGAGCGGCTAGGCCCATGGGCCATGGACGCTGAGCCTGCGCATCCAGAGCCTGTGCTCCGCAACGGGAGAGACCACAACAGTGAGAGGCCCGCGTACCCCAAAAAAAACAAAAAAAAAACAAAAAAAAAACCAAACAAGGTTGTCCACTCTCACCACTATTATTCAACATAGTTTTGGAAGTTTTAGCCACAGCAATCAGAGAAGAAAAACAAATAAAAGGAATCCAAATTGGAAAAGAAGAAGTAGAGCTGTCATTGTTTGCAGATGACATGATACTATACATAGAGAATCCTAAAGATGCTACCAGAAAACTACTAGAGCTAATCAATGAATTTGGTAAAGTAGCAGGTTACAAAATTAATGCACAGAAATCGCTTGCATTCCTATACACTAATGATGAAAAATCTGAAAGAGAAATTAAGGAAACACTCCCATTTACCATTGCAACAAAAAGAATAAAATACCTAGGAATAAACCTACTTAAGGAGACAAAAGGCCTGTATACAGAAAACTATAAGACACTGATGAAAGAAATTAAAGACGATACAAACAGATGGAGAGATATACCATATTCTTGGACTGAAAGAATCAACATTGTGAAAATGACTATACTACCCAAAGCAATCTACAGATTCAGTGCAATCCCTATCAAACTACCAATGGTATTTTTCACAGAACTAGAACAAAAAATTTCACAATTTGTATGGAAACACAAAAGACCCGGAATAGCCAAAGCAATCTTGAGAAAGAAAAACAGAGCTGGAGGAATCAGGCTCCCTGACTTCAGACTATACTACAAAGCTACACTAAACAAGACAGTATGGTACTGACACAAAAACAGAAATACAGATCAATGGAACAGGATGGAAAGCCCAGAGATAAACCCACGCACATATGGTCACCTTATCTATGATAAAGGAGGCAAGAATGCACAACGGAGAAAAGACAGCCTCTTCAATAAGTGGTGCTGGGAAGACTGGACAGGTACATGTAAAAGAATGAAATTAGAACACTCCCTAGCACCATACACAAAAATAAACTCAAAATGGATTAAAGACCTAAATGTAAGGCCAGACACTATAAAACTTACAGGAAAACATAGGCAGAACACTCTATGACATAAATCACAGCATGATCCTTTTTGACCCACCTCCTAGAGAAATGGAAAGAAAAACAAAAATAAACAAATGGAACCTAATGATACTTAAAAGCTTTTGCACAACAAAGGAAACCATAAAGAAGACAAAAAGACAACCCTCAGAATGGGAGAAAATATTTGCAAATGAAGCAACTGACAAAGGATTAATCTCCAAAATTTACAAGCAGCTCATGCAGCTCAATATCAAAAAAACAAACAACCCAAACCAAAAATGGGCAGAAGACCTAAATAGACATTTCTCCAAAGAAGATATACAGATTGCGAACAAACATATGAAAGGATGCTCAACATCACTAATCATTAGAGAAATGCAAATCAAAACTACATTGAGGTATCACCTCACACCAGTCAGAATGGCCATTGTCAAAAAGTCTGCCAACAATAAATGCTGGAGTGGGTGTGGAGAAAAGGGAACCCTCTTGCACTGTTGGTGGGAATGTACACTGATACAGCCACTACGGAGAACAGTATGGAGGTTCCTTAAAAAACCACAAATAGAACTACCATATGACCCAGCAATCCCACTACTGGGCATATACCCTGAGAAAACCATAATTCAAAAAGAGTCATGTACCACGATGTTCACTGCAGCTCTGTTTACAATAGCCAGGACATGGAAGCAACCTAAGTGTCCATCGACGGATGAATGGATAAAGAAGATGTGGCACATATATATAATGGAATATTACTCAGCCATAAAGAGAAACGAAATTGAGTTATTTGTAGTGAGATGGATGGACCTAGAGTGTGTCATAAAGAGTGAAGTCAGAAAGAGAAAAACAAATACTATATGCTAACACATACAAATGGATAAAAAAGAAAAAAAAATGGTTCTGAAGAACCTAGGGGCAGGACAGGAATAAAGACACAGACATAGAGAATGGACTTGAGGACATGGGGAGGGGGAAGGGTTAGCTGGGACAAAGTGAGAGAGTGGCATGGACATGTATACACTACCAAATGTAAAACAGATAGCTAGTGGGAAGCAACCGCATAGCACAGGGATATCAGCTCGGTGCTTTGTGACCACCTAGATGGGTGGGATAGGGAGGGTGGGAGGGAGACGCGAGAGGGAGGGGATATGGGGATATATGTATACGTATAGCTGATTCACTTTGTGATACAGCAGAAACTAACACACCATTGTAAAGCAATTATACTTCAATAGAGTTGTTTAAAAAAAAAAGAGAGAGAGAACGAGGACAAATGAGAAGGTCAAGAATATTTCCTTTCTGGGTTATTTTATTAAACTTTGTTTACAAATTTTAGAAATGTTTGATCTAAGAAATCTGGGTTAAAGCTGTCCAGCGCTTTTCACGTAGCAGATTCATGGCACAAATGCAACTAAATAATTGA
Source organism: Monodon monoceros (assembly GCF_005190385.1). Taxonomy (NCBI): domain Eukaryota; kingdom Metazoa; phylum Chordata; class Mammalia; order Artiodactyla; family Monodontidae; genus Monodon; species Monodon monoceros. The sequence goes on along the minus strand of NW_021703778.1, from coordinate 111,219,394 downwards.
GGCAATCATGTAATAAGCAACTTTGAAGAAATGTGTTCTATTTGGGCACTTTTATACACTGTTGGTGGGAGTATAAATTGCTACAATCATTTTGGAAAGCAATTTGGCAATATGTAGTGAGACCTTTAAAAATATCCTTACCCTTTGACTCAAGAGTTCTATTTCTGGGAATCCATTCTCAGGAAATCATCTGAAACGTGCACAGAGATCTTCTTCCAAGCATTATTTACCATGGTGAAAAATGAGAAACAATCTAATATGCCCACTAACAGGGAAATGATTAAAAAATTGTGGTACTCCATAAGATACAGTTATTTTAGAATATTTACCAAGAATGCCTTTTTACTTTTCCTGATGGTGACTTTTTTTTTAATTTTAAAGTAATATATACTCATTGTAAAGAAAATTTTAAAAACATAAATGAAAAAGTAAAATCCTCTTATTGTCTTATACTCTATCCCCAACTCCTAAAGTTAACTATTGTTAAGTTTTTATGTGTAATTTCTAGAAAATTTCTAGTCAGATACAAACTTACCTAACAAACATTTATATATGGGTAATCCTTTGGTTTGCTTTTAACACAAGTGGGGCCATATTCAGTTTGTTGCTCTTCAACTTTTTTCTTACACTTAACTTTGGGTATCGTTCCACATCAGTACATACAGATCTCCCTCATTCATTTAAAATAGATGTTTCAACATATATCAGGTCCTAAGTTGACAGATATTTAGGTTGATTACACTTTTCTGCTTACAAACAATGCTATAACTAACAAATTTGGACACATAACTTTATATAGTAATGTGAATATATTCGTTTCTAAGAGTAGAATTTCAACCTTTTAGGCATCCAAAGTTATTGCCAAATCACCCACCAAAAAAACATTGTACTGATACCCTCTTCCCTACCTCTCCAAACCATTCAAAATACTGGATACTACCAACTTTTAAATCTCTGCCAGTCTGGAAGACAAACATTTTAATTTGCATAACTAGAATTATGAATAGGGTTAAGCCACTTTTCTACTACATGGTTCATCTTTTTCTTATAGACTTATAAGAGACCTTGGTACAGTCACGAAATTAGCCCTTTGTCACATGTATTGTAAACAATTTTTTTCAGTTTGTTTTTATTTTTTTATTTTTATTATTTTTTTTTTTGCGGTACACGGGCCTCTCACTGTTGTGGCCTCTCCCGTTGCGGAGCACAGGCTCCGGACGCACAGGCTCACAGGCCCAGCCGCTCCGCGGCATGTGGGATCTTCCTAGACCGGGGCACGAATCCGTGTCCCCTGCATCGGCAGGCGGACTCTCAACCACTGCGCCACCAGGGAAGCCCTGTTTTTATTTTTAAACAATGTTAATAGTATTTTTTACTATCTAGCAAATTTCTCTATTCCTCCCATTAGGGTTCCTGAATTTTATATATGCTTCAAACGTCCTTCCAACTCAGATATTTTTAAAAAGTACATGATTTCTCCTATTCTTTTTATAATTTCATTTTTACTGAGAGCTTTCAACAACTGTAAATTAAAATATAGATATATAATTATTTACACAGTTGGAGCCCAATTAGGTAAAAAAAATAGAAAAATACGGCAAGGAAATAAAACATTGACAGTGATAATTGTTGAATGTTAGGATTATATATGATTTTCTTTTCTGTAACTTCCAAATTTTCTACAAGGAACAGGACTTACTTTTTTTTTTTTTTTTTTTTTTGCGGTACACGGGCCTCTCGCTGTCTGTCGTGGCCTCTCCCGCTGCGGAGCACAGGCTCGGGACACGCAGGCTCAGCGGCCATGGCTCATGGACCCAGCCGCTCCGCGGCATGTGGGATCTTCCCGGACTGGGGCACGAACCCGCGTCCCCTGCATCAGCAGGCGGACTCTCAACCACTGCGCCACCAGGGAAGCCCAGGCCTTACTTTTATAATCATAAGAAAATAACATTTCTTAAAATCAAATTTTAAATTTTTCTTAAGTTTTTGATGGTACTGGCTTCAATTTTCAATCAAGTATTGTTTGAGTACCTCAACTAGAGTCAAACAGTAATACTAAATCTAATACTAAGGCAGAGATTTGTATTTTCTTTTAGCTCCATTGACATGGATGACACAACAGGAGAAAATCTTAAACTGCCAAACGGGTTTGCTAAAAGCAAGAATTACAGTTCCATTTGGGAAGTTACTTTGAATAGTAATCACAATAATAGTTACACCTATTAGGTACTTAGTATGTGCCAAGTATTCTTCACTACATCTTTAAGAGATGGCTACTATTATTATGCCTATTTCACAGATTGGGAAACTAAGGCACAGATAGGTTAAATAACTTGCTCAAACTATGAAAGCAATTAAAAGTGGTAGATTGAATATAAAAATTCTGGTTCCAGAATGCCCATTCTTAATTTCTAAACTAAAATGCTACTTTAAAGCTATTTAAAATGCTATTAAATGCTATTCAGGTGGCGTCTCTTGAGTCTCCAAGCTGAGATTTCCCACATATAATGCCAGTGCACTACCACACATAACAGTGCTCTGAAAAGCTGGGTAATAACAATTACTTGTCACATAAACTATGGCTTACATTAAATTATTTTAAGAGTAAAAGCTAAAAGTAGTGGCAGATGCCTATGATTTCCCTGGCCCATCATTTGATCTCTGCCTCTCTGCCAAAATCTGCTAAAATCTTTTAAAATGTGCACATTTTTCTCCCACAATGCCGGGGAATGTGTTTACTACATCATCTTCAACATGGTACCTGCATAAGTTATTCCCATTTGGGCTATATATTTCCGGCAAGCCAATTTTTAGTGCTTTGTGTGAAGCTGAAAGTCAAATAGAAGGTAAACAAATAGGAAACTTCTCATTCTCACAGTTTAGATGGGAATGAACTCTTCTGATTCTGAGCTGTACCATGCATTAGTGATAATAATTTCATGCTTCCTATTCTGGCTTTGCTTTTGTCAATGTTACTGCTTCAAAGGGCCCTTCAGGTACCTAAGAGATAGAAATATTTTCAACTTACTTTTGTGTTTTTTAATAATAAAGGAGAAAAAGTACATACTTGACCATAAAAATGTAGGCACAAACGTAAAGGAAAGGCATACAAAAAATTTTCTATAAATCTACCTTGTCCTTTGTTAGTAGCTGTAAGCTTTTTTGAGTACAAATGGTCAAATTGGACTAGTAGCATATCTGAGAAAAAGCTTTTAAGTTGCCAGTAATTTTTAAGAAATAATAGTTTAACTACAGATGAATGGCCATAGATTGCCAGCAATAAGAGCCACAAGTCTGAAACCCAGGAACTCTCTACAATCAACTTTTGATGTTATGACTGCTTTCTAAGGATTTACTGAACAAAACTGACCTTAATTTTCTAATTTTCTAATCTGTAAAAATGGGGATTAAAATAATTGCTCACTAGTGCTATATAAAATCATGATATTCCTATTAGAAACTACTAGGACACTTAGAAATTGACAGAACAAACAATTACCTTACAAAAAAAAGAACTGCTTAGGTTAATTTATGAACATAGTATGTTTGGAAAAACACAAATGTGAGTTATGATTAATATCTCTTAATAGTATATGTTGATAAATTTCAAATGGAGGGATGTGATCCACAGGGACAAGATAGAGTAACCCCAAAGAGTAGAGGCCTAGGAGAAGGTTAGCTAAAGGTTACACAAAAAGGGCTGAACTGGTCCTTTATTACATAGACTTTTTAATCTCTTACTCTTGCCCTGCCTATAAGAGCCACTTACTTGCCAGAGATGAAAACACTGAATCTTAGATGACTGGTTGGTCACTTTTGGGAACTTATTTTTAGAGGAAGGTAAAATGGGAAACTAAGAGACCCAAGGAAGATCACAAATGGGTACAATAAATATTTCTAGAGATTTGGAATAACAAAATAAAACTTGTACTTACAACTTGAGATTCACGAGCTTTAGGAAACATTTTGGCAACATTGAGCCCATCAATGACAATATCAAAAGGAGGATGGTATTTTACAAAGTTCTGAAATCTCTTAAGTTCCTAAAAAAGAAAAGTCAGATAAAATATTAACAAGAACCTAGTAAGGTCTTTACTATAAACACACTGCTATGACTTTCATTATTGTTCTGGTAAGTCAAAATATTCATCCCTTAAAAATACACACACACACACAGATGCTTTCAAAATGAAATCTGAAAAGACCAGCCTAATAGATACAACTGCATGTAATTATCTGATACATCTTATAATCTCATAGTGTTTTACACTTCACAAAGTACTTCACATGGTATTTCATTTGATCTGTAACCAGTTATCTAGTCTGCTACACTGACACACATGGTAGTCAGATGAGAATAAAATGTCAAAATCTCTATGCCCTGTTCTATAAGCCAAGGAGAAGCGAATCTCAGATATGCCAGTCTATCAGTGCAACCATGTTGAAGAAACAAGACTCTATAACTTGTACTCCTCTCTTGTCATCAAGAGGATTTGGTTACTTATGGCTATTTTGAAGAGTTGAAAATTCATCCATTCATTCAACAAACATTTGTTGAAAGCCTCATTCTATAGAAAATGGGCACTGTTGTTCATGGTGTCCATAAATTGTTAATGTGGCTACATTGAGACACAGGTTTTGCTTCCATCACTGTAATTTTATTGCAGTGGTGACAATGAGACATGTAACATATTTTTTGCTAGGCTCATAAGTAAAAACTGGATATAACAAGGCTTTTCAATATTAGAAAAGATGAAGGAATAAACAGCAATGTGCTTGCTATATTTAACTTCTGGGGGAAAAAAATTTGTTGACCACCTATATGCCCAGCAGTTACCAAAGAGACAAAAGCCCAACTTAATGGAGCTTGTATTTTAATGGAAGGAGACACAAAATAAACAAGTTAATATATTAAACGTCAAATGTGATGAGTGCTATGGATGGAAGAAAAGGAGGAGAGGGAGTTCCACTCCTGGTAATGATGGAGTAGTCTGTAATGGATTACCAGATAATATTTTCTATATAAAAAATAACTATTTGAAGGTGCTAGAGAATGACCAAAAGCAAGCAGAAATTGGAGGGCACAAAACATACGAAAGAAGGTTTGATGGTTTTAAAACATGTCTGAAAATTCTTTGACACTCCTCCCCCCTCAAAAGGTAGAGTCTAACTCCCTTCTCTTGAATAGAGGCTTTTCTTTGTGACTGCCTCAATGAATGAGTGTGGCAGAAGTGACACTCTGCGACTTCCTAGGCTGGGTATTAAAAGGCAATACAGCTTCCATCTGGCTCTCCCTCTTAGGATGTCTGCTCTTTGAACCCAACCATCATTAAAAACCCAGGCAGAGGTCATGGGTCATGTACAGGTGTTCTACCTGACAGTCGAACTGAGTCCCAGCCAAAAGCCAACACCAACCATCAGATCTAGAGAGTGAGGGAGATTTCAAGATGACCTTAGCCTTCATTTGATTACAACAGTAGAAGGACCAAGCAAAAATCACACAACTCAGTTTAGTCAAACCCTAGAACCATGAGATGATATAATCATCATAATAATAATAGGCGACTGTTTCTGTTTAATGCCACTACATTTGAGGTGGTTTGTTATCTATTTACAGATAACCAGATAATAAGTGAACTGCAGCAGGAGAAATTTGCCTGTATGTGGCTTTTTGCCAGAGGGCACTCTCTAGTCAGCATGGTTGGCAGGGGCAGCTGGAAATCAAGCAGAAAGCCACAGACTGACTGGTTTGGGAAATCAGAAGAGTTTGAGGCTGCCAGAGAGGCTGGGAAGTTACAGAAAGAATGCTAGAAAAGAGGGAACTGCAAAAATCTGTGTATAAATCTGCCCAAATCCTTGGCTAACTCTTGATCTGTACATGCGTGGAGGAGACTCCAAGGAGCCCAGCAAAAAAAAACAACAGATGAAAGACTTAAAAGACTCGAACAAAGATTTCAATTATTATCCACTGCAAGAGTGGCAGAGTCTGGAGTCTCTAAGTCTAACCAAGTTTAACAGTCTGGTAAAGCAGAAAATCAATAACCTCCAGAGGAAGATAACAGAATCCAGAGCCTTTGCAAGATGCCCCTCACAATGTCCAACATACAACTTAAAAAATAATAAACATGAGAGGAAATAAAAAAAAATAAGAGAAAAGAAAGTCAACAGAAATCAATCCAGGTCCAGATGCTGGAGTTAGCAGGCAAGAAATTTAAAGTAGCTACTATAAATAGGTTTAAGAATTTAAAGGAAAATATAGTTATAATGAATGGAAAGAAAGGAAAAAACAGAAAATGGAAACTATAAAAATGAACATTCTAGAGCCAAAAGGCACACATGTGGAATAAAATATTCACAGGGTGGACATTACAGCAGATTAGGGATGGGAAAAGTAAGAGTCAGTGAACACAAATGACAGAGCAACAGAAATTATGCAACTGAAGGAAAAAAGATCGAAAGAAAAAGATAAAGCCTTAGTAACCTGTGGAACAATACCAAACAGACCAACATATGTGTCATTCGAGTCTAAAAGGAGAGGATGGAGAGGAAAAGAGAAAATAGAAAAGGGAATCTGAATAATGGCCAAAATTTGATGAAAAATATAACTTATCTAAGAAGCAGAGCAGACTCGAAGCAGGATAAATACAAACAAAATACAAAGCAGGATAAATCAAAGATAAATCAAACATGCAGGTGTGATATATATGACAACAATAGCAAAAAAAACCAGGAAGTGTTTGGTAAATGGAATTCTACTGCTACAAGGTTCCTACATTTTATGTGAAATGGTGTAACCTAAACTCTAAGTGGACTAGGTTAAAGATTCATATTATAATTCCAACTCACATATTTAAAAATAATACAGAAAAGGCATAGATAAAAAGCCAACAGAAGAATTCAATGAAATATTTTTAAAAATTTGATTAACCCAAAAGAACATGAAAGTAGGAACAGAGGAACCAAAAAAATTTTTTTTGGATAAATATAAATAGCAAAATAAAATATTTAAATTCAACCCTATCAAAAATGCTGTTTATAAGAGATGTACTTTAAATATAAAGATATGGATAAGCTGAAAGTGAAAACTAGGAAGAAAATACATATCATGCATCAGTATGCTTAAGAAAGTCGGAGTGGCAACACTAATTTTAGACAAAATAGATTTTAAGAAAACGAGTATTACAAAAAATAAAAAGGTACACTTTGTAATGACAACAAAATCAATATATGGGGAAATCATATTCATAAATAAGAACAGAGCTTCGAAATACATGAAGCAAAACTTGACAGAAGTGAAAGGAGGAACATAAATGTCTATAATCATAGATGGAAGTTTCAACTTTTCTCTCCGTAATTGATAGAACAAGTAGATAAAAATCAGCAAGGATAGAGAAGACCTAAACTACTATTAACCACTTTGACTTGATTGATATCTAAAGGACAATATATCCAACATGGCAGAATATTTCTTCCTTTTAAGTACACATGGAACACCAAGACAAACCACAGCTCTAGGCCATAAAATGAGTCTCAATACATTTAGAAATATTAAAATATGAAAAAGTATGTTTGCTGATTACTCTAACATACACACACACACACAAAAGTGGACCCTTGTACACTGTTGGTGGGAATGTAAATTGGTGCAATGACTACAGAAAGCCAACAGCAGTAAGATATCTAGACAAGTTCCAAGTATTCCTGAATAATACTTCTAAATAACCCATGGGTTAAAAGAAAATTACACAGGAAATTAGAAAATATTTTGAATTAAGTGACAGTAAAATATTAAATATTAAAATTCATGCCTGCATTAGAGCAATACTTAGCTTTAAATGATTACATGAAAAGAAGAAAGGTCTAAAATCACTGATCCAAGTTTTCACTTTAAGCTAGAAAAAGAAGAGCAAATAAATTTCAAGAAAGTAATAATAATAATAAAGAGTCAAATCAGAGAAACAGAAAAGTAAGAAAACTAACAAGGGAAAAAGTTGGAGAAAAAAACGAACCCCCATCCCGATCTCATATCACACTCAAAAATTATTTTGTTATAGCTAAGTCTAAACCCAACAGCAAAAACTATGAAATCTAAACCTAAGAGCCAAACCTAGAAGAAAAGAGAATTCTGCATAACATCAGGATAGGCAAAAATTTCTTGGGCAACACAGTCATCACCAATATTCACACAGCATGCCTCCTGATACGATGCCTCTGACAAGGATACAACAGCATTTTTGTGATATTCTTGCCAAAAACGCATAGCCTGAATCTAATCATAAGGAAATATCAGGTGAACCCAAACGGAGAGACATTCTGCAAAACACTAGGTCTATAGTTTTCAAAAAAAATCAAGGTCCAAGAAAGACAAAGATAACTGGGATTTTTGTTGCAGATGAAAAAAGACCAAAGAAACATGACAACTAAACCCAATGTGTAATCCTGGAGTGGATCTGGGGGAAGGAGAAACTTACAAAGGACATTATTGTGACCAGTGACAATTGTGACTGAGTATCAACTGCGGATTAGATAATATCATTGTATCAAAATTACAAAGAGGAAGAACCCTCTTTGTAAGGGGTTATTGGCCTCTTTAGGCCAATAAGCACATGATTAGACACTCAACATTATTAGTCACTAGGGAAATACAAATTTAAAACCACTGAGAAATCATTATCCACCCACCAGAATGACTAAATTTAAAAGACTGACCGTCATAAGTATGTGGAGCAATTGGAACTTTTAAATATTGCTAATGGGATGCAAAATGCAACCACACTATGGAAAACAACTGGGCAGTTTCTTATAAGGTTAAGCATACATTTATCCTATATCTCAATAATTCCACCTTTAGGTATTGAAAGAAGAGAAATGAAAACATGCATCCACAGAGACTTGTATGTGAATGTTAATAATGGCTTTATTTGTAATTGTCCCAAACTGGAAACAATTCAAGTGTCCATCAACTTGTGAATGAATGGAAAAAAATGTGGTATATCCAGACAATGTTATACTATTCATAAATAAAAAGAAACTACTGATACACACAAACATATGAATGGATTTCAAAAGTATTATGCTAAATTAAAAAAACGGCAGACATAAAAGGCTAATACATACTGTATGATTTCATTTATATGAAATTTAAGGCAAAACTATACCAGCGGAAAGCAGATTAATGGTTCCAGGAAGGAGGGAGAGGGAACTGACTGCAATGAATACAAGGGAACTTTTGGGGGATGATATACTTGGTCCCATATCTTGATTATAGAGGTTATGACACAACTGCATGTATTTGTCAAAACTCACTGAATTGTACACTGGCAAATTTTTTATATGTAAATTATACCTTGATAAAGCTGATTAAAAAACAAAAGGAAGAAAATCCTAATAGTAATAAATATTTCACCTTTAAGATAACCATTGGTCCATATGCATGCTTTCATATGTCACTTGACTTCTTTAGCTTTTCTATCCCTGCCGACTACAGTTGTGCGGGACCATCCTCTTTCCCTTCTACTCAGCAAAACACTTTGTTTTAAAATTTCTCTGCTCAAATATATTTCCTATACAATGTTTAGAAAGTTCCAATTCATATCAAAACTAACTAAATATTAGTTGGAATGGGAATACTATTTTTTATAAATGGAAATAAAACTATCAAGGAAATTAAAACAGTTCACATACAACATGATCATTTCTTGTTTCAGTTTGAACGAACCAAGGAAAACAAGTGCATTAAATTTCTAAAATTCAGGTTTCACTAATAATTAACATTAAAAGATTTCCCATTATACTTCCAATTTATCATCTTGGTGCTGCTCTTGGTACTCATTATATTCACTTCAGGAGTAATGTCAAACTAAGGTAGTTCAGTATTACTGGAAAAATGGACATCTGTAAAAATGAAGAGTTAAACTAAATAGATAGCTTATAAAATCCCCTTCCAGTTCTGATATTCTATGTTAACCACTCTTGGAAATCCCTTAAAACCACAGAATGGAAGAGGGTATACTGGAGAAGTTTTGTTTCAAAGCTGAGTCTCAGGAACCTCTGTGCAATCACAGGATGTGTAAAATATAATCTCATCCAAAGATTATCCTCCCAATCCATGTCTTCTAATAGACAAACAGAAAAATCCAAGAGGTTGGGTGGTTGTTGTTTTTTCCCCATTACTAAAGCTCTGCTTAGTAAATATGTTACTAGTCAGGGAGTAATACTTTTACTACTTTGTAATACTTCCAGTGGGTCCTCAAGATACTCACTTTCCGAACTAAACAAATTTATGTCATTGCACACAAAAGCCCTTGAATAGACCACGCTGAGAAGGCGTGAAAAAGAAAGAGTTGACCTACTGAGACAGCACACTAACTATGGCATAGGGCGATACAAATATGCAGGCTTAGCTGTTTTAATGGATGGTAAATTTAAGCAAAGAACATTTCTTTCTAGGGCTACTGCCAGAGTTGTACTTGATTGCAGACTGGCTTATGATCTGGGGTATGAAAATCCACCAACCTTTTGATCATTTGTTTCTTGGCTACTAATAAAAGAAGTTTTAATTAAAAAAAATAATCTTATGGAGACATAATTCATATACCACACACTTCACTAGTTTGAAATGTACAATTCACAGATTGTGCCACATCACCACCATCTAATTTTAGAATATTCTGTCCCTCCTAGAAAAACTCCAGGAATTCCCTGGAAGTCCAGTGGTTAGTACTCTCTGCACTTTCACTGCCGAGGGGCCAGGTTTAATCCCTGGTTGGGGAGCTAAGATCCTGCAAGCCATGCAGCACTGACAGAAAAAAAGAAACAACTCCATTCTCATTAGCAGTCAATCCTCATTCCCCCACCTACCACACAGCAACCACTAATCAATCTACTTTGTTTCTACAGATTTACCTATTCTGGACATTTCAGATAAACTGAATCATACAAATATGTGGTATTCTATGACTGACTTCTTTCATTCAGCATATTTTCTTTCTTTTTAAAAAAATATTTATTTATGTATTTATTTGGTTGCACTGGGTCTTAGTTGCAGCATGCAGGCTCCTTAGTTGTGGCATGAGAACTCTTAGTTGTGGCATGCATGTGGGATCTAGCTCCCAAACCAGGGATCAAACCCGGGTCCCCTGCATTGGGAGCGTGGAGTCTTATCCACTGCGCCACCAGGGAAGTTCCCTCAGCATAATATTTTCAAGGTTTAACCACGTTCAGCATGTATCAGTACTTCATTCTTTTTAACTGCCAAGTAATATTTCACTGTATGGTAATACCATATTTTATTTACTTATTCATTAATGGATGAACATTTGGATTATTTCCACCTTGGGGCTATTATGAAAAATGGTGCTATGAACATTTGTGTACAAGTTCTGCATGGATGTATGTTTTCATTTCTCTTGGGTATATATATCTAGGAATGAAACTGTCAAGTTACCAAATGTGGTAATTCTGTTTAACTCATTGAGGAACTGCCAGACTGTTTTCCAAAGTAGCCGCACCATTTTACATTCCCAACTGCAATGTATGAAGGTCCCAATTTCTCCACATCCTCAACCAAAACTTGTTATTGTATGTCTTTTTTATTATAGTCATGCTTGTGGGTGTGAAGAGGTATCTCCCTGCAGTTTTGATGTACATTTCCCTAATGACTAATGATGTTGAGCATCTTTTCATGTGCTCACTGGTCTAAAGGGAGTTCTTCATTTTTGTAACATACAGGTTTTATAAATTCAACATATATCTCCTTCAATAATTGTCACAACTTCAATCGATTGTCTTAACTCATTTTATACTTTTAAGTTTAAATCTGAGAAGTTTAACTGCATAGGAATTATAAAAACTGCACAAAAGAAATTGTAAACTCAGATGACTACAGGAACCAGGCAGGTGATATAAACAGGTAAAACAGGCCAAGTCTAAGAAAACATAAGAGCAGGCAAAATGATAATTAGCAAATACTCAGATCTCATTGTCGAAGATTCGACAGAGGGAGGTGACGGCTGTGACCAAACTGGAGAATGGAGGTCCCTTATAAAGGAAACAGTCCAGTGCTCGGTCCAGATAATTGTTGCCACACAAAAATAAAGACACAGGGTTAGCAAAAATAAAGACCCAGGGTTAGCAGATTTGATATTCGAAAGAAAATTTAAAAATCTGGCATTTTGAAACATGTAAAATAACTTTTTAAAAGAGTAAAACACAAAGACACTCAAACAAAAAAACTAATATGGGCTAGATCTCACCCTTAGGCCACAAATTCATAATACATTCACTTGGTCAGTGAGTCAACAGATTTTCATTAAGTACCAAATGTATGTGCAAAATAATGTTCTTATTCCTAGGAACAGAAAAGTGAAAACATTTCCTGACCTCAAGGAATTTATATTAGCCAAGGAAACAAGCAATACCAAGGTAACAAATACTTAATTTCATGTAGAGAAAAGTGCCTTGAAGAACAATTAAGCCAGGCAGGGTATTAGCATCACCTTCCCTAGTCCCTCTCTATTTTAGATTTGGTGAAGGCCTTTCTAATGAGGTGACTTTTGAACAAAGACTTGAATGAAGTGAGGGAGTAAACCATGCTCCCTCTGGGGGAAGTGCCCTCTAGGCAGAGGAAAGAACCATGAAGGCCCTTAAGAAACACCAAAGAGGGCTTCCCTGGTGGCGCAGTGGTTAAGAATCTGCTTGCCAATGCAGGGGACACAGGTTCAAGCCCTGAGCCGGGAAGATCCCACATGCCGCGGAGCAATTAAGCTTGTGCGCCACAACTACTGAGCCTGCACTCTAGAACCCACGAGCCACAACTACTGAGCCCGCGTGCCACAACTACTGAGCCCGCGTGCCACAACTACTGAGGCCCGTGCTCCTAGAGCCCGTGCTCCGCAACAAGAGAAGCCACCGCAATGAGAAGCCCGTGCACCACAACGAAGAGTAGCCCCCACTCGCCGCAACTAGATAAAGCCCGCACACAGCAACAAAGACCCAACACAGCCAAAAGTAAACAAATAAATTTATTTAAAAAAAAAAAAAGAAACACCAAAGAGCTTGGCATGTTTGAGGATTAACAACTAGGCAATTTGGAAACTCAAAGAATAAGTATAAAGTCTTTATGTAACTATAGTTTGAGCTTAAATTTAAAAAAAAAACTTGCTTATTGCTACAATATGGAAAAGAGTAAATAAATGAAAAAACAATTCTAAAACAGCTAATCAAAGTTTAAATTCTTTATCTTATCGGTCAGCAGTCCCCAGCCTTTCTGGCACCAGGGACTGGTTTCACGGATGGGGGGTGGGGGAATGGAGGGATGGTTCAGGTGGTAATGGGAGCGATGGGGAGCAGCAGATGAAGCTTCGCTTGCTCACCCGCTGCTCACCTCCTGCTGAGCAGCCTAGTTCCTAACAGGGGTCTGCGGCCCAGGGGTTGCAGACCCCTGTCTTATCGAACCTCTTATTAGAAACAATGAAGTAGAACTGATATTTGTTGATTTGTGGTTGTTACCTAATCACAAATGAGTAGCAGAAAGATCCAAAGATGAATAGCAAGAAAGAGAAATAAAAGAATGGCCCTTATACACTACACTTGATACGTGAGATCTAGAATGGAGGTGACTCCAGCTCCTGCCATCAAAAAGCTGCCTTCATAATGATAAATAACTCTCACAACATACGTGGCAGTATAACTTGACTCTTCTATTTATTATTTCTTCTACACTATGGATGAGAAAACAAACAGGTTAAGCAACTGATTTTTCTCAACAAATGATATGCAAAGAGACACTAACTTCTTTTTTAGCTTTCCACTTAGATGAGCTTAAATTTTTTCAAATTTTGGGGATGACGATCTATATGTTTTTGACAGTTTACTTCTACTCTGAGACTTTGATACAAATTTCACAAGGAAATTAAAAACAGATCTCTCTCATTTATTTTGTTTCATTTCCTACTCTAGAATAGCAACTAAGGGGAACCAGGAGGACTACAATAACATATACTCAAAACTGTATTTCATAAAAGAAGCAGTGATCTTAACATGTCAATTATATCCAATGTACTGAAACATCAGATAATATTTTCCAAAGATTAGAAGAAACGGAATATCAAAACAACTGGCTTTAGTCACAGTGGATAGGGAAAAAAAGGGGAATACCAGTTATTTTGGTTAGAAGCACTGTTCTAAACATGGGAACAACAGTAAAAAAATGCATCTGTGCATCAAATGGCCAAATTTCTTCATGTGCCTTCTTAAAACCATGGGATCCAAATGAATCCTCAATAGAAAGAACACTAGCATGACTGCCTTAACTTAGCCTGAGAAAAATTAAGTCACAGGTCTGGAAAATGTCACTGCAACCTCATAACTAATAATTTTAGAAAGTTTATAATAATTTAATAGCCAGTTATATTTTAGTTGTTTTTTTATTCAGTAATTATAATTACTATCATGTAGAATCCTATTTAAAAATACTTATAATTTTATGTGAATTTTCTGATTCCAGTAAGATGAAAAAACAAACAAAAAACCCTTCCTCCTAGGAATATCTAAAAAGGCTGGATAAAATATGACAAAAATACTTAATACGCGGTGAACTTTTAAGAAAGGAAGTGAAATAAATCTCTAATTGCCAGAGATGAAGCCAGATCTGAAAATCAGAACGGTAAGGGTAAGAGGTGATGTTAATGTTGTCCAGGAAGGAAGCAAAAAACAGAAATGGACTGGGTATCAGCAAACAGGGGCTTGCCTTTTGATACCCCCAGGGGAACTGGAGACCTATCAAACCTTGGGCCCAAATGAGGGGGGAAACTGGAAGTGAACTGCACAGTAAAAGAAGAACCTCTACAAATGAGCACATTGAAGTCCAAACATAATACACCAGCTTCTCTATCTCTACTAGGGGTCTAAGTAAGAAAAAAAAAAATCTCTTAAGAAATAGGAACTCCAGGAATTCCCTGGTGGTCCAGTGTTTAAGACTCCATACTTCCACTGCAGGGGGCACGGGTTCGGTCCTCCGTCGGGGAACTAAGATTTCGCATGCCGTGTGGCGCAGCCAAAAATATAATAATAATAATAAGAGAAAAGAAAGAAATAGAAACTCCAGGCTTGTATCTTAAGTAAGTTTGAAGCACAAATTTAGATAAACTATATGACACAAATCATCATGTTCCATTGAAAAATTACATAAAAACTGGTTCTGCTCCAGTAATATCTCTGGGACATTTGGGAGAAGCAAGCACAAAACTTCTCTGGAGAGACACTATCAACAATCCAGACAACAAAAGAGTTCTCGTAGAAAAAGCAAACCCCTCTAAAACTGACCTCACCAATTAAAAATTGTAAAAGACAGAGTAAATAATCCACTATGTGTGAGAGTCCTCTGACACAACAGAAGGATTAGAGCCCAAAGAACTCAGGACAAAAGATAAAAGAAAATAGTTACTCAAGTCCAGGAAGCACAGAGTCCCATACAGGATAAATCCAAGGAAAAATACGCCAAGACACATATTAATCAAACTGTCAAAAATTAAATACAATGAAAACATATTAAAAGCAGCAAGGGAAAAACAACAAATAACACACAAGGGAATCCCCATAAGGTTAACAGCTGATCTTTCAGCAAAAACTCTGCAAGCCAGAAGGGACTGGCAGGACATATTTAAAGTGATGAAGGAGAAAAGCCTGCAACCAATATTACTCTACCCAGCAAGGATCTCATTCAGATTCGACGGAGAAATTAAAACCTTTACAGACAAGCAAAAGCTGAGAGAGTTCAGCACCACCAAACCAGCTTTACAACAAATGCTAAAGGAACTTCTCTAGGCAAGAAACACAAGAGAACGAAAAGAACTACAATAACAAACACTAAACAATTAAGAAAATGGAAATAGGAACATACATATCGATAATTACCTTAAATGTAAATGGACTAAATGCTCCCACCAAAAGACACAGATTGGCTGAAATGATACAAAAACAAGACCCATATATGCTGTCTACAAGAGACCCACTTCAGACCTACAGACACATACAGACTGAAAGTAAGGGGATGGAAAAAGATATTCCATGCAAATGGAAACCAAAAGAAAGCTGGAGTAGCAATTCTCATATCAGACAAAAGAGACTTTAAAATAAGGACTATTAGAAGAGACGAAGAAGGACACTACATAATGATCAAGGGATCGATCCAAGAAGAAGATATAACAACTGTAAATATTTATGCACCCAACATAGGAGCACCTCAATACATAAGGCAAATACTAACAGCCATAAAAGGGGAAATCGACAGTAACACATTCATAGTAGGGGACTTTAACACCCCACTTTCACCAATGGACACATCATCCAAAATGAAAATAAATAAGGAGACGCAAGCTTTAAATGATACATTAAACAAGATGGACTTAATTGATATTTATAGGACATTCCATCCAAAAACAACAGAATACACATTTTTCTCAAGTGCTCATGGAACATTCTCCAGGATAGATCATATCTTGGGTCACAAATCAAGCCTTGGTAAATTTAAGAAAATTGAAATTTTCTGACCACAACACCATGAGACTAGATATCAATTACAGGAAAAGATCTGTAAAAAATACAAACACATGGAGGCTAAACAATACACTACTTAATAACGAAGTGATCACTGAAGAAATCAAAGAGGAAATCATCAAATACCTAGAAACAAATGACAATGGAGACACGACGACCCAAAACCTATGGGAGGCAGCAAAAGCAGTTCTAAGAGGGAAGTTTATAGCAATACATTCCTACATTAAGAAACAGGAAACATCTCGAATAAACAACCTAACCTTGCACCTAAAGCAATTAGAGAAAGAAGAACAAAAAAACCCCAAAGTTAGCAGAAGGAAAGAAATCATAAAAATCAGATCAGAAATAAATGAAAAAGAAATGAAGGAAACGATAGCAAAAATCAATAAAACTAAAAGCTGGTTCTTTGAGAAGATAAACAAAATTGATAAACCATTAGCCAGACTCATCAAGAAAAAGAGGGAGAAGACTCAAATCAATAGAATTAGAAATGAAAAAGGAGAAGTAACAACTGACACGGCAGAAATACAAAAGATCATGAGAGATTACTACAAGCAACTCTATGCCAATAAAATGGACAACCTGGAAGAAATGGACAAATTCTTAGAAATGCACAACCTGCCAAGAATGAATCAGGAAGAAATAGAAAATATGAACAAACCAATCACAAGCACTGAAATTGAAACTGTGATTAAAAATCTTACAACAAAGGAAAGCCCAGGACCACATGGCTTCACAGGCGAATTCTATCAAACATTTAGAGAAGAGTTAACACCTATCCTTCTCAAGCTCTTCCAAAATATAGCAGGGGGAGGAACACTCCCAAACTCATTCTACAAGGCCACAATCACCCTGATACCAAAACCAGACAAAGATGTCACAAAGAAAGAAAACTACAGGCCAATATCACTGATGAACATAGACGCAAAAATGCTCAACAAAATACTAGCAAACAGAATCCAACAGCACATTAAAAGGACCATACACCATGATCAAGTGGGGTTTATTCCAGGAATGCAAGGATTCTTTAATATACACAAATCAAGCAATTTGATAAACCATATTAACAAATTGAAGGAGAAAAACCATATGATCATCTCAATAGATGCAGATAAAGCTTTCGACAAAATTCACCATCAATTTACGATAAAAACCCTCCAGAAAGTAGGCATAGAGGGAACCTACCTCAACATAATAAAGGCCATATATGACAAACCCACAGCCAACATCGTCCTCAATGGTGAAAAATGGAAAGCATTTCCACTAAGATCAGGAACAAGACAAGGTTGCCCACTCTCACCACTCTTATTCAACATAGTTTTGGAAGTTTTAGCCACAGCAGTCAGAGAAGAAAAGGAAATAAAAGGAATCCAAATCGGAAAAGAAGAAGTAAAGCTGTCACTGTTTGCAGATGACATGACACTATACATAGAGAATCCTAAAGATGCTACCAGAAAACTACTAGAGCTAATCAATGAATTTGGTAAAGTAGCAGGATACAAAATTAATGCACAGAAATCTTTGCCATTCCTATACACTAATGATGAAAAATCTAAAAGTGAAATCAAGAAAACACTCCCATTTACCACTGCAACAAAAAGAATAAAATATCTAGGAATAAACCTACCTAAGGAGACAAAAGACCTGTATGCAGAAAATTATAAGACACTGATGAAAGAAATTAAAGATGATACAAATAGATGGAGAGATGTACCATGTTCTTGGATTGGAAGAATCAACGCTGTGAAAATGACTCTACTACCCAAAGCAATCTACAGATTCAATGCAATCCCTATCAAACTACCACTGGCATTTTTCACAGAACTAGAACAAAAAATTTCACAATTTGTATGGCAACACAAAAGACCCCGAATAGCCAAAGCAATCTTGAGAATGAAAAACAGAGCTGGAGGAGTCAGGCTCCCTGACTTCAGACTATACTACAAAGCTACACTAAACAAGACAGTATGGTACTGGCACAAAAACAGAAAGATAGATCAATGGAACAGGATAGAAAGCCCAGAGATAAACCCATGCACAGATGGTCACCTTATCTTTGATAAAGGAGGCAGGAATGTACAGTGGAGAAAGGACAGCCTCTTCAATAAGTGGTGCTGGGAAAACTGGACAGGCACATGTAAAAGTATGAGATTAGATCACTCCCTAACACCATACACAAAAATAAACTCAAAATGGATTAAAGACGTAAATGTAAGGCCAGAAACTATCAAACGCTTAGAGGAAAACATAAGCAGAACACTCTATGACATAAATCACAGCAAGATCCTTTTTGACCCACCTCCTAGAGAAATGGAAATAAAAACAAAAATAAACAAATGGGACCTAATGAAACTTTAAAGCTTTTGCACAGCAAAGGAAACCATAAACAAGACCAAAAGACAACCCTCAGAATGGGAGAAAATATTTGCAAATGAAGCAACTGACAAAGGATTAATCTCCAAAATTTACAAGCAGCTCATGCAGCTCAATTACAAAAAAACAAACAACCCAATCCAAAAATGGGCAGAAGACCTAAATAGACATTTCTCCAAAGAAGATATACAGACTGCCAACAAACACATGAAAGAATGCTCAACATCATTAATCATTAGAGAAATGCAAATCAAAACTACAATGAGATATCATCTCACACCAGTCAGAATGGCCATCATCAAAAAATCTACAAACAATAAATGCTGGAGAGGGTGTGGAGAAAAGGGAACACTCTTGCACCACTGGTGGGAATGTGAATTGGTACAGCCACTATGGAGAACAGTATGGAGGTTCCTTAAAAAACTAAAACTAGAACTACCATATGACCCAGCAAACCCACTACTGGGCATATACCCTGAGAAAACCATAATTCAAAAACAGTCATGTACCAAAATGTTCATTGCAGCTCTATTTACTATAGCCCTGAGATGGAAACAACCTAAGTGTCCATCATCAGATGAAAGGATAAAGAAGATGTGGCACATATATACAATGCAATATTACTCAGCCATAAAAAGTAATGAAATTGAGCTATTAGTAATGAGGTGGACAGACCTAGAGTCTGTCATACAGAGTGAAGTAAGTCAGAAAGAGAAAGACAAATACCATATGCTAACACATATATATGGAATTAAAAAAAAAATGTCATGAAGTACCTAGGGGTAAGACAGGAATAAAGACACAGACCTACTAAAGAATGGACTTGAGGATATGGGGAGGGGGAAGGGTAAGCTGTGACAAAGCGAGAGAGAGGCATGTACATATATACACTACCAAACGCACGATAGATAGCTAGTGGGAAGCAGCTGCATAGCACAGGGAGATCAGCTAGGTGCTTTGTGACTGCCTGGAGGGGTGGGATAGGGAGGGTGGGAGGGAGGGAGATGCAAGAGGGAAGAGATATGGGACCATATGTATATGTATAACTGATTCACTTTGTTATAAAGCAGAAACTAACACACCATTGTAAAGCAATTACACTCCAAAAAAGATGTAAAAGAAAAAAAAAAGAAAACAGAAAAATCTAGGAGAAAATATAAAATAAGTATAAAAATAACTAAAACATAAAAGAAGAATGTTAACTTAAGAAAATACAGAGACCATGAAAAAATGAAGAGAAAAATTTCAAAGAGAAGTTCTAAAATTAAAATTCCAAAATAAATGGAATTAAATGGACATAAGCCCAAACGTCCATGAGCTGGTAAATAAATAAATTGTGGTATATTCACCCACTGGAATACTACTCAGCAATGAAAAGGAACTACTGATACATGTAACAACATGAACTCAAAACATTATGTTTAGGGCTTCCCTGGTGGCACAGTGGTTGAGAACCTGCCTGCCAATGCAGGGGACACGGATTTGAGCCCTGGTCTGGGAAGATCCCACATGCCGCAGAGTAACTAGGCCTGTGAGCCACAGCTACTGAGCCTGCGCATCTGTAGCCCATGCTCCGCAACAAGAGAGGCCGCGATAGTCAGAGGCCTGTGCACTGCGATGAAGAGTGGCTTGCCGCAACTAGAGAAAGCCCTCGCACAGAAACGAAGACCCAACACAGCCAAAAATAAATAAATAAATAAAAATTCTGTGGGCATACAAAAAAAAACCATTATGTTTAAAACTAAATCTAATATATTGCAAAAACAAAGATTATGTTAAGTGAAAGATAAACCAAAAAAATTACAGAATATATGCTTCTATTTATACAAAATTTTTAATAAAGGCAAAACTACAGAGACAGAGAGCAGGTCAGTGGTGACTGGAGTTGGGAGTAGGAGTAGGGACTGACCTCAAAAGGACATGATGAAACTTTTTGGGGTGATAGAGGTATTCTAAAACTGAATTGTGGTGATGGTCAGACAAGTGATAGATTTACTCAGTCACTGAACTGTATACCTAAAATGGGTCAATTTTATGCTCTGTAAATTATTGAAACATTTGGGGAAAACCCCTCAACAAATGGGTAGAGAGAACAGACACATCGCAGGTGAGAAATAGTGAACTAGAAGATAGATCTGAAGATGTTACCCAGAATGCAATTCGGAGAGATAAAGAGATGAGTGACATGGAGGAGAGAGTGAAAGGACCCAACAAAAGTCTAATAGGAATTTCAGGAGAAACAATATTTGAAGATATAAGGCCTGAGAATTATTCAGAATTGATTCAAGACATGAAACCTTGGATTCAGGAAGCTCAGTGAATCCCAAGCAGGAAAAATAAATACATTCATACATACCCATGATAACGAAACAACAGAAGTGAAAAAAAATTCTTAAGAGCAACAAGGTGGATGGAGATGGAACAAAGATTGGACCAAAAGCAAACTTTTCAACAGTGACTAAAAGAGAGGCCAGAAGACAATGGAATACTATCTTCACAGTGTTGAGGGAAAATACTAAATTCTCTATAGTTAACCTACCATTCAAGTAAACATTTTCAGACAAAGAATAAAATAGCTTACCACTCTTATCCTGTCACTGAAAGAATGTTACTCAGGAAGATGCCCAACAGGAAGTTTGGGGTTCAGTGAGAATGCGAGGACTGGAGCTATACAGATCTGTTGAGTCACTGGCATACACGTGATAGAGAGGCATACAGAGGAGGGGGTGAAAATGAACAGGGGGAGTGGATTGAGTAGGAAAAGAGGAAGGAAGCTGTGGGAACCCAGAGCCCTGGGAAACACCAAAAACTCAAGGGATAGGCAGAGGACAAATTGTATTATTGTCCTCTTAATGTAAGAGGACAAGTTCAGTTGCATATGTAAAGAAAGAGCAATGAGCTTTAGGGAAAGAATGGTAACAGATGCAAAGGTACCTGGTAAAAATAAAACAGAAATGCAAGAAAAAACAAAATGCAACAGAATTAAAATCTTCATTGAAAGCATTAGAGATTGGAAGTAATACACAAGAACATGGATTTTGTGAAATGCAGCACAAACTTAGAAAAATTCTATTAGAATGAAGAGGAAAAGAACAAAAAGATAAGAGAAAGAACATTATAGATATGAAGGACAGAGAACAGAAATCCAACTTAAGCCTCATAAGGTGCTCTCAGGAATAAATCAGAACAAAAAGATGAGAACTAATCATTTTTTTAAAAATTTCCTAAGACAAAAATATGTCTTTAAGGATGCATGAGATTCCGGGAAACTTAATGAAAAAATTCACCTAGTCCTCTTCCCACAAAATTTTAAATTTTGAAGTTGAAGAAAAAAATCCTATAAACATCCAGGCCAAATAATAATAATAACACAAAGATACTTACAGTGCTTTCCATGTGCTATGTAGATCACAAAAATACAGAAAAACAAGAATTCTAAGTGCTTTCCATATTTTAACTCTTTTATTCCCCTATCAATGGTATCAATATTATCATTTTCCCCACTTAACAGATTAGGAGACTAAAGTACAGAAAAGTCAAGTAAATCACATAACTAGTAAATGGTAGACTTGGATTGGAAAACTAGAAATCCATGTTCTCACCTGAGGTATAGTGGAACAGAGCAACAATAACCAAGTTGGGAACCCTAAAAGCCAGAAGACAACAAAACAACTCTGTTTGAAGATGGTAGAAGAGTCCTCACATGGACCTGAACCTCCTGGCACCTGCCTTGTAACAGATTTTCCTTTTCCTGAACAGTACACATTAATAAGCTGTGGCCTATGTTTTTAAGAAGGCATTCCAATCAAGACTACTGCCCTTCCTTACAACGTACTTGCAAAATGGGAGAGAAATGCAAATGCCGTTCATGAATTCTTTTGTTGAGAAATCCTACTTGCTTTGATGTAGTCTCCCTAGTTTATTTAGGGAGAGATAACCCTCCTTCTCCTGCTCCCCACTCCAAAAAAGACTAATAAGGACTATTGGGATTTCACTGAAATGGAAATCGAATGAGGTATTTTTTCAACTGTAAGTCACAACCAATTACTGGGTCATGAAATCAATTTAATAGGTTGCAACCAGCATTTTTGAGGTCATGATTAAATAAGTTAACATAAAATGCAGTCCAACACATGTAGCAAGAGCATGTAAATGTTTTTGTCAGTTATAAAATGGGTTGTTACATAGAATGTATTTTGTACTTGAGTTGTGGTCAAAAATGTTTAAAAGACACTAGTAATGGGACTGTCATATATATAAAAAACACGATTTTGCCCCAGGGAACATTATTAATATATTTTATCATAGGCCTATAATATTTACCCTTGACAGTTTATAAAGAAAGAGCCAAAATCCCAGTTCTAAGGATTAGCTCTACCACATATTAAGACATGTTACAAAACTACAATAGTCTATACAGTGTGGTCATGTGCACAGATTAATGCATACGAATAGAAAGTCCAGAAGCTGACCCAAATATATATGGGAATTTGATATGATGAAAGTGGCAACCCAAACAAATGGGAGAAAAGATGGGTTGTTAAATAAATGGTGTTGACATAACCGGGTAATTAACTGAAGGAAAGAAAAAAAATCAAGTTGGAACCCTACCACATTTATACCAGAAAAAATTCCAAATGGATCAAAAATGTAAAGGAAAAACAACAAAAGTAGTAGGGGGCAAAAGGAGGCTTGTATTTGTGTTTATTCATTCTTAAATAATCTTGTAAAGGAAAAGGCCTTTCTAAGTATGAAACCCAGGAGCCATAAAAGAAAAGTTTGATATATTTGACTATTTTAAAATGTGCATAAGGAAAAAAGCCTCAAAAAGTTGAAATTCAAATCACAATTTTTCAAATAAAGAGCTGCTACAAAATCAGTTTAAAAACCTCAATAACTCAAGTGAAAAATGGGCAAGACAGAAGCAAGCACTTTGCAGAAAAGAAATACAGGTGGCTTTTAAAGCTATGGAAAGATACCTGACCTACCCATTAAGAAAATGGTAAACTAACCTTATACCGAGGTTCCATTTTTCTCTTCAGATAGGCAAAGGTCAAAATGTTTGATGACACACTGGAACACAAGGGTGTGGAGAAACAAGACTTCTCATACTTTGCTGATCAGCATGTGTGTATACTGATAAATTTTCCATGAAGGCCAATCAAAATTGATACATCTCCACTGCCCTAGCAATTCAATCTGCAGGAATCTTACAGCTGTGTTAGAATATGTGAGAAATTACAAATGTCTAAGGTGATTCACTGTTGCATTTCTGTAGTAGTAAAAGTCTGAAACAACCTAAATATCTATTAACAGAAGACTGAACAAGTAATTAAATTATAGTCATTCGACAGGATGGAAAACTATACAGCTTGAAAGAGAAAAACAGAGGAGGAAAAGGAGAGAGGAGCAGGGGGAAGGAGGAAGAAGATAACCTATTTTTGTCTTGAAATACAAAATGATAGCCCAGTATCAACTGAAAAAGTTTCACTAAAGAATTCTCAACCATCTAGAATCACGAGTTAAAGACATGTTCTCTAGCAGCCAGGTATATTTCCAAGTAGATTTTCCTACTAAATACCCCAGGCAGAATATATTTACTCACAGGATAAAGTTATTTCTTAAATCTTGCCTGGGCTTTGGGGAAACAGATCTTATTCAGGTAAAGATAGTTTAGAAATTATATGTATAACTGATGCACTTTGCTGTACACCTGAAACTAACACAACACTGTAAATCAACTATACTTTAATAAAAATTTAAAAAATA
Organism: Monodon monoceros; assembly: GCF_005190385.1. NCBI lineage: Eukaryota > Metazoa > Chordata > Mammalia > Artiodactyla > Monodontidae > Monodon > Monodon monoceros. The sequence goes on along the minus strand of NW_021703778.1, from coordinate 111,194,695 downwards.
AAAAGATAGTTTAGAAATTAAACTAAGAGGTAGAACAAAAAGCTATATTCTTTTTAATCCCACTCCCCTTCCCTTTCATATCATATCCTGACAGACACAGAGAACAGGTAAAAGAAAAGCAAAAAGACAATATATTTTTCATCATAGAATCTTGCTCCCAAATTAGAAAGGAACAAATCAGGCAAAGAAAGGCAATAACATGGCTTGGATCCCGGAAACCCAGAAATGCTGTTAACCACTTTTTTGTTTGTTTGTTTTTTGGGGTTTGTTTGTTTTTTTTTTTTGCGGTACGCGGGCCTCTCACTGTTGGGGCCTCTCCCGTTGCGGAGCACAGGCTCCGGACGCGCAGGCTCAGCAGCCATGGCTCACAGGCCCAGCCACTCCGTGGCATGTGGGATCTTCCTGGACCAGGGCACAAACCCGTGTCCCCTGCATCGGCAGGCGGACTCTCAACCACTGTGCCACCAGGGAAGCCCCCACTTTTTTTTTTTTTTTTAATTCTGCTTTCAGTTCAAGGAGTTCATCCATGTTTACACATCCTGGAAATCCCCTATGCTTCACAACCAACCAGGAACCGGCTCTAAAACACCAACTTAGTGCCTAACTTCTCCCCGTCCTTGGAAGCAAACACGCAAAATATTTAAGTCCTTTCACTGGATGATCCCAAAACAAAAGTATGGCACAGATAAAATTCACTGGAAATCTTTTCCCCCCAAAATCAGAAAGTAAACACTTATTTTTCAAATAAGGGAGAGAAAACTCTTGTAGAAAAACTGAGCACTATACATAGATAAAACTTAACTCAAACTCCTCAAAAAGATTGCCAGAGAAAAGCAATTACGAAAGGTTGCCCATGGCTCTTTTGAAGAGTCTTTATAGATGTTTCATTGTTCACCCTGAAAAAGTGACCAAATTCAAAATGTTTCCTTTAACAATAACTTTGGATACAATTTTATTATCATCCTCCTCAGGTACATACAGGAGCCCTCAAAGCAGCTGTGAGGATGCTAAAGGAGCCTGGAGTAGCAGTGATATGCCAATTTGTGTTTGCATATTCTCTGCTGGGCCATTCACTAGCTGATATGACTTTGATCAAGTCGCTTCACTTTTCTGGGCCTCGGTGTAAAGTGGGGCTACTTACTTCAAAGGGCTTTTGTAAGGACTCAATAAAATTAAATGAGCTGACTATAAATAGTCTATACTACAAAAGCCTCCCCATGTGCTTTGGTAAGTAGGTAACAGTACACGTTCTACCAACAGTTTGTCACCATCTCTAACTCTTTGGGTTTTAAAACAGGACACCAGGAAAATAACTTTGCCTGTTTCCTGTTCCTGACTCACAAATGGGTTTCTGTCTTCATATGGTGGCAGAATGTTTGAATCCCTAAAGTAGTAATAACCCAACTGCCTCCATATGTGTAAGAAAAGCATGTCTACATGTCACTTGTTCCCATGTATTCTGATTCAAAGGCCAAAGAGACCATTCAGCCCATCCCCATCAGAAAAGCTAGATCCACTGCTCCTGCAGTACACATGTATGTATAGATGATTCATAGATCAAGTGTTCCCTGCTGGGGATTGCCTGTAGTGCACCCTTGCAGATTACTCTAAACTTTACAACATGCATATATCTTTGGATTGGATCCTCAAAACAATGCTGTGAGAAAACTGAGATGCAGAGGGGAAAAAAAGACCAACTTAATGACTACATAAAAAACATACAACCTCTATTTCCGACTCCTACTTAACTCATCACTTCTTTGAGCTGAATGAGCTATTTATTTTGTTTATAAAGCAGGAACAACAATTTTTCAGTTGTATCTGCAAAAGCCACCAAAGTTTAAAATTTTCTCATAGCCATGAAGCAGAATTTACTATCATCTATACTCAATTTTATTGCCAATTTAAAAAGAAAATGGTTTGAGCTATCTTTTTGTCCTCTTTTAAAGAAAGAAAAATCAAGAATAGAAGAGGAAGAATAGAGAAGGGAAAAATTTTAATCCTGGAATTTCTAGTGCTTAAGTTAAACAATACTAAGTCTGACTTATGTTAAATAAGCATATAGTAAATCTTTGTGCATTGCAGTAGTAAGAAAGTAGCCTACGGAAGCTGTCCACATGGAGGGCAGTGAAAAAACAGTAAGTAATTTTACTCTGAAAGAAACTCAGAAGGTGAAAGGGTCAAACAGTAAATGGAAGAGGCAAGAAGACAGGTAGAAATCTTGGGGATATCCCGGGAACACTCATTAGCTCAAATGACGTGTCTTGTACATCTCATCAGTGGTTTTCCCTCCCATGTCTAACTCATACAAATATCAAATAACTTAACAGCAAAGTACAAGTGGAATATGAGTCATCTCACCAGTAATAAACGAGGTTAAGGGAAATTCTATTTTCCTGTGAAATCTGACACAGTTTGCATGTGTTTCATTATTCCTGCTAGGAATTACTGCTAATTCATGTCTGCACACCTTTTCTTGTGCTGCCATTAATTAAGCAAGTGAGTATTAAGTATTAAGCACTCTTCCACCCTCAAAAGACATACACCAGACTAAAAGGGAAGTAGAATTACTGGTATAGCGTAAACAGCATGTGTAACTGAATCCAAAGATCGGGGTTTGAATCCTGGCTTCGTGACTTAAACTGTGTGGCTTTGGTGAGTTAATGAACTTCTCTGAGCCTCAGTTTCCTCTCTGTAACGTATATAAAATACTCCTTCCTTCAAAGTTATTGTAATGATTAAAAGGTATAATTAAATAAATAGTAAATATCACATAAGAAATATAAACCTTGGATGATTTAATATATAAATAATAATTATTGCACACCTACTGGATGCCAAACACTGTGGAGAGTACAAAGTAGGGTGTCCTGTTCCTCAAAGAGGGACAGGAATGTACTCCTGTACATTTTAGATGAACGGAAAAAGCAGAGGAAGAAAACAGCAATGCAGTCCAGAGCCAGTGAGTAGCCAGCTCCGGCTGAAGCCTGCGTTTGTAAAGAACAGTAGTAAGAGATGAGGCTTGAAAAGTAGGTTGTAGCAAAACTGTGGAGGAGTTACTTTCAGGGTAGGAATGGAAAACTGCAGAAGTTTTTTGGGCAAGGGAATAATATGATTAAACCAGTGTTTTAAAAAGATTGATTTAGCAAGAGTATTAAAAAAAAAAAAAAAAGATGGAAGGAAGAGTATAGACACAAGAAAACCAGTTAGGAGGTAACACAGACATTGAGGTTTAGATGCTACAAGGCCTAGACAAGATAGAAGTAGTGGAAATGGAGCAGCAGAAGCAGATATGAGAAGTGCCGCACAGTAGGGTTATTAACAGATTTGACACAAGGTTAAGGATATGAGAGGAGTCAAAATCAGTTTTAATCTCCTCAGTCTGGGTGGCAAAGGGGAAGTCACAAAAGGAAACTCAACAGTGTGTCATCGGAGGCTAGGAAAGAAGCATTTATGAAGAATTTGATCTCTGACACATTGAATTTGAATTCATAATGGCATATTCACATAGAAATGTCTCACAAGCAGAAAATAATCTGGGAGTCACTTGGATAAGAAGGAACTAAAGCTGAGGAAGAAATCCCATCAGAGTCACTCATAAAGGCTCTGGGTCCTCTTCCAGGAGAAAAATATACGCCCTCACTGCAGGAAAATGGGTTTCCTCTGGTGAGGAGAGGACGTGGAGTCCAGGAAAGCCCAATATTCATAAAAGAGGCACAAAGATTGTGGCATAAATCTTTGTGAACAGTGGTGTCAGCCTAAGTATAAAAGGTCTGTGATGGGGCTTCCCTGGTGGCGCAGTGGTTGAGAGTCCGCCTGCCGATGCAGGGGACACGGGTTCGTGCCCCGGTCCGGGAAGATCCCACATGCCACGGAGCGGCTGGGCCCATGAGCCATGGCCGCTGAGCCTGTGCGTCCGGAGCCTGTGCTCCGCAACGGGAGAGGCCACAACAGTGAGAGGCCCGCGTACCGCAAAAAAAATATAATAATAATCAGTCCTTGCTTTCTAATAATCATATGGCGTTTCTCTGCAGGCCCAGAAACCTTGTACCATCCACACAATAGTGAGCAACCTGGGAAGAGGTCACTTCAACACTTTATCTCCAAAGGTCTGGCCCATCTTTAAATGTAGTGCAAGCCCCCAAATATATTTTGAAAAAATGAATCACAGTTATTAGGTCATGAGATATTGACAACGACTGCAGAAAAGGTATTAACTTATGATAAGGCCTTTCATCTTTCACCTAATGTTTAATAGCTCCTGAGCATTTACTAAGTTCTTTTCATTTCCCAGTGACAATGCATGTGGGCACATACCTGATGAGGCCTTATCTCATTTCCCTGAAAAATACATTCTGCTCACTTTTCTCATTTTGGAGAATTTTACAGGTTAAATAATCAGGTCAACCCAAAACATAAGCATTTATATGGCATAAATCTGCCAAGAAAATATAGTATTTTTATTAATATAGCATAATGTAATTTTGCCATTCTTCATTTTTCAGTCAGCTTGCAAAGAATCACATTGCTAATTACAACAATGGTCCATCAAGAGGGATGCCTGCCTTTGAAGCAGCCTCGGTTTATCTGCTAATTCAAATCATCTGAGCAAATCTACCACTGGCACAAATGCAGGGAGCCATTTTTTTTAAAACTAGTGTTTAGGGGCTTCCCTGGTGGCACAGTGGTTAAGACTCCACCTGCCAATGCAGGGGACACGGGTTCAAGCCCTGGCCCAGGAAGATCCCACATGCCGTGGAGCAACTAAGCCCATGCGTCTCAACTACTGAGCCTGCACTCTGGAGTCCACAAGCCACAACTACTGAGCCCGTGCACCCAGAGCCCGTGCTCTGCGAGCCCGTTCTCCGCAACAAGAGAAGCCACCGCAGTGAGAAGCCCGTGCACCACAACAAAGAATAGCCCCCGCTCACCGCAACCAGAGAAAGCCCGCGCACAGCAACAAAGACCCAGCGCAGCCAAAAATAAAAAAATAAAAAATAAATAAATTTGTTAAAAAAAAAAACTAGTGTTGAAATCATCTGTGTAGGTAGCTCAATCCATACACATTCCACTCTTTCAATTATAAGTCTCCAAAAGAAAAGCCAGCATTCCTAAGTGCAGGAAATCACATTTTACCTCCCTGCAGCTGCTGCACAGCTGAGGAAAATGCAAAAAACAAAGAGGAAATGTGCCTGGAGAGCTTATTAACAAAGAGTGGAAATCCCCTTCCTCCAGATCTCCCAGTTAGCACTGCTGAGGATGTACAAGCTCTCAGGTTCAAATTTCCCTTCATGGAAGGCCTAACCACCCAGAATCAATCAGGAGCTGCTGTCTGCACTAATGGATGGGGTAGATGCCCACTGGAGCATTCCAGATTGCCACTTTAGCTATAGTTTTCACTACATAATGGAATAACATGTACAGGATTTTTTTAAAACTCCAGAACAAATATTAATAGCCCTTTTGCAAAGCAAAAACAATGTGGTTCAGTAGGAAATCTCTCTCCAGCTCTGATCTAAATTTCATCTCTCACACATTTCATAAATGGAAACAGAAATATGTTACCATGTGCAAATGACATGACAATTTTCAGTCTTTTTAAAATACTACTTGACTAAAGAAATGGACTTCCATTTTCTATGGTTACAATTCTAAACTACTTTCACTATAATGAGTATGGGGAAAAATATTACAGGAAGATGTTGCCTCTGCATGAAATTCACTAAGGATGCATTATTTTATAATCTCCCTCTTCACAACGTCTATTCTGAAAGCATATAAGCATTTATTTAACATGTCAGTTTTTTTTAAAGATTTTTACAATGGAAATTTCAAAATATACAAAAGTAGACAGAATAATATAATAATAAATCTCGATGAATCCATAAACTAACTTCATCAATTCATGGCCAATCTTGTTTCATATGTAACCCCACCTACTCCATCCTCCATTTCCCAGTTATTTTTGAAGCATATCTCACCCATCACATCATTTCACCCATAAATATTTCAGTGTGTAGCTCTCAAATATTTATGGTTTTGGGGTGTTTTTTTTTTGGCCGCACCACACGGCTTGTGGGATCTTAGTTCCCCGACCAGGGATTGAACCCTGGCCCTCAGCAGTGAAACAGCCAAGTCCTAACCACTGGACTGCCAGGGAATTCCCTGAAATACAGAGTTTTAAAACACAACTCGGGACTTCCCTGGTGGCACAGTGGTTAAGAATCTACCTGCCAATGCAGGTGACATGGGTTCGATCCCTGGTCCGGGAAGATCCCATATGCCGTGGAGCAACCAAGCCCGTGAGCCACAACTACTGAGCCTGCGATCTAGAGCTCATGAGCCATAACTACTGAGCCCACATGCCACAACTACTGAAGCCTGTGCATTCTAGGGCCCACGCGCCACAACTTCTGAGCCCGAGTGTTGCAACTACTGAAGCCCGTTTGCCTAGAGCCTGTGCTCCGCAACGAGAAGCCACCGCAATGAGGAGCCCACCCCACGCACCGCAACGAAGAGTAGCCCCCACTCACCATAACTAGAGAAAACCCACACGCAGCAATGAAGACCCAACACGGCCAAAAAAAAGCCTCACAACTCACTGGCATTATTACACCTAAAAAACCCCAACAATTTCTCTTCTTTTTTTTTTAATTTATTTTTGGTTGTGTCAGGTCTTAGATGCAGCAGGCGGGCTCCTTAGTTGCAGCCAGCAGGCTCCTTAGTTGCGACATGAGAACTCTTAGTTGTAGCGTGCATGTGGGGTCTAGTTCCTGACCAGGGATTGAACCCACGTCCCCTGCATTGGAAGGCAGATCCTTAACCACTGCGCCACCAGGGAAGTCCCAACAATTATTTCTTAACATCTCCAACAACTGATGTTCAGATTTCTTTGACTGTTCAGATGAGGAATTAATGGCCCAAGACAGTCCATACACTGCAAATGATTGATGAATCATAAATTGCTTTTGATCTATAGGTCTTTTCCCTCTCGCTCTCCCTCTCTCTTGCTCTCTTTCTCTCTGCTTGCTATTGATTTATTGGGAAAAACTAGGTTGTTTATCTTATAGTTTCCTAGCTTGGATTTGATGATTGTATCTCTGAGGTATAATATTGGATATGTCCCATATATTTCCTGTAAATTAGTAGTTGGCTTTAGATGGTGATCAGATTCAAGTTTGATATTTTCATGTACCAAATTCTTAACTCTTCTATTTCCTATTTCTTGAAACCCTGAGGGAGAAGAACCACTTGCTAAGCTTCAACCTATAGCTAACAAGTAGTGCTGGATAATAAGGAGGTGTCATGGGCTCTGCTTGAGACCTACCAACTTATACTCTGTGATGACTTATATGGGAATAGAATCCAAAAAAGAGTGATTATACGTATATGTATCACTGATTCACTGCTGTACAGCAGAAACTAACACAACATTGTAAATCAACTATACTCCAATAAAAATTAATTTTAAAAAAGATATTAAGGAAAGGCAGTGAGGTAGTCTAAACAGCTTCATACTATCAAAACGTCAGCAATGATTTGATGTCCCTTTCCTCCTTTCCAGACTGACATTGTGCTAGATACAGATTCTGCACTTTAAGTCACCTAAATCACAGTCTCCTCTTCTACCCTGCACTGTCTTCAGGGCTCTGCCCTCATCTCTGCCCCCATTAGGAAAAGATGACCTTATCTGACTTTTCTTAACACATAACTAGGTTGCCTGGCAACAGTCAGAACAAGAGTCATGAAGCAACTTTCCCATGGTTACTATAAAGATGATGTTAAATGAGTTAATAGTTGTAAGGTACTTATAGTAGTGACTAGCATATAATAAGCCTTATATAAATGTTTGCTTTAGAAAAAAAAGCATTAAAACAAATTAAGCAGAATTAATATTTGAAAAGATCTCTTAGACTTCTTCAAGAATACAAGTATACTCCCTTCTACCTTATACTTTGGAGGAATAATGTGTTTTACATACAAGTAAACATTCCAGATAACTAAGGCATGTTCCTTTAGACATCTAATTTTATTTCATTTTAATCTTTTAAAGTGAAGATAATCCAAAATGGAAACTGTTGTTAGAAATGCACTGCATACTTTATCAAATGAAGAAAGAACACTAAATGATATCTTACTAAATTTCTTAGGGACCCAGTATTTCATTATGAACATAGGGAAGTTTAATAGGGAAGAGAACTCAGATTTTGGAGACAGACAGACTTGGGTTCTAATCTTAGCTCTGCTACTAACCAATTTGGCTCGACAAAGCCACTTAACCTCTCTGAGGCCTAGCAAAAAAGAGATTCTGCCTTCCTTGTAGGATTAACAAAAGGATCAGAAATAACAAAGACCCTAGCACACTGCCTGACACATAGCAAGCATTTAATAAGTGGCAACTATTATTCATTAATTGAACAAATTGAGCATTTTATGCCAAGCACTGTTCTAAATTATAGGAATACTGCAGGGAACAAAAATTCCTACTCTCATGGAGCTTCTATTCTAATATGGAGAAAAGATAATAAAAGCATATAAAATATACAGTATGCCAGATGGTGGTAAGTGCTATGGAGAAAAGTAAATCAGGGACAGAAAACGGAGAGTGCTTGGGTGAGGGTATACATGCAATTTTAAATAGGGTGGTCAGGAAGAACCATTCTAAGAAGGCAATATTTAAGAAACGAGCTGAAGCAGGTAGACGAATAATCACACAGATATCTGGAGGAAAGGAAATAGCTAGTGCAAAGGTCCTGAGGCATGAGCATATCTGGTAGGACCAAGAAACACCAAGGAGTCCGGTATGGCTGAACGCAGTACGATCCAAGAGGCTAACAGGGGTAGGATTGTGAAGGGCCTTACAGGTCACTGTAAAGATTCTGTGTTTCAGTCTGAGCTGGAAAGCTACTGGAGAGTTTTAAGCAAGGGAGTGACGTGATCTGACATGCACTGAAAAGGATCACTCTGGCTGACAGCAGGGTGCTGGGAAACAGGGACAACAGTTAGGAGGCTACTGAAGTTGTCTTGTCTAGAAATTATGGTGCCTTGGATCACAAAGTGGTAGTAGCAAAGTTGATGAGAAGTGTTCAGATATATCCTGAAGTAAATCAACAGGATTTTCTGGTAGATTGGCGGTGGGGTATGAAGGAAAGAGGGGAGTCAAGGTTGACTGCCATTTTTGATATCTGAATAACCAGAAGAAGAAAGTTCTATTTACTGAGATAAGAAAGAATGCAAGAGGGGCATCTGTATAAAGATCAGGAGTCTGGTGCTGTAGAGAATGGAGGAGGCCTTTGTCATTATTCTCAACATCTCAGCAGCTGCTCTTTCACATTGGTAGTTTTCTCTTCCCTCAGAAGTAAGCTGTCAGCCTTCAGTACCCATGTGCTATCGTTTCTAATCTTCTGTCTTATTTATACTATTCTATTCTCTAGGAAGAACAAATGAAAAGGCAATAAAAATTGATACCTTTAGTCAACAGTAAAAGAAAACTGAATGAGAAATCTGAGAAAGCATTTTCCAAGCAAAAAAATATATTTATCACTTACAAAATGGTTACTTAGAACTCAAAATACTTTTTCCCATAAATACAAATTTATAAAAAATGACTTGGTTTCTGTGACAAACTATATCATGGGGCTACAATATAACAATAATAGTAGTAGCCTTGGACTTCCCTGGTGGCGCAGTGGTTAAGAATCCACCTGCCAATGCAGGTGACGAGGGTTCGATCCCTGGTCCGGGAAGATCCCACATGCTGCGAAGCAGCTAAGCCTATGCGCCACAACTACTGAGCCTGCGCTCTAGAGCCCGTGAGCCACAACTACTGAGCTCACATGCTGCAACTATTGAAGCCCGCATGCCTAGAACCTGAGCTCCAAAACAAGAGAAGCCACTGCAATGAGAAGACCGCACACCACAACGAAGAGAAGCCCCCGCTCACCACAACTAGAGAAAGCCCGCGCGCAGCAATGAAGACCCAACGCAGCCAAAACTAAATAAATAAATTTATTTTAAAAAATAATAGGGCTTCCCTGGTGGCACAGTGGTTGGGAATCCGCCTGCCAATGCAGAGGACACGGGTTCGTGCCCCGGTCCGGGAAGATCCCACATTCCACGGAGCGGCTAGGCCCGTGAGCCATGGCCGCTGAGCCTGCGCGTCAAGAGCCTGTGCTCCGCAACGGGAGAGGCCACAGCAGTGAGAGGACCGAGTACCGCAAAAAAATAATAATAATAATAATAAATAATAATAATAGTAGTAGCCTGGATCTGAGGAAGAAAAGCTCACAGGGTAAAAAAGACCAGGCTTTCTTGCCCTTGGCCTAAGAAAAAAATAAGTTTCTCCTCGCACACTCCTCCCCTGTTCAAACTTCCTCAACTAAAGGTGCTTCTGTCCCTCTGCCTCCAGCACTGTAATCTACATGAGACCTCCCACTCGAGCATCCTCTCCAGAGCTGCCCCCAGTAAATGTTCTCCATGTCTAAAAATCACCCACCCAAATCTAAAACAGCAGCAACCAACCACACCCACACACAATTCTTCTTCCTTTGTAAAACAGAACTCATCCAGCTATCAGGAGGAAATGCACTGCTTCAAGGTAATTCTCATAAAAATGATTGGATCCCAAGTGGTAGAATTTCAGCAAGTGCTGCCTTAGAGCAAATGAAGGACGAAGAAATGGAAATGTTTGATGTTAAGAAGGCCACTGCAAGGAGTCAGCCTGCTTCTCTTTTCACATTTTTACCCGTCCCGGGCTTCTGAAATCACTGATTTTTCTAGAAGTTTCACATTTTTGGCCACAATTCTTGCACCAATACACCTGGATGATCCAGAGATCACATGCCTGTTTTCTAGTTTTTAATTGTGGAGCTGAAGAAGAGGAAGTAGGGAACAGCATTAGTGATTAATTATGTACTAGGTAAAATGTTCGCAAGTTGAGGACCATTTATCCATTAATGGGCTTTTTATAAACAGACTTCAAAACACATGGTTTTAAAACTATACTTTGCAAATCGTTAAATTTCTCAGTTTTTTTAAACTACCAAATCCCCAAAGTTTGCCATTTACCACTCAACATTTTTTTTTTTAAATCTGGGGGAAAACCTCATATGCATCTTAGAGATAACCAAGTCTTCTAACCCACAGAAGATGAGAGTGGAAGGTTCTGAAGATTGTGATGAAGAGCTCAGCTGGTTCACATCTTTCACAGCTTGCAGCTGCCACTCTCAAATTTAAAAAAACAAAACAAAAAACCTACATTAGATCAGTTTTTATACTGACATTTCATTTGAGTCACATGTGCTGTCTTAAATCTGTAGTTAAGAGAAACACCAGAAGGCCTCCCTTTTGTCAATTAACTGAAGAGATATTATCAAGCAGAACAAATGGTTTGATTTAAACTTAACCCTAAAAACTCAATTAAATGTACTACAGGCAATTTGCCTTCCTCCAATTTCTTTTCTAGAAAACAGAATCCCAAGTCATTAAAGTCTTATTTAAGAAGTTCTAAATCACAGGATTATGGGGGACTGCTATTATGATTAAAGTTTCATTAAAAGTTACCCAAAAATCCGAGTCACGGCACCAAAAAAGAAAAAAAAAAAAGTTACCCAAAAAAAGAGCTCCACTAAAATTTCAAAATGAGAGGACCGTGGTGGGCTACTATTTCTTTCTTTTCAGTTGTCTATTTCAACGGAAATTTTTTTTAAATTAATAAATATTATTTTCCATTTTGGCAAGTGAAAGATGATGAAATAAGAATAAGAACTAAAGAGGATAAAAGAAACTAAATACAAGAGATGCTGAGTAGTAAGATTGTTTGTTTTTGTTTTAACTTCCTTTGTTAATATGTTTGTATAATAAAATTGAGGAAAATAAATTTTACTTAAACTTTTCAAATAGAAAGAAAAAGGAAACTATATCTAAAGCAGAGTATTTCTAGAGCAGTGGTTCTTCGACTCTGGTGTAAGGACCCCTGGGCATCTTTAAGACTTTTTCAAGGGATCTGTAAGGTTAAAAACTATTTTTATAATAATACTAAGATATTATCTGCCTTTTTCATGCTCATTTGCTCACAAGTGTGCAGTAGAGATTTGGTATAATATCAGAGAAGAATAACAACAATTATCTGGAAATGCCAATAAAATACTTTCACCCTTTTAGACTACCTATCTCTATGAGCCTCCATTTTCTTCATATGCTTCCACCAAAATAACAAATCACAACAGACTGAATACAGAAGCTGATATAAAAATTCAGCTATCTTCTATTGAGCCAGATAATTAAAAAGATTTACAAATATGTAAGACAATGCCTCTCTTCTCACATACTGCTTTTGATTAGATGACAGAATTATTATTGAGAAAAGATATTACTTATGTTCACACGTAATAGTTTTTATATTGTTATTTTAAATTAAAAATATGTTTAGGGCTTCCCTGGGGGCACAGTGGTTAAGAATCCACCTGCCACTGCAGGGGACACGGGTTCGAGCCCTGGTCTGGGAGGATCCCACATGCCACGGAGCAATTAAGCTTGTGCGCCACAACTACTGAGCCTGTGCTCTAGAGCCCACGAGCCACAACCACTGAGCCCATGCACCACAACTACTGAAGTCCGCGTGCCTGGAGCCCGTGCTCTGCAGCAGGAGGAGCCACCGCAATGAGAAGCCCACGCACCGCAACGAAGAGTAGCCCCCACTCATGGCAACTAGGGAAAGCCAGCACGCAGCAACGAAGACCCAACGCAACCAAAAATTAATTAATTAATTAATTTTAAAATATATATATATATATATATTTTCAAGTTTCTCAGTTTTAATTTCTAATCCAGTAATTATCAAACGGTACAATCCCACATGAACAAAAGCTCTCAGGAGTCCTTAATTTTAAGAATGTAAAAGGGTCTTAGGACCAAAAGGTTTGAGAATTGCTGTTCTAAAGGATTTCCTACTCTATAAGAAAAATATCACTCTACAAAGGAGTATTTCTTAAGATAAGAGATAGAAAGAAAGTTGCTTAAAAATGAATTTACAATTTATAGGACAAATGATTAAGCTCAGATTCGCTTTACAATTATCTGAGTGGCAAGGGAGGAACGGTGGCAGTATAAATGAAATAAGAGTGGCCGTGAGTTAATAATCATTGAGCTAGGATTTTGTTATTCTAGTCTCTCTACTTTTGCATATGTTTCAAATTTTCCCTAACAAGAAGATTAAATAAGGACAAATTCATACCTGAACAGCTGAATTTGAAAAAAAAGGCTGTAATTTAATGTTATTGTTAGAATGAAGGAAAATGAGAGGGAAAAAAATCTTACTGATATTAAACTAACACTGTCCACATAGCTCCAAATTCACCTTTTTTATCTTCATTGATGTCAATGAGTTTCATGTAGTTGAATCAGTAGTACACAGATATTATTTGCAGTTCTGCTTCACTTACTTAAAATTTACATATACAGCTCCCCTCTTTATCTACTATAACTAACTTGACAAAAATTACACAGATATCTTTCAGTTTAAGAAAGATAAAGAAGCTCATCAAATCCTTTAACCTGACTGACCTGGCTACAACCTAGAATAATCTTTTACATGTTACACTATTGCCATCTGCTGGTTGTGATGTCTAAGCACAGTAAATTAAGGTTTTAAAACAGAAAAACTAACAGTTTACCTATGACTATGGTTTTCACCCAAAATTATCCTGTAGAAAAGAAGCTGTCATACACACATTAGGGTTCTTCAAAATCTCACACTAGAAGCAGTGGTTCTGACCCCACTGCACTTTAAAATCAACTGGGAGTTTTTGAAAGCCCTGATGCCTGGGCCCCAAGCCAGAGCAATTAAATCAGAATCCCTGTTTTGTGAAAATGAAAGGCAAGCCAGACTGAGACAAAATATTTGCAAAAGATATATCTGACACAGGACTTGTACCTAGAGTCACTCTTACAACTCAATAATAAGAAAACAACCAAATTTTTTAAATGGGCAAAAGATCTAAACGCCACCTCACCAAAGAAGATATATGGACAGCAATTCAGTACATGAAAAGATGCTCAACATTGTTAGTTATTAGGAAAATGTACATTAAGACCACAATGAGATACCACTTCACATCCATTAGAATGGCTATAAGTGAAGAGACTGACCTTAATGTTAAGTGCTGGCCAGGATGTGGAGCAACTATAACCCCCTCACACTACTGGTAGAAATGTAAAATGGGACAACCACTTTGGAAAACAGTTTGGCAGCTTCTTAAAAAGCCACACACATACCTACCATAAGACACGGCCATTCCGCTCCTAGATGTGTACCCAACAGAAAGAAAAGTTGTAGTGGGTTAAATAGTGTCCCCTCTAAAATTCATGTCTACCTGGAATGTGACCTTATCCAAAAGGGGATCTTCACAAATGTTATTAGTTAAGATGAGGTCATACTGGGATAGAGTGGGCCCTAAATCAAACGGCTGATGTCCTTATAAGAAGAGATGACACATAGGGAAGAGGAGGAGGAGTGGAGTGATGCAATTAAAAGCCAAGAAACACCAAGCACTGCCAGAAGCTGGGAGTTTCTGAAGCTAGGAAAAGGGAAGAATCTCCCCAGAGTCATCAGAAGGAGACCAGTCCTGCCAACACCCTGATTTCAGACTTCTAGCCTCCAGAACTGTGAGAGAATAAATGTCTGTCATTTTAAGCCACCCAGGCTGAAGTACTTTGTTACAGCAGCCCTAGGAAACAAATACAAAAGCACAAAGTACAGGGCTTCCCTGGTGGCGCAGTGGTTGAGAGTCCGCCTGCCGATGCAGGGGACGCGGGTTTGTGCCCCGGTCCGGGAAGATCCCACATGCCGTGGAGTGGCTGGGCCCGTGAGCCATGGCTGCTGAGCCTGCGCGTCCGGAGCCTGTGCTCCGCAACAGGAGAGGCCACAACAGTAAGAGGCCCGCGTACAGCAAAAAAAAAAAAAAAAAAAGCACAAAGTACAAAGACTTGTACAAAATGTTATTAGCTTTATTTGTAATAGCTCCGAACTGGAAATAACCCAAACATCCATTAACAGGTGAATGAATGAATGAATTTACAACTGGGATATAGCCACACAATGGAATACTACTCAGCAATAAAAATGAATGAATGAGACACAAAACATAAGTGAATTCTCAAAATAATTATGAATTAAAGAAGTCAGACAAAAAAAGACGATATATTATATGATTCCCATGGTGTTTATCTGAGGTGGCAAGAGTGAGTGGTATGTGGGTACAAGAGGGAGTCATTATAAAGTGGCAGGAAACTTTTGACGTTGATAGATACATTCATTATCTTGACAGCACTGACAGTTCCACAGGCGTATACATGTGTCAAAACACATCAATTTGAGGGGAAGATGGCACCAGGAATCAATCTCCCTAGACAGACTAGACAACAGTGCACTGACAGAATCTGTCTGATCTTGTAACAATTTGCAACTCTGAAGTCTGTTGAAGGCTTGCAACTTCCAGGGGAAGACTTAAATGATGAACAGTGGTTAATTTAATCAGTTTTAGCGCTTAGAACAGCAATAGCTATCCACCTCTCATCCCAAGCCACATGGCAGGCAGCTGTACACATGTTCCTGAAGCAGTCTGCTCACAGCTTATGGGAGCCAGGGTGGTCAAAAGGACCCTGTCCTCCAAATATTGGGGATTTGTGCTCTGATTGCAGACCGCTGCTTCTGATCACAGAGATGCAGACAAAGAGGTATAATCATCAAGAAAAAGAAAATTTGAATATACCTATAACTAGTAAGGAGAGGGAATCGGTAATTTTAAAATCTCCCAACAAAAAGAAGTCCTGGACCTGATGGTTCACAGGTGAATTCTACTCAACGTTTAAAGAAGAACAAATACCAATCCTTCTTAAACTTTTCCAAAAAATTAAAGAGGAGGGAACACTTCTCAACTCATTCTTCGAGGCCAGCGTTAACTTGATACTAAAGTGTCTTTAAACTACAAGAAAGGAAAACTATAAATACTGATGTAAAAATCTTCAACGAAATACTAGCAAGCAAAATTCAGCAGCATATTAAAAGGACTATTCACCATGACCAAGTGGGCTTTATTCCTGGAATGCAAGGATGTTCAATATATGAAAATTGATCAATATAATACACCACATAAACAGAACAAAGGAAAACAACACATGATCATCTCAAATAATGCAGAAAAAGCATTTAACAACATTTGACACTCATTAAAAAAGCAAACAGAAAAACAAAAAATACTTGACAAACTAGGAATAGAAGGAAACTAACTCAACATAAAAGCCATATATAAAAACGGACAGCCAACATCATACTCAATGGTGAAAGACTGAAAGCTTTTCCTCAGGACTAGATCAGGACCAAGGCAAGGATGCCCCCTTGTACCACTTCTACTTAACACAGTACTGGAAGTTCTAGCCAGAGCAGTTAAGCAAGGGGAAAAAAAAAATAACAAAAGGCATCCAAATTGGAAAATAAGTAAAATTGTCCTTGTTTGCAGATGATATGATCTTATATAGAGAAAACCATAAAAGTACACACACACACACACACACACACACAGTCAGAATTAATAAATCAATTTAGCAAAGTAGCAGGATATAAAGTCAACACACAAAAATCAGTTGCATTTCTATAGACTAATAATGAACAATCTGAAAAGAAAATTACAGAAGCAGTTCTATTTATAATAGCATCAAAAAGAATACCTAGGAATAAACTTAACCAAGGAGGTGAAAAACCTGTACAATGAAAACTACAAAACACTGCTGAAAGTAAATAAATGGAAATAAATCCCATGTTCATGAATCAGAAGACTCAATACTGTTAAAATGTCAACATTACCCAAAGCAATCTACAGAATCAATACAATCTCTATCAAAATCCCAATGACTTTTTGTGTGTGTGTGTGTGGCAGAAATAGAAAAACCCATCCCAAAATTCAAATGGAATCTCAAGGGACCCTGAATAGCCAAAACAATCCTGGAAAATCAAAAACAAAACTGGAGGAGCCACGCTTAATGAATTCAAAACTTACTATCAAGCTACAGTAATTAAAACAGTGTGGTATTGGCATAAAAATAGACATACAGACCAATGGAACAGAAATAAATCCAGACCCTCTCATATATGTTAAAAATGACTTTTAACAAGAGTGCCAAGACCATTCAATTGGGAAAGGGCAGTCTTTTCAACAAATGGTGCTGAAAAAACTGGATATCTACTCACAAAAAAATGAAGTTTGACCCTTACCTAATACCATATACAAAAATTAACTCAAAGTGGAGCCAGGACCTAAATGTAAGATCTAAAACAATTAAACTCTGAGAGACAAAAACAGAACAAAAGCTTCACAACATTGGATTTGGCAATGATTTTCTTAGATATGATGCCAAACGCATAGGAAACAAAAGAAAAAATAAACAAATTGGACTTCATGATAATTTAAAACATTTTGTGCATCAAAAGACACTATTAACAGAATAAAAAGGCAACCCACAGCATGGGAGAAAATATTTGCAAATCATATATAGGGAAAAACATCGAAATATAGAGGAAACTCAACAACAAAAACCTAAACCTCAACAACAAAAACCCCAAGCCCCATTCAGAAATGGGCAAAGGACTTGAATGGACATTTCTCCAAAGAAGACAGCCAAATGGCCAATAAGCACACGAAAAGATGCTCAACATCACTAATCATTAGAGAAATGCAAATCAAAACTACAATGAGACACCACCTCACACCCATTAGGATAGCTACTACCAAAAAGAAATGGAAAACAGCTAGTGTTAGCAAGGATGTGGAGAAATTGGAACCCTTGCCCACTATTGGTGTGAATGTAAAATAATACAGCGACTGTGGAACACAGTATGGAGGTTCCTCAGAATATTAAAAATAGATGTAGCATATGATTCAGCAATTCCACTTCTCAGTATATATCCAAAAGAATTGCAAGCAGGGTCTCAAAGACCCATGTTCATAACAGCATTATTCACAATAGCTAAAATGTGGAAGCAACCCAAGCGTCCACTGATGGAAGAATGGATACACAAAATGTGGTATAAGCATACTATGGAATATTATTCAGTCTTAAAAAGGAAGGGAATTCTGTAACACGCTACAACATGGATGACCCTGGAGGACCTTATGCTAAATGAAATAAGTCAGTCAAAAAGACAAATACTGTATGATTCCACTTACACGAGGTACTTGTAGTCAAAACCATAATGACAGAAAGTACAATGGTGGTTGCCAGAGGACGGGAGGAGGGGAGAATGAGGAGTTATTGTTTAATAGAGTTTCAGTTTTACAAGATGAAAAGAGTTATGGGGATGGATGGTGGTGACGGCTGCACAATAATGTGAATGTATTTAATACCACTGAACTGTACACTTAAACCCAAAATCTCTAGGGGGTGGGGTCTGAGCATCAGTAATTTTTAAACATCCCCTGAACTATTAAAACAAGCAGCTGAGGCTGAGAACCATTTCATTAAAGGGTGCCATCTCATTTATTTTGTTTTGAACAAAAGCGTACTACTTGGTAAAAACATATAAGCCTGAAACAATTTTGATAATGCTCTTTTTAGATGCTTACAGAGGTGAGCTGAAATCATACATTTTTCTTAAGTAGACAAACTCAACATGGATTAGTACTTACTCCTTGGTTTATACCTCACATTCCCAAATTATAAACAAGCTTTAAAAAGTAATATTGAAAGAAGTTCCAGCTGTGTGTTCCCAGTACAAAATAACTTAAAATGCTGAACACAATATAGTTTTAATACATATTTGCAATGAATGGTGTTATAGACTGAACTGTGGCCTCCTCAGAATTTGTATGTTGAAGTCCTAACCCTTAGTACCTCTCAATGTGACTGTATTTGAAGATAAGGCCTTTAAAGAGGTGATTAAGGTAAAATGAGATTATAAGGATGGGCCCTAATCCAATCTGACTGGTGTTCTCATGTGAAAAAGAAATTTGGACACACAAAGAGACACCTGTAGATGCCTGAGCACAGGGGAAGTCTTTGTGAGGACAAACCAAGAGGGGGGCCATCTGCAAGTCAAGGAGAGAAAAAAAACCTCAGGAGAAACCAAACCTGCCTATACTTTGATTCTTGGAACTGTGCAAAAATAAATTTCTATTGGTTAAACCACTCCGTCTGTGGTATTTTGTTATGGCCGCCCTAGCAAATTAACACACATAGTAAGCAAAAAAAAAAAACACAAGATGAAAAATTTGTGGGAAATGACACTCTGGAGCTGAACCTTACCCTGGGGCACATGCCACACCCTGAGAGCCCTACCCTGGATCTGGACAGGGCCCAGAATGGCTTGTCCTCTGAAATCTTAGTCTCAAATTTTTAGTCACCTGCTCTCTGACCTCAGCCTTCCAGTTTTCATTCCTTTATTGTCACTGTACCTTCTCCTTTACTCCACAGTGAGACTACGAGCCCGAGCCCTCCCAGACAACTGCTCTCTGGCCTTATTTCCTTCCCTATCTAGTTTGGGCCCCATGGTGATTGTGTTAACTATTTTATCAGACCTACCTTCCTCTGCTCCCTATTACGTTGCCACACCTAACCAACAAAACCCAAAATCTGAACCAATGCTACATTTTGTCTTCACTACTACTCTGGGTGAGCCATGCTCTGTTGGAAAAATATTAAACCACGTATTTACGGAGAGCGATGCCTACAACTTCAATGATTCAAGTCTCAGCACCCCACTCCCTGCCACATCTTTCTGCTCGAGTTAGCATCTCTGCCATTCCTCTCAAGCACCATCCCAAGCCTTCTTCACTCTCTAGTCCTCCACTGATGCCCATCTCTCACCTTGCATCCCACTGAACATAGCACATGTCATTACCCTCAGCCTTCTTGCCTCCCATCTATATATCTGTATCCACACCCATCTTCTTTCTTTTCTAGTCTCAGAGAGGTTTCTTTCATTTCTAACCTCCCCATCTGTGCTTTTTGGCAACCCCTCCTACTTTTGAACCTTGCTCATCAGTAATGCATTCTCTACTACTTGTCCTGCTTATTCAACATTTTTATCTTTACTGACAACCCTTTCTTCACCTTATGAACATGCACATCTCTCCCATCTCCCTAAACTGTCCCTTGACCTCTACCAAACTCTAGTCACCACTATCCCATTGCCTTCCTCCTGTTTTCATCTAAACTTCTCAAAAGGAGAGTTTAACCTCAATGTGTGTTCACTCAGTTGTTATAACCTGGCTGGCTTTGGCCCTCGGTGTACTATTGACACTGCTCTTCCTAAGATCATCAATGACTCCTTACTTAGTTTGTTTTTTTATTTAAGATTTATTTATTATTTATTTATTTTATTTATTTTTGGCTGCGTCACATCTTAGTTGCGGCACACAGGATCTTCCTTGAGGCATGAGGGATCTTCCGTTGCGGCGTGTGTGTGGGCTCCTCTCTAGTTGTGGCATGCGGGTTTTCTCTCTCTGGTTGTGGCGCGCAGGCTCCAGGACCACATGGGCTCTGTAGTTGTGGCGTGCAAGTTCCAGAGCGTGTGGGCTCTGTAGTTTGCGGCATGCAAGCTCTCTAGTTGAGGCATGAGAGCTTAGTTGCCCCCCAGCATGTGGGATCTTAGTTCCCTGATCAGGGATCGAATCTGCATCCCCTGCATTGTAAGGCAGATTCTTTACCACTGAACCACCAGGGAAGTCCCCTTACTTAGTTCTGAAGTGGTATCTGCTCATTCTCTCAAAGCATGCTATAGGACTGAGGGGAAAGGAGAGACCTTTTCCTAGTCCCCACTGCGCCTTCAAAGTTGTTACTTCTCCATCGCAACTGAGGCTTATGCTGTTCATATATACCAGGGGTCAGCAAATTGTTTTCTGTAAAGGGCCAGATGGTAAATAGTTTAGGTTTCGCAGGCCCATGGTCTCTTTTGTACCTACCCAACTCTGCGGGGCAAAAGAAGCCACAGACAAGACAGGCATACATGTTTGGTTCAGTTCCAGACCACCACAATAAAGCAAATATCACAATAAAGAGAGTCATACAAATTTTTTGGTTTCCCAGTGCATGTAAAAAGTTATGTTTGTGGAATCTAAAAAAATGGTACAAATGAACTTATTTACAAAACAGAAATAGAGTTACAGATGTAGAAAACAATCTTATGGTTACCAGGGGGGAAAGGAGAGAGGGATAAATTGGGAGATTGGAATCGACATATATACACTACTATATATAAAATAGATAACTAATAAGGACCTACTATATAGCACAGCGAACTCTACTCAATACTCTGTAATGGGACTTCCCAGGCAGTCCAGTAGTTAAGACTCCACGCTCCACTGCAGGGGGCATGCGTTCGATTCCTGGTCGGGAAACTAAGATCCCACATGCTGCGCAGTGTGGTCAAAAAGAAAAAAACAAAACAAAACAAAAAACAATACTCTGTGATGACCTATATGGGGAAAGAATCTAAAAAAGAGTGGATATATGTATATGTATAACTGATTCACTTTGCTGTACAGCAAAAAGTAACACAACATTGTATATCAACTATACTCCAATAAAAATTGTTTTAAAAGTTATGTTTACATTATACTGTAGTCTATTAAGTGTGCAATAGCATTATATCTTTAAAAAATGTACATACCTTAGTTAAAAAATCCTAACCATCATCTAAGCCTTCAGTGAGTCATCATCTTTTTGCAATAGTAACATCGAAGACCACTGATCATGAATGACCATAATACAAAAATAATGAAAAAGTTTGAAATATTGCATGAATTACCAAAATATGTCAGAGACACAAAGTGAGCAAATGCTGTTGGAAAAATGGCGCCAATAGACTTGCTCGACGCATTGCTGCCACAAACCTTCAATTTCTTAAAAAAACGCAATAAAGCAAAGTGCAATAAAACAAGGTATGCCCAAATATAAATGAGTGACTGTAGCTGTGTTCCAATAAAACTTTATTTACAAAAACAATTGGTAGAGGGACTTCCCTGGTGGTCCAGCAGGTAAGACTCCACACTCCCAATGCAGGGGGCCTGGGTTCGATCCCTGGTCAGTGAACTAGATCCTGCATGCACACCGCAACTAAGAGCCCATATGCCACAACTAAGAAGTCCACATGCTGCAACTAAAAGATCCCGCATGTTGCAACAAAGATCCCACATGCCGCAGCTAAGACCCAGCACAGCCAAAATAAATCAATAAATAAATATTAAAAAAAAAAAAAGTGTAAGGGTGGACTTGGTCTGTGGGCCATAGTTTGCTGACTCTTCTTTGCTATCACCTTGTGTTGTCCCAGGCATCTGTACGTTTATTAAGAATTTGGCACCGGACTCACAGACTTCATCACCAGCCTGGCAGTTGGTAAGCATTCCATAATGTGGTTGCAGTTATTATTTTTAAAAATTATCATATGGACACTCTAATTAGCTCTGTGGATGACCACCTAGCAAGTTAGGCTCTCAGTTTCTTCATCTGCTTAACTCTCATACTCTGGATTTTGTCACCACTCCAGAGCCCTCCGTCTCTCAAATCGAATCGCTAATAGACACTAATCACTCTCACTCCCTTTATGCTTGCTCTCCAACCTCACTGAGATTCCGGTCCACTTTTATCTCCCTTGTCTCCTAATCTGTGAGCTCCTACCCATCTTTACTTCCTTCTACCAACCTTGATCTCATGGTCCGTTAATTAAGCCACCCTCTCACCTACACCCTCAACTCCTGTCTTCCCTTTTCCCTCGATGGTACCACCCTAGCAAAATCTCATCCCATCCCATCCAGCTGCCTTCTCTCTACCTAGATGGCCCGGGACTGCTGAAAATGGCTCACAGATCAATGCCCTTACAAGTGTAGTTGTTGGGACTTCAGCACCACCCAGAGATACTCTCCTCAGTTCTCCCACAAATAATCCAAACTTCCAAGGCTTAAAATTGTCCTTAAGCTCTCTCAGACTATCAAACATTCTCTCACTTTCAAATGAGCAATTTGAAAATTCTCCGGCTCTTCAGAGAAAAACTCTTTACTGTACCTACACACTTAACTTATCCACTATTCTTAATTTGTTTCCTCTAGTCCCAAAAAGAGTTGGTTCTACTTCAATCTACCAGAAATGCTCTGGATCCATCTCTGCCCCTTCTGCTTCACCAATATTATCAAAGCTAAACCCTGAACCAATCCAGCCATAAGCCTTCTTTCACTGCCTGTTAACCATGGATATGGTTCTCATCCTGAGCTTCCCCATCTTCAAATTGGTGATATCCTTTCAAGATTGTTGAATGCTGTGAGTGTAACAGGCCTAGAAGTGCCTGACAATAGGGTAATCATTCCATAAATGGTTGCAATGTTATTATGTTAAATCAATAACTTAAAGGTGAAAGGCAGATGACAAAAAAATGGGATACAGAATTGGGGAGCTGCAGCGAGGAAAAGGGAGAACACCTGGAAAGAGAAAAGGAGACAATTTCCCTTGTCATAAAATGTCCCAATCCTTCTGTGAATATATTCAGTTGCTTTGTGAATTATGGTAATTAAATATATGACTACTCTTTGTTATTCTCACCAGTCTGGAGCCTGAAACTCCTCCTGCAGTATAACATTCTCCGAGGAGAAGGTTTGCTCTGGGTTCTAAATCTTTGTCAGCAGAGAAAACTAACAAATCTTCCTTCTATTAGTCTAGAACTACAGTCAGAAGGAATCATTAAGAAGAAATTATGGCAATGTTTAGCCATTAAGAGTCTTAAACAAAAGTATTCAACTAGTGATTCCATGACTGGGGCAGGAGCAATTCAAGGTGAAAACCTGGGACATCTTGTGCCAGAAAGCACAGAGATGCTCAAAAACTGATTGGGGGGCGGGTTTGCTAGGAGGATGTCAAAGACACACAGGAGCTGGCTTGGCAGGGGTTCCCACAGGCCAAATTTGGGACAATTTGTGCATCAAAAAGAATAATGACGGTAATGGAGTCTAACACAGTTCATCTTAAAAAAAAAAAAAGAACTAGAAAATCATCACTTTGCACCATTCCGAAGGCAGAGCTCATCTCCATCATGTGAAAAACACTGGGTGAAGAGTTAATGGGTGACAGGATATCTGCGTAGTCTTGAAGTATTACTCCACAGATTACTTAATTTTTAATTAAAAAATTACAAAGGGAAATTATAAAGGAAAAAAATGCACCTTTACAGTGGAGACATCTGGCAGTCACCCTCTTAATCAAGTGATGAAACTTAGCATCAGCAACAGAGAGCAACCTGATATTATGTGACTGCTGTGATGCAGTAAGAAGCACACAGCATTGCCTGTTTAACATACCCCAAAAGCTTTTACACTGAATTAATAAAGAGAAAGCCATCAGACAATTAGTCCACAGTCTTGCTACTCAAAAGTGGTCCAAAGACCAGAATTCCATCACCTGGGAGCTTGTTCGAAATATAGAATCTCAGACCCCACTCTGGACAAGTGAGTCATAATTTGCATTTTAAACAGATCCTCAAGGGACTCTGAGGTACAAAGTTTGAGAAGCCCTGAACAAGACAAACCACCCAGACTTTTCAAAAACAATCAATGTCATAAAAACAAAAAAAGGCGGGGTTGCGGGGGAGGCGCTGCTCTGGATTTAGAGAGATATAACAACCAAAAGCAATGAGTGAATCTTGATTCAGTCCTGGGTCAGAAGAAAAAAGTTATAAAATACATTTTGGAGGAACAACTGGGAAATTTTGAATATGCAGTTTTTATTAAATGACAATGAATTAATGTGAAGGGTCTTAAATGTGATAATAGCATTTAATTACATAGAATGTTCTTATTCTTAGATACAGGGAGTTCCCTGGTGGTCCAGTGGTTAGGACTCCAGGCTTTCACTGCTGTGGCCCGGGTTCAATCCCTGGTCGGGGAACTGAGATCTCGCAAGGTGAGCGGCACGGCCAAAAACAAACAAAAAAAGAAGATACATGCTGAGATATTTAAGGTAACATGTCTACCAACTCACTTTTAAATGGTTCATAAAAACACATATAGAGGACTTCCCTGGTGGCGCAGTGGTTCAGAATCCGCCTGCCGATGCAGGGGACACGGGTTCGTGCCCCGGTCCGGGAAGATCCCACATGCCACGGAGCGGCTGGGCCCGTGAGCCAAGGCCGCTGAGCCTGTGTGTCCAGAGTCTGTGCACCGCAACAGGAGAGGCCACAAAAGTGAGAGGCCCGCGTACCACAAAAAAAAAAAACACAAATAGAGACAGAAAGCATATGTGGAATAATAACTGGTTACTCTGACAAAGAGTATGTAGGTGTCCATTGTGCTATTTTTTAACTTTTTCTTTAGGTTGAAAATTTTATTAAATAAAAAGTTGGAAGATGGGAAGAATGTTCAATTAGCCCACAAAAGAAATGTAAAGTCTTTGGTAGCAAACAGCATGATTTACACAACCCTGAATCTATCTTAACGCCTGCTTCCAAAGATAAACGTTAAGTGTTCAGCAGATATTGGATGAGAGAAAGGAAATTTGTTGAAATCATTTTAGCTGGCAGAAATTCCTAAGGCATTAAGAGCTGCTACAGCCAGTCAGCTGTCAAGTACATACAGAACTACGAATTGAATTTTCATTCAATGAGAGGCAGCAGAGTATAAAGGCAAAAGTTTTGGGGTCAGTCTGACCTTGATTTTATTAGTGGAGTGTCCTAGGGTATATTTAACCTCCCGAAGTCTCAATCACTCTATCCGTAATACAGAAATAAAATAGTATCTTATAGGGTAGTGTAAGGGTTAAATAAGATATAAGATAATGAATATAAAGCTCTTAGGATCATTTAATAAATGTTAACTATAATTTTATCAATAAAGTCAGCTAAAAGGTATTCCATAAAATGAAGATAATGTTTTCACGGACCAGATTCTGACTGTATTCTGAGGATTAAAAGTCTTCCTAGTAGGGGCATTTTCTGATAATTTTAAGTCAACGTGAGAAGGCAGAACAATTTTCACTTCTCGTTTTTATTTGGTATCTTGAAGAAAAAGCATTCAGTGAGATGATAGGCAGCCTTTCCCCAAGGATAACCTTTCCCCAAGGTAAAAGCATTTTACTTCAACTTAATCTTAGTAAACCCGCATAAAGCACTGAAGATTAGCAAAATAAAGCTATTAAGAATGACTTCAAGAATCAAATTCGATAAAAAGAAGACTTGGAAATAATTTTGTCAAGCTACCTTAAACTCTCTTGACTAGAAAACTTGTGTGAAACCATAATGCTTTCATGGGAGTTTACTGAACAGTTTTCTGGAAGCACCTAGACAAAGAATAAGCATCTATCTTTTTGGCTTAAGTGCACTTGTGCGCAGATGAAATAGGATTGACTTCAATAGATGGATGACAGTCTAACCCAATTATTCTATGAAAGTCGAAAGCAATCTCTCCTAAAGGTTGACAACTACGGCCAGTGTGCCAAATCCAGCCCACAACTTATTTTCATGAATAGTTTTACTGTATTCATTTATGTATTTTCTGTGGCTGTTTTCACTACAACAGCAGAGTAGAAAAGCTGCAACAGAGACGTTATGTCCCACAAAGTCTAAAATACTTACTATCTGGCCTTTTACAGAAAAAAGTTGTTGACCCCTGCTCAAGACAAGCAACCCAGGAATCAACAAGACCTGTTCCAGACTCACCTGAGGTGTCGTCTTTTTGTACTGGTCACCTCCATCTATCACATCCCTCATTATTTTTTCCTTGAGAAATTCATACTCTTCTGAACTCAGGTGAATAGACTCTACAGTTTTTCCACAGCCCAAACACTGACCACTGTAATTACAATTAAATGTGTTAAATAATGTCCTGAAAAAGAACTTTTTCTACAATGAATAATTCTAGGACATGAGGAAATTGGAAGGTAGTTTAAAAAAAGAACATTATAACCTTTGCGATCATCATACACATCTCACTTTTTGTAATCCAGATAATGTAACAAAATAGTGTGCCAGAAAACCCAAAAGAGTAGATGGCTGGCACCCAGACAAAGTTTTTAAAGTCATTCCTAAAACACAACTGGGTCCCAAATCTCTAGGGAAAAACATTTCTGAGGCGTCACACCAGGCTCACAGCACCTACTGAAAGAAACATTTTGAGCACTACAAATTCTCCAAATGCAAAACTGTGACCTTTTTCTTGGCTATCCTAACTAACTTAATTATCCTGTTTCTAAGGTATTCTTAAATTTTTTAAAAATAAGTAACAACAACCTAGTAAACCTGAATCGAACAAATTAAAAATAAAACATTGGCTTTTACCTTTGCTGGACTGTGGTGAACTGTCCTTTCCAATGTTCTCCAGGAACACTACAAAAAAGATTGCAAAACCAAATCACCAGAGGGTCAAATCCCTACTGAACAGAAAGATATTCGTTGTATTTAAAAAACCCGTAGGAAAGAGCTCTGAGAAGTTCTGGATACTTCCCTAGAATGGTTCAATTAGAAGAGTGGTTGCTAATACTGGGATGGGGCTAAGTAACTGATGGTACTCTACTCTGGATCTCCTTCCCTTTGCTTCTCTCATCATCTGACCCTCATCTTTAACTTGAAATCTGTCTTCACAGGACCTGCCCAGAAAGCAGCCCAGACCTCTAAATCAAAACTCAACTCTAGGGACTTCCCTGGCAGTCCAGAGGTTAAGACTCTGCCCTCCCAATGCAGGGGGCGCGGGTCCTGATCCCGCATGACGCACCGCCCAGACAAAAAAAAAAATTTTACTCTAATTTTCTCCATAAAGCTGCCAGAGATTGTTCCTGGCCCAGAGTAATTTCTTCTCTTACACTATCATTTTATACACCACTCTGAGATAACTGCCTACTATTGTATTCCCAATTAGGTCGTGAATGCCATTATAATAGATCTTACATCACGGATCATGCACAGTGCTAAGCCTAAAATTGGAGGCATTCAAAACTACTTATTGGTTTATTTGCTCAGTCAACTTATCCTTTCTTCTTTCCTCTTACAGATAATACCATCCATTCCTATTGATTCTACTGACTTCTCTCCTTTCCCAGTTCTTAATTCAAGATCTCATCATCCCTCATTCAAACCTACAATTGCCTCCAAACAGATCTCCCTGTTTCAAATCTTAATTCCTCTCTAATCTTATTTTCGCACTGTTTTGGCAGTTACTTTTTAAAAAGTACTCCAAGACCAGCACTCTTCATAACATTAAAATCCAAAATCCTTCCCATTCCAAGATTTTCACAACTTAGCTCCTCTGTGGATATTCAATAAATGTGTTAAGAAAGATAATTAAGCATGATTGCTACTTCAAAGCTCTGTAAAGATAATATATAGTAGAAAAGCAAGAGAAAAATAGAGACAAAAGGAATGAATCTGTAGGAAAGAGCCTGAAGCCAATTAGTGGTAAAGAAATAAGAGAACAAAAGACTGAAGCAATAAATCAGCACGCACACAGCCAGTAACATGAATAAAAGCAACGGGAAAGCAAAGGACAGACTTGGAGAGAGCACTCAAATGATGGTATGATCAAAAACAGGAAGGATAAAGATTTTCTTCTTTAACACATATCAGGTTTGAGCAGGATTCCTCTCTCCCCTCTAACTATTCAAGCTGGTGAAATGCATAGATTAAACAGAATATATACGTGCACATCATACTAGTCACTAGGTTTCAGAAGAACTTCTGAAAATACTAATATGACCCAAAGACAGCTCCAGTTTTCTTGCTATGAACTCCAGCCACAAGTGCTATTTGAAAATATTCACATCATACTAGACACCTCAGAAAACAAATGATCCTTCTAAAAGGAAAAAATACATAAAAACAAGTGTTCTATAATTTCCCTTTTATGTGATGAGTAGAGATTAGCACAACTTATTTACGCTGCTACTTTTTTAAAGGGAAAGAAAACTTTGTCTTAAAGGGGAAACAATCTTACTAAGAGACAGAAGAAAGTATAATCTGACTAGAGTAATTCTCAGCAACTAATAAAAAAAAGAGGAGGCTAGTTTTAGGTAACGGTATTAAAATAAAAATATACATATAAACAAAAATCAAAATTACCTTTCAAACCATGTTTTTATACTGTGTGCAAATGACTCCCCAGGATACAGCTGATTATTTCTTAGATACAAAAGAATGTCTTGCAGCTTGTTTGAATACTGATCACCTTTCATGTCTTTTCCAAAATCAAAGAAGGCTTTTAATGTTTCCAACATAGGAACAATATCATGACCTAACAACTCCTGATACAAATTCCAAGCTACATTTACATCTTGATGAAAGAGGGCTCCCTGGATACAGTCATTATAGTTCTTTTTTGAAGGAATCATGACTTTTTTGATGTCCTCTAACAGCAGCAAGGCCTCTCTCCATCTGTCTGTATGGATTAATCCCCGGATGAGAAGAGTGTACGCTCCAGATTCTAAACGCTTGTATCTGGCTTTCATGATTTCATAGACATCAATAATTTCTGACGTCTGCTTATGAAAAACGCAGAGATACAAATACCTGACCAGCAAATCATAGCCTACAATACCATTGTTTTTTGCAGCTACCCAGGCCAGCACAGATTTGGCCACATCGACAGAGCTATGGCATTTAATCATCTGTGAAATGATCCAATTTTCAAAGTTAGCCTTTTCTTTGAAATCTTCCTTCAGTTTATCCCACTCCTCTGAATTCAAAGGTTTTGTCGGGAGTTGAAAAATGTTCTTCACAGGTGGCAAGACGTGCTCTTTACTCGGAGGATTCATCTGTGATCTCTTCTTAGCCGCTCCAGCTGCAAACATGTGAGGAGAATCAGCAGAAACTTGCTTACTACTGCCCTCATCTTTTTTCCTGACATATCTGGCTTTGGCAACCAGCAGATTCATTGCTTTGGTATTTTGTGGAGACACCGTTTTAAGAGAAAACCACTTCTCTTGGTTCTTGATGCCATAACAGTCTTTGAGAAAGAGAGAGAGAGAAGAGTGACCTGGGCCTAGCCCAAGGTATGGGTTGCTCTTCCAAAGTTTAGGAAAGCTTCGAATACCAGTGAAATAGAAAGTCATTATGCAGTTAAATCAGCACCAGATTGTGAGAGAGATGTTCAAAAAGCCCCAACTTCTACAGCATAATTAAGGGATTTGGGCCAGGTAGGGGGCGGAGATCGAAGCGCAACTTTCTAAAAGATGATTTTCAGCTTCTCACAGACAAATCAAATGCTTTTGGGGCTAGCAGCAACGAAGCTTAGTTGAGTTCTCTCCATTAAACAAGGATACGGGGACATCCAACCTTGGTCGCAAGTTCCAGGACGAGGGGACCGAGAAGGAATCCTCTGGTGCCTGTTATGTTCCAGTCCGCGAACCTGAGGAAAATGCACAAAGAAGACCAGCCAGTTGACTCACGTGGATCACAACTTTCCTTGAAAAGGGGCCGGATCCCACGGGAGCCAGGCTGCAGAAAGGGCGAAAAGTCGGAAGTCCCCTACCCCAGACCCATCGGCAGCCAGGACAGAGGCGAAAGCCCGAGTCTAGGGGCCGTGGCCGCCAAACTCGTCAAATAAGGAAATGGGAGTGGGGAAGGGGCAGAGAGCTGAGCCGAGCCAGCGATATTAGTAAGGAAGGGAGGTCCACGAGGGCACCACCTACTGTGTACGGATCTATCACAAACGAAGTTCACTTGATTCAACCACTCACCGCAGCCCTCACGTACCATACAACCATAAACGCGGCGGAAACTACCCCGCCCACAATGCACCGCGACGGCGCGGCCGCGGAGGCCTGACTGAGCCAGAAGCAGGCCTTCCGCCCGGCCTAGCGGCAAGAAAAAGGTGACTCTGAATCTTTTACTGGCAAGAGACGGCACAAGCGGCTGCTGAAGGCGCCTACTACATTCAGGGAGACTTTAGGACTTCCAGATATCCGCCGTGAACAATGAAAAGAAACTGAAATTAGAAAGCTCTTCCCTCGAACCGGAAGAGCCAAAGGACTTCCGGGATCACGTGGCGCACAAGTGCCAAAGGGCCAAGATGAAATAAAATTTGATGAAAGATGAAATAAGATGAAAACAAATTTCAAAATGAAAATAAATTTACCTGTACTTGTGCTTTCTCCTCCCCTTCACTCCTGCGCCTTTAAAATACGGCGTGCTGAAGCTGGAAAGCTGCCTTAAGGAGGCTCCCTCTCCGTTTCTTTCACATCTGCTCTCCCTGCTGTTAGTGTGATCGCCGTATTCTCCGCAGTGGTTGCGGTGATCGATTTGGCCGGGTTAGCCGACTTCCGCCCGCGTCCAAGATGGCGATTAAGCGGCCTTCATAACCTTTAGGGGGCTGGGCAGTGTTGACGCCACAGCTGGCAGGGGGTGGAGCGGTTAGTAAACAGCAAATGCGGGAACTGCTGGGCCGGAGTCAGCCATGGACTGGAAAGAAATTCTTCGCCGGCGGATAGCGACGCCCAACACCGGTCCAAACAGTGAGTTTGGGAGGGGCCGCCTGCAGACAGAGCCAGGCCCTAAACTCCGGGAGGTGGGGTGGGGAGGATGGATGGGGAGGAGCAGCACCTGGGAGCCGTGCCTTTCGCTTCGGTAAAACCTCTCCTGACAAAGGAGGCTGACTGGGATGTGGTTTAGGGATCCAGAGAGTTTTGTTTTTTTTGTTTTTTGGGGTTTTTTTTTGCGGTACGCGGGCTTCTCACCGTCGCGGCCTCTCCCGTTGCGGAGCACAGGCTCCGGACGCGCAGGCTCAGCGGCCATGGCTCACGAGTCTAGCCGCTCCGCGGCATGTGGGATCTTCCCGGACCGGGGCACGAACCTGTGTCCCCTGCATCGGCAGGCGGACTGTCAACCACTGCGCCACCAGGGAAGCCCTCCAGAGAGTTTTGACCCACACTTCCCTGAGAAGGGATTTGCGGGAATGAAAAGCTACCTTAGCCACGCATTTGCATGGTCCTGACCTAGACTTGTGAGGGATAATTGAGAGTCCTGGCGCCATCAACCCTTTGATCCTACCAGAACCTATAATCCATTACCCCTACCGCCTTTTTATCGTCACACTTTTCACTTCCCTCCTTATCCATTTTAGATTTAATAATCCATTTTTCCTTATCTCTTTCCCTCTGCGTCACGTTTGTTAATCAGCCTGGTTAAAACTATCTTTACAATTTCACAACTGCATCCAGGACAGCTGAAAGTGGTTAGAGAAAAACGGAACCTTGGTGAATTTCCTCACTTTTAATTCATGTCCACTAACCTAAAGTAGGTGTTTCAGTCATTCATTTACACTTCTTCCGCGTTTCCCTAGACATTCAGTCTCCTACACTCTAAGGCAGTTCCTTCTCATCTCCCAAACCTCTAATCCTCAGTATGTCCTATCTACTCCTTACCTTTAGCTGATGAACTAGTATATATATTTGAGAAAGTAGAAGCAAAGAGAAATCTCACCTGTTCCCATTTACCATTTCTGTCAGTGCCCCCCCACTCCCCACCCACTATAGGCAACCGTGCACTCTGCCTTCACTGTTAAAATGGTGAACTGGCCAACAGTCCCTGTACTCCAACGCTGGATTGCGTTTCTTTCTTTTATTCACTGACTTCACTCTGGCCTTATCCTCTCCTTTATACACCATCAAATTTTCTTTCTCTACTGGTTCATTTTCATCAGCTCTGACAAACATGCTGTAATATCCCCCATCATTTAAAAAAAAACCATTTGATCTCACAACCCCCTCCAGCTTTTGCTACATTTCTCCACACCCCTTATAGGAAAACTTCTAGGAAAATTTACCTGTACTTGTGCTTTCTCCTCCCCTTCACTCCTAAACCCACTCCATCGCATGTCTGTTATCTGGATAACCTAGGCTATAGCAGTAAACAGAAATCCTTGTCCCTGTAGAACTTACACTTTAGCGTTGGCAGAGATGATAAAATAGTAAGTAAATTGTATAGGTTTTACTTCTGTTGAAGGCTATTTCTTTCATCAGTGTGCTAGATCCCATTTTTGCCTCCTCAAGGATGTACTCCTACAGTCATCCTCTGTCTCCTTCATCATGAGATTTTCTCTCATTCACTCCCATCAGCATATGAACATGGTGGTATTTCTCCCAGCTTAGAGAAACTTTCTTAACTTCCACCTGTAGCCTATGCCTCGTTATAGCAACACTTGTTAAAAGAGTTGTTGGTTGAATCTGTCGTTGTCTCTGATTCCTGCTTGTCATGATCGTCAGTGATCTTCACATTGTTCCAGTGCTCAGTTGTCCTTATTTTACTTGACCAGCCAGCAGCCCCTGCCAGGAACATAGTAGGTCACTCACTCCTCCTACACATACTTTCTTCTTTTGGTTTCTGGGAGACACACTCTCTTAGTTTTCCTACTACCTCACCAGTCATCCCTTCTCAGTCTTTGCTTTTTCTTCCTCTTCTTCCCAAGAACTTAATATTTGAGGGCCCAAGGCTGAGGCCTTGGTCAGTGTCTATTCTCTGTCTACACTCACCTTCTTACAATTTTAAATAATGTCTATTTGCTAATGTCTCCCAAATGTACACCTCTAGCCTGGACCTCATCCCAAATTCCAGGTTCATATATCTATCAATAATTGTCTACCTGACATGGCCACTTGGATCTAACATCTTAATCTTGTCTGAAATTGAACTCCCACTCTCCTTCCTAACTTGCTTGCTCGTAGTTTTCCCCATCTTAGTTGCCGACAATAGCATCTACTCAGGTCAAAACCTTTGGAGACATCTTTGACTGCTCTCTTTCTCCAAAACCCACATCCAGTGTGTCAGCAAACCCTGGGACTAAAAAGAAAATATATCCAGAATAAATTTACTCCTAGCCACCTCCATTGCAGCCACCCTGGCCC
The DNA here is from genome assembly GCF_005190385.1 of Monodon monoceros. Taxonomy (NCBI): domain Eukaryota; kingdom Metazoa; phylum Chordata; class Mammalia; order Artiodactyla; family Monodontidae; genus Monodon; species Monodon monoceros. The sequence goes on along the minus strand of NW_021703778.1, from coordinate 111,160,840 downwards.
ACGCCACCGCCATCTGTCACCTGGATTACTGCATTAGCCTCTTAATTCCTTCTGGTGGCTCTTTCCCTCATCAGAATGAAAGCCAAGGTCTTTCCAAAGGCCTAGTGGCCTGCCCCCCCATTATCTGGTGTCCCTCATCTCCTGCTATTCCCTCTGGCTCATTCTGCTGCAACTGCGCTGGCTGCCTCCCTCTTCCCTGCACACACCAGGGACACTCCCATTTTCGTGCGTTGGCACTGGCTGTTCCTTCTTCCTGGAATGCAGTTCCCCCTGGATATCTGGATAGGCAGCTTCCTCACCTTCTTTTTTTTTTTTTTTTTGGTCAGTTTTATCTCAGTGAGAGAGTCAGTATCCCTGACACTGTTGAAAGCTGCATGTGTGTATGCACTCATCCACTCACACATATACTTGTGTATCCCTAGAATAGTTGAATGATGTAATTAAAGTGACTCTTGGGATTTGGGCTCAGGTGATTGGATGATAGTGGTACCACTTACTGAGATGGAAATATGGAATTAGAAGAAGAGTAGTAAGGTGAGGGATAGGGAAAGTTATTCTAGGTATGTTGGAGCATGAGGATGAAAATATTTTGTTCTGAATGCGTGAGTTTAGTGCAATGTCTGCGTTAGTGACATAGGTTTGGGGCTTAGAGGTTAAACTATGAAAGTTGAAATGATAGAGGAAGAAGATTAAGAAAAAAGAAGAGGGACTTCCCTGGTCACGCAGTGGTTAAGAATCTGCCTGCCAATGCGGGGGACACGGGTTCGAGCCCTGGTCCGGGAAGATCCTACATGCCGCGGAGCAACTAAGGCTATGCTCCACAGCTACAGAGCCTGTGCTCTAGAGCCCGCGAGCCACAGCTACTGAGCCCACGTGCCACAACTACTGAAGCCCGCGCGCCTAGAGCCCATGCTCTGCAACAAGAGAAGCCACCACAATGAGAAGCCCGCGCACCACAACGAAGAGTAGCCCCTGCTCGCCACAACTAGAGAAAGCCCACGTGCAGCAACAAAGACCCAACACGGCCAAAAATAAATAAATTTATTTAAATAATAATAATAAATAAAATAAAAGTGGATATATGTATATATATAACTGATTCACATTGCTATACAGCAGAAACTAACACAACATTGTAAATCAACTGTACTCCAATAAAAATTGGAATAAATAAAGACAGACAATAAGTAGATCAGTTAAATAAAAAAAGAAAAAAGAAATAGCCATAAAATAGGAGAATCAACAGAGTGTGGTCTCATAGAAGCTACAAAAAGTTTAGAATCATGGACAGTATCAAATTTAACAGAGAAATCAAGGACAGGTGTGTCCATTAAACTAAACAATTAGGTCACATGTTGCCCTGGCAGTTTCCGTGGAGTGGCAGGATTGCATAAAGAGATAGTGAGAGGTAAGAAAGTAGAGATCACCAACACAGGCCTTTCATTTGAGAAAGTGGATGAGGAAGAAGGAATTATGTGTGGCAACAGGTAGAAAGGAAGGAGTTTTGCAGAGGAGATGGGACAATGAGGGGTTAGCCTTGGGTGAGAGAAGAGCTACGTTTTCCCCTGAAACTGGCAGGAAGAAAGTAAGATGCAGATTTGATACCTTCCTGTCCTCCCACTCCACTTAGATGTTTGTGGGTATCCATGCCCAGTAGACTCAGTTGTTGGTGAACTGGGTGGGATTCTCATCTGTTGAGGGTGAACACAGGGGGCTTGAGGAATGTAGTGAAAGTCTGGAGCAGTCAGTCACCAAGAGGACATCAGGCGCAAATAAAATATGTATTGGTGGTTTGGGGAGGCTGAGTTATTAGTAACCGTGAAATAAATTTGTGGGACCAAATATTTGCAAAATTTGGCAGTTTTCTCCAGCACCATTGAGCATTAGTAAACAGATTATAAAATTGGTCCAAGGTTAAAAATTAACAAGGCAGATATGGCAGAAATGCAGGCAGGAGTTTCGGGGAACAACTACACACACATGTTGAGAAGGAAGTGAGACCAAGAAGAGGAAAAACTTTTGAGAAAACAGATCACAGAATTGAAGATCTCCATGAGGCTGAAGTGCAGTGAGGTTTTGGTAACCATAAGCTTGTTTTCTATGTCTGAGTCTCTTTCTGTTTTGTAAATAAGTTCATTTGTATCGTTTTTTTCATATTCCGCATATAAGCGATATCATATGATATTTGTCTGACTTCACTTAGTTTGATAATCTCTAGGTCCATCCATATTGCTGCAAATGGCATTATTTCATTCTTATGATGGATTAATATTCCATTGTATATATATATATACACCACATCTTCTTTATCAATTCATCTGTCGATGGACGTCTAGGTTGCTTCCATGTCTTGGCTATTGTTTATAGTGCTCCAGTAGTGAACATTGGGGTGCATGTATCTTTTCAAATTATAGTTTTCTCCATATATATGCCCAGGAGTGAGATTATAGGATCATCTGGTAACTATTTTTAGTTTTTTAAGGAACCTCAATACTGTTCTCCATAGTGGCTGTATCAGTTTAAATTCCCACCAACAGTGAAAGAGGGTTCCCTTTTCTCCACACCCTCTCCAGCATTTATTATTTGTAGCCTTCTTGATGATGGCTATTCTGACTGGAGTGAGGTGATACATCATTTTAGTTTTGATTTGCATTTCTCTAATAATTAGCAATATTGAGCATCTTTTCATGTGCCTGTTGGCCATCTGGATGTCTTCTTTGGAGAAATGTCTATTTAGATCTTCTGCCCATTTTTTGATTGGAATGTTTGGTTTTGTTGGGTTTTTGGTTTTTTTTTTTTTTTGGTATTGAGTTGTATGAGCTGTTTGTATATTTTGGAAATTAATCCCTTGTTGGTCTCATTGTTTGCAAATATTTTCTCCCGTTGTGTAGGTTGTCTTTTCGTTTTGTTTGTGGTTTCCTTTGCTGTGCAAAAGCTTTTAAGTTTAATTAGATCCCTTTTGTTTTTATTTCCAATACTCTAGGAGATGAATCCAAAAAGATATTGCTGCGATTTATGTCAGAGTGGTCTATGTTTTCTTTTAGCAGTTTTATAGTCTGTGGTCTTACATTTAGGTCTTTAATCCATTTTGAGTTTATTTTTGAATATGGTGTTAGAGAATGTTCTAATTTCATTCTTTTACATGTAGCTGTCCAGGTTTCCCAGCACCACTCATGGAAGAGACTGTCTTTTCTCCATTGTATATTCTTGCTTCCTTTGTCGTAGATTTATTGACCCTAGGTGCATGGGTTTATTTCTGGGCTTTCTATCCTGTTCCATTGGTCTGTATGTCTGTTTTTGTGCCAGTGCAGTGAGGTTTTGAATAACAACCAGAAGGAGAGAAAATTTTTGAGAGTATATTAGAGTTTAAGATTTCAGAACAGGAACAGGTAAGATCTGTGGTCTTTCTGAGTGAACAGAGTGCAGTAGAGGTGGAAGCCTTCAGAGTTGAGGGGGCACCTTCACCCACCTAAATGTTTATTCTTCCATAATGATTGCAGGTGAAGAAAGCTGTGCACCAGTCTCATGGTTCATGGTGGAGGAATGGCTAAATGAGATGGCCATCTGCCAGCAGCAAGCAGGTTGGGTAATAGCACCCTGAGGTGTGAACTTCAGATAGGTAGAGGAATAGTGACTATGACACTGAAACTCCCATGAGATCAAGGGCTGTGCCTACTTTCTCGCTGCTCTAGCCCCAATGTCTAGTGCAGTGCTCTGTTTGGAGTAGGTGCTCAGTGAGAACTTTTGATTGAATGAATTAGAACATGTCAGGTCTATAAGAGAGGCAATGACTTGAGAAAGAGACAAGTATAGTGATAAAAATAAGCGGAGGGAGCATCTGAGAACCGGTTGAAGATGTAGAGGAGGCTATTTCCGTTGAAGATAGTGATTCTTGGTATTTCAAGAAAGTTAATATAGATGCTTAGTGTCTAAGTACAATTGTGAAGGCCTTTTTTGTACTGTAATTAGACCATAGTGTATAGATGTCTTGAAAAAAATATTGTTTGATTTTAAAAGTGCTTTCCCCTCCTTAACGTGTTTTGTTACCAGAAAAAAAAAGTGAACAAGAATTAAAAGATGAAGAAATGGATTTATTTACCAAGTATTACTCAGAATGGAAAGGAGGTAGAAAAAACACAAATGAATTCTATAAGACCATTCCCCGGTTTTATTATAGGGTAAGTGGTATCTAAGCAAATGTCTTGCAGAGTTTGTAAATGAAATGTAATTTTTCAAATGGGATTAAAAATCTTATATTTTATAAATAAATAAATTGATTATATTTTAAATTTTGTACATTTATTGTTTCATTCTAGTTGACCTTATTATTTTTGACCTGATTAAATCTTGGTTTTTCATATAAGTGGGTATAAAAACACAAAGTTGTTATTTGCCACTTTTTTTGAACTGTAGGCTTTTTCCTTCCTCCTAATTTTTATTATGGATGTTAGTGGTAGGTATTCTTTTGGATTATGTTGCCAGGCTTTCTATAAGACTTAGATTTACTTGGCTGATCACAATTTTTAACTTTGTCTTTTACTCATAAGGTGTAAAATGTTTTGCTCAAGGCTAAACTGAAAAATAGATTGAGAGTGGAAAACAAATTTTAAGAGTTATACTTAATTATATGTTTCCTTGTGCCAAAATGGTAAAGAAGGCTTTGAGGAGGGTTATAGATAAAACAGTAAGACTTTAAGAAAGATATTTACAGCTGAAATTGAAGGCTTCTGAAAAGAATAAGTCCTATTTAGTATTATGGGAAATGTAACTACTATAGAAAAGTTAACTTTGAAATTTTAGCTGAATATCTCTTAAACCTATTACCTCCTAAACTCAATTAATTACAACATTATTTGCAAAGAAAGTAAATATTTTGTTTTGCTTGCATCAAGGAGTGAAGTAGATTATCCAGATAATTTTAACTTATTTCTTCAAGTACAAACTTTTTTGTACTTGTGTACATGTGAACCATTTTACTGGAAACTTTTTTGTAATACTATATGTCTCCCAGACTTTTAAGAATTATATGACTAATCCACGTTTGTCATGGAAAAGAGAAAAAACAGGTAAAGTTGATATTTTCCCGTAATAACATTGCCCAGAGATGTAAATAAACATTTTTACATGAATCCTTCTACATATTTCTATATGTGTGTGTGTGTGTGTGTGTGTGTGTGTGTGTGTGTGTGTGTTTAACAAAAATGGGGTCACATCATACATACTGCTGTTGCTTTTTTGCATTTCACACTTTCTTAATCAGAGGCAGTTAGACAACTGAGAATTTTTTATAGTCTGGGGGAGTGGGAAGAGGACTGCCATTTATTGAGTGTCTACGTACTTCAGAGCATTTTATATTCATTATTTCATGTAATCAGGATTGTGAAAGCATTATCTTACTAACCCAGGAACAGCCCTCAGATGCTGACATTACTCCATTCCCAGGACTCAACTTTCCTGTATTTCTAGTACCAGCCATCCCCTTGTGTTTTCTGAGGGAATCCCCTTTTCCCCCATTTCCATCTCTTCTCTGACCTCTTCCAGATCCCAAATGGTTTCTGGTCTGCAGATGTGGATTTGTGGGATGTTCTTTCCCTTGTTTCTTCTTCCTCTACTTCCACTCCACTGCTTTAGAGAAACCACCTGTCATCTTTGGTCACCACTTCTCTCCTTGGCTGGTTAGCTGGTTGACTAGCCACTGGAGCACAATCCCAGTCTCAGCCCCAGCCTCACCTCCTAATGCATATTCCTTCTCCATCCCTTTTGATGGGAGGGATGGCATCTTAGTTCTTAGAAATAAAAAGTGAAAACCATAGCCCCCAATTTGGACTGTGGGTTACTTAGCTACATTTAATGGGGCAGAGTTACAGAAAAGTAAGAAGAAATCCTCAAAACAAATTGTTTGAAGTTGTTAGAATGAGTCATTTTAAAGCCCTGCTTAGGGAAATCACCACAGGAGGACGAACCTCTGCTTTGGAGGCCAACTAGTAGACATCGGCTTAATTATCTCTAGGAAGTAAGGTGACCCAGTCTCAAAAAGCATACTTGGCTAAAACTGTCGCTCTTCAGCCAATCCTAATTTAGTTCTTTATTTGTCTAAGGTTACAATGGGAACAGTGCTCTACAAATATAAAATGAAACTTGAGCTACATTGAGAAAATAGAAAAAGTGGTGGTCATAAAGTAAAATAAGAGCATGACATTCGGATGCATTTAGTTTGGGGATGGTTATCCTACGTTGAACATCTGTCATAGTACTTTACTCCTAGCAGTCACTAGGAAATAGCATTAAAGTCTGCTTAATTGGGAGAGGTACCTAACTACCCAGTGATGGAAATGAGATGGAGAAGAGAAAATACACTAAATCCCTGATGTCAGAAGACCCGGATTCAAATTTTGTTACTTTAGTTGCACAACTTTGAGCAAGTCATTAACATTAGGTGTGAAATTGAGGGGACAGAGGAGTACAGGGAACCAAACCAAACAACTCATAAGAAATTAAGACAGACTTGGACTCTGAAGATTTAGATCTTTAGTCTGGGACTGGCTAACTGCATATGTATTCTTGATAAAGTCATCCATCTCTTGATTTCCTCACCTCTAAATTGAGTATGATGAAATGCATCTCACAGGGCTAGTAGGATTAAATTAGAATGAGTGTATTGATGCCTGATATATTATGGGCACATACTAAATGTTGTGTTTAATTTTTAAGTAAACCTGTATGGATCTAAATAAAGAAACTTGAGCTAGATGGTTAGCCTTTTCCAGGCAGAACTGGCTTCACTGATCACTGAATTCTCTGTGGATCTCTTTTTATTAAATGAACTTTTTAAATAAATGATGACCTGAAATTAAGCAAGATTGAGATACAAAAAGTAATTTTGAGACAGTAGTATACATAGTTTTTTATGAGGCCAAATACATTTTACATAACCCAATAGTCTAGAATTTAAGTGTAGAAATTAACTCTACAGTGTATTTTTAGCTGCCAGCTGAAGATGAGGTCTTACTACAGAAATTAAGAGAAGAATCCAGAGCTGTCTTTCTGCAAAGGAAAAGCAGGGAACTGTTAGATAATGAAGAATTACAGGTAAGAATGGAATAAAAGGTTGCTTTGGAGGTTCACCATTTCTTATTTGTACTACATGTGTTATGTGGGATCTCGGGGTGCCTAAATGGAGCCAGTAGTGCAGTGACTGAAAGCACAGGCTCTGTAGCGATGGTTCCCACCAGAATCAGCTGCAAAGCTTGTGTGTCCCAAGGATAGTTTTGTATTGTTTTTTAAAGTCCATAGGTGATTTTTTTTTTTTTTTGCGGTACGCGGGCCTCTCACTGTCGTGGCCTCTCCCGTTGCGGAGCACAGGCTCCGGACGCGCAGGCTCAGCAGCCATGGCTCACGGGCCCAGCCGCTCCGCGGCATGTGGGATCTTCCTGGACTGGGGCACGAACCCGTGTCCCCTGCATTGGCAGGCAGACTCTCAACCACTGCGCCACCAGGGAAGCCCTCCATAGGTGATTTTAATGTGTGGCCAAAGTTGAGAACCACTACTGTAGGGAGTAATATTAAGGAGACTATCATCTCCTATTATCCTTTTGATTACTAATAACATGATAAAAAATAGCTAGCATTGGACTTCCCTGGTGATCCAGTAGTTAAGACTCCACGCTTCCAATGTAGAGGGTGTGGGTTCGATCCCTGGGCAGGGAAGTTCTGCATGCCATGTGACGTGGCAAAAAAAAAAAAAAATAGCTAGCATTTATTGAGTGTTTACTAAGTTCTAAAATTTTCATATACTGTTCCTCTTTAATCTGTGTAACTATATGATGTAGACACTGTTATCCTTACTTTACAGATCAGAATTGAAACAGAAACTTTAAGTCTACTGTCCAAGATCACAGAGCAGGGCTGGGATTTAAACCCTTGCATTTTGACCCTACAGTAGTCTATCACTAATGGAAATAACACATTTAACTACGTTTTTAAATTTTGTGCAGTTGATTATAACATCTTAATTTCTGCAATTCTCCTAAGAACTTATGGTTTTTGCTGGACAAGCACCAGACACCACCCATGATTGGAGAGGAAGCAATGATTAATTATGAAAATTTTTTAAAGGTTGGTGAAAAAGCTGGACCAAAGTGCAAGTAAGAATAATATGATTAACAAAGGAGTATGCTATGTTAAGCATTTTAAATGCCTCAAGTAAATGTTAATGAAAATTTAAGTCAATAATATGATAATTTGAGTCAGCTTTTCATTAAACTAATAAAGTTTAATAAAATTATTTACAGTCAAGAAAATTACATTGGTATAAAGTTATTAAAAGAAATAATATAGCTTATTTACAGCATTATAGGTCTTCATTCTTAAGACAATAGAATTAAAGATGTATGGCTTAACATTTTCAGTTTTGAACTATAGTTCTCACTTTGGTTTTTTTCCCACCACTTTGATTTTTAATTGTTTGAATTTATGCTGTTGTCTGCTAAATCATACAGAAGTCATTTTTATATTATATTGGCAGATGATTTAATCTTTATTTCCTTTCCTTAGGCAATTTTTCGCAGCAAAAGTCTTTGCTAAACTCCTTCATACAGATTCTTATGGAAGAATTTCCATCATGCAGTTCTTTAATTATGTCATGAGAAAAGGTGATTTCATTTTCATTGTACTTGAACTCCTTCTATCTGGGAATCAAGTAGGTTTCCAGTCAGTGCTTTTATAGTATCCCTTCCATGTCAAACAACTCTTAGTAAATTTGAATAACAGAATTCTTGTCTTTTGACCAAGATTTGTTTTCCTATTATTATGATTCTCTCCTGGAACTTACTAGAGCTGAAAGTTTCTACCATACATTTGGGTTCATTATTATAAAAAACAAACAAAACAAAAGCCTCATGTATCTTGAAGATACTAGCTAACTAGATATATCAAAAGCTGAGGGGGCTTCCCTGGTGGTGCAGTGGTTGAGAATCTGCCTGCCAATGCAGGGGACACGGGTTCGAGCCCTGGTCCGGGAAGATCCCACATGCCGCGGAGCACCTGGGCCCGTGAACCACAATTACTGATCCTGCGTGTCGAGCCTGTGCTCCGCAACAAGAGAGGCCATGATAGTGAGAGGCCCGCGCACCGCGATGAAGAGGGGCCCCCACTTGCCACAACTAGAGAAAGCCCTCGCACAGGAACGAAGACCCAACACAGCCATAAATAAATAAATAAAGCAAAACTGTCAACGGGTAAAAATAAATAAACACTAAAAAAAAAAAAAAAAAAGCTGAACCAAGAGTTTTAATGGATGGTTATTTGAAATACTTTAATTCACTGGTAATTTTATTTCGCCAATATATTACAGGTTGAGTTGCCTGAGAGGATAGTTTCAAACTCACAACTGTAGCATCATCTCAAGGAGTATTTATTAAACAAGTTGGAATTGTTATGATTCCTATAAGTTCCATAATGACCTGTCAAATAGCATCATCTCAAGGAGTATTTATTAAACAAGTTGGAATTGTTATGATTCCTGTAAGTTCCATAATGACCTGTCAAGTCCTGTGTGTACCAGCTTTAATATTTGGTTGTGGTAATTAACCTCAGTAGAATAAAAGCTGCTTCATTAAAGGCATAATATCAGAACTCCTGTTTTGGTGGAACACCAGTATTCTCAAGGGCATCAACTTTACTGTCACTTTAGGCATGGTAGAATTGTTGACATCTGCAGTTAATTCTATGGTATATTTATTTTGTTTCAAACAATTTTTGGATTAATGAGATAAGTAATACATGTGAGAAAAATATGTTTATAGAGTCATTAAATTAGCTTGTCTCTCTAATCTATCTCCTTTTATGCATATATATATATACACTAAAGGATAAATCTTAATAATTATATTTCATTTTCTTGTTTATTGTCAGTTTGGCTTCATCAAACAAGAATAGGCCTCAGTTTATATGATGTTGCTGGACAAGGGTATCTCCGGGAATCTGTAAGTATTAACCTACTTTAATAAATGCTAGACACCAAAATGCTAAACAGTAGTTATCACTGGGTGTTGAGATTACAGATAATTCTTATTTTGTTTTTGTTTCTCTGCTTCGTTTGTTTTTACAAATAACGTGTTACTAAAGAACTTTTTAAGTGTATATTGGTCACAAAAATTCCTTTCTAAATTCTTTTTTTCCAACCTTTAAAGAAAAAAAAGCCTTTTAAAGGAGAAGAAAAGAATGTAATGTTTTAACTGGATTAAAAATCATTGAAGAAACAGTGAAAAACTTTTGGTTATTCATGAGTGTTATCAGTGTATGACTGTTTTAAAATGTAAGGGCCAGTAGTTTTTCCTTTTTTAGGAAATATAAGAAAAATAATGCGACTATAGTCCCACCTGCAGGTTTGGGTTGTAAGGTCAGTTACCAAGAGGCTATTTATTTCCCATTAGGCACTAATTTGGTTATCAACAGGTTATCAACAGAGAATTATAGCCTCATGATCCAAATCACTATTCTTGTAAGTGTGGGTATCTCAATTATATGGGGATTTCCCTGGTGGTCCAGTGGTTAAGACTCCGAGCTTCCAAGGCAGGGGGCCCAGGTTCGATCCCTGGTCAGGGAACTAAGATCCCACATGCTGCGCAGCGTGGCAAGCAAGCAAGCAAATAAATAAATAAGTAAATCAATCAATCAATCTATATCTTCTTTTCAGCTCAGGCTTTTTTTCCCAGATATATACAAAGGGGTAAGGGAGTTATGCATAAATATGAACCAGGTTAATTAATCACTTAAATAAATATTCAGATATAAAATTTAAAGAGATGTAAATTCCCTGTTATAGTTTATGTTTCCTGTTATAATTTGTTGCACTCTGTTTTATCCAGATTTCTATAGATAGAATCTGTTAGCTCATACTGGATATTTACACTTAAAAACCTTTCTAGGGCCACAGTATAATTCTTGTCCTTTAAGGTTCAGATCAGCTTGACAGTAAAAGGTTCTTGCAAGATGTATTAAACACTAGTTGATACTTACTCAGGTCAGATATTGGAGTACTTCTATAGCTCTGAGAATTCTTGTCAGCCATTAGTTGGTTTACAAAACAAACTTTTCTTGCCTCTTCCCATGAATGGAAACAAAAATTGAAAGAAGAATGGGAGGAAGAGAGAGAAAAGCAACAGTATATCTCTAGTTGTGTTTAAAAGGGAGTAATGTTCCCTTCTCTCAATGAAAGAAAACATTTCTCTCGAAGAAAAGAAATAACTCTCCTAACCTTGGCACTTTGCCTTTTGAAACCATATTTTGTGTCTCCCTTATTTAAAAGACAGTAATTTCCAGAGCCAACATCTGTAATTTGAGTAGTATAGGCAAACTCTCATTCACTTACTAAATCTTATTAAATAAGCAATTACCAAACACTTATTTGTGCCAGGTACATTGCTAAGCCTTACTCTTGTGGTGCTTTTTTCCTAGCAGAGTGGGGAGGCAGACACTAAATTATCAGCAACATGATTTCAAAGAGTGACAAGTTCTAAGGAGAAAATAGGGTACTAGTGTATGACTGGGGTTGGGGAACTATTTTAGATAAGATGGAAGAGGTGCCTCTTTGAGATAGTGATTGAGTTTTAGCCATGAAGGATGAGAAAGAAGCCAGCCTTATGAAAATGTAATACAGAGGGAACAGCAAGTTCAGTGTCCCCAAGGCACAGTTAAACCTGACCTGTTCTAGGAGCAGAAGGAAGCCAGTGTGGCTGGAGCATATGAGCGAGGGTTAGAGTGACAGGAGGTGAAGTTGGAGAAGTAGGCAGGGCCACATATTGGGTTGTTAGACCATGATAAAGAGTTTGGATTTTATATTGAGACTAATGGGAAGCCATCAGAATTTTTTTTTTTTTTTTTTTTTTTTTTTTTTTGCGGTACGCGGGCCTCTCACTATTGTGGCCTCTCCTGTTGTGGAGCACAGGCTCCGGACGCGCAGGCTCAGCGGCCATGGCTCACAGGCCCAGCCGCTCCACGGCACGTGGGATCTTCCCGGACCGGGGCACGAACCCGTGTCCCCTGCATTAGCAGGCGGACTCTCAACCACTACGCCACGAGGGAAGCCCAGCCATCAGAATTTTTAAGCTGAATCTGTCAGGATATGGTTTACATTTTATTTTATTTATTTATTTTTTGGCCATGTGGCTTGTGGGATCTCAGTTCCCCGGCCAGGGATTGAACCCTGGCCACGGCAGTGAAGTTCCGGGCTCCTAACCACTAGACCACCAGTGAACTCCCTGGTTTACATTTTAAAAAATTACTGGATGTGTGGAGAATGAATTGTAAAGAGCCTAGAGTCAAAGAAGAAATAATTAGGAAATTACTCTGGTTGTCCAGGTGAGAGATGATAGTGGCCCAGACCAGGGTGATGTCTGTAGAAGCCAGTAATAGATTAATTCAGTATATATTTTGGACACACACACCCCAACAATGACAAAAATTTGCTGCTCGATTAGATTTTGGGGGTAAGGGGTGGGGGCCTTGGTGAAGAAAAGGTAGGAACCAGGTTTAACTTTTTTACTTTGAATAAATGGTGGAATAGGGGAATATGGGTGAGGACCAGGGTTGGGGATATTAAGAGTCCAATTTTGGACACACCATGTTTGAGATGCCATCTGTTCTACAACTAAATTATAAAGTGTTTCAAATGAACTAGAAACATTATACTTTACAATGGATAAAGCAAAAGTAATGAAATTATTAAAATAAATATAAGAAACCATGAGAGGCTTTTAAATATATAATCTTGGAATAGGGAAAGCCTTTCTAAGTATGACAAAGCTCAGAAGTCTAAACAATAAGTTCAGCTAAATTTTTAAAAATCTGAGAGCAAAGACCATCATAAACAAAGTTAAAAGAAAACAACAAGAAAAATATCTGAAACTCAGTCACAAATGAATTTATTTCATCATTCATAAAGTTTTAATACTGAATAATTTTTAGGACTGAAATTATATTCCAGTATCTCATGAAGAAACAAGATCAGACATTTAACCCTTTCAAGTTTTATTTTGTTTTGTTCTTTCAGGATTTAGAAAACTACATATTGGAACTTATCCCCACTTTGCCACAATTAGATGGGCTGGAAAAATCTTTTTACTCCTTTTATGTTTGTACAGCAGTTAGGAAGTTCTTCTTCTTTTTAGACCCTCTAAGAACAGGTAAAAGAAAATCTTATCTAACTTAGATATTATGAGAATATCATTACTTCTAAATCTCAATAACTAGAGAAAAGTCTTTAAAATGCTATTTATTTTCCTAACATGTTATTGCCATTAATACATAAATCTTTTGACATGTAGATCTTTTGATTTACTTGTGCCAACCATAATCAGCTGTGTGACAGTGGGAATATCACCTAACCTTTTTACAATGTTTTCATCTCTAAAATGAAGTATATTCTCTCCAGATCTAAGAAGCCAAGTATTCTGATATAATTTGCTATCCCTGATAGGTAATATACTAGAGCATTATTCTTTTTGATCAAAAATATGAATTGGGAGATAGGAGGACCATTTAGCCATGATGTGTTTTTCTCATTTTCAAGTTAACTATCCTATATGAGGATCAGATTTGTAAATTTTGCCTCATTAACAGTACATTTATCAATGTACTGTTAAGCCAAGCCTACCTGCTAGGCTTAAATACATGTGTCTGGGACAGAGGCCCAAATCAAAGCCCCTGATACTCCTTCTGTCCTTGAAAATGCAGCTGTGAGTCCATCACAGAATGGGGTAGCTGTCAGTTTTTTTAAACGCCTCCATTATAGGCACACACACATCTTTTTCCTTGGAAGTTTACGCAATAATAATAGCCAACAGTTTTGACTGTTTAATCTGTACTAAGTACTGTGCTAAGCATTTTACATAGATTCTTTCATTTTCTTCTCATAACTCCATTAGGAAGGTATTATTACCCACATTATATGTGTGAAGCAACTAAGACTTAGATGGATTGCATGTCTAGGAGTGGCATTTAAATGCCATCTCTCTTAACCACGCCTCTATACTGCTTTCTATTCCAGAACCTGCAAAGGAAAACTGGAAACAGTCTCCTTATTTGACTACTGACAGTATCATATCCATAACCACAAAAAAATTGACACAACTTTTTTTGGAACCTGGTCTCAATGTAATTTTGGAATTTCTAAATTGGATGTATATAGTTGGGGGTATATAGGTAGACATACCTATATGAGATTTTATTAAATATTCCCTGCAGATTTCCCTTTTCACAGAAATACATAGTAAGGACTTTGGAGCATGAGAGCTAGGAAGTTTAAAGTATCAATTGTGCGATTGCTCTTCTAAAATAATACTTTTATAAAATTGAGTTGCTCTTGTTTTTAAAATTAAGTAATTGTGTTTATGTTCTTTAAAGGGAAGATAAAAATTCAAGATATTTTAGCATGCAGCTTCCTAGATGATTTATTGGAGGTAAATATGTTTTTAAACTACTTAATTATATCACTTCACAGTTGCTATCTTCTAATTATGTCTCTATGCTCATATAGTTAAGGGATGAGGAACTGTCCAAGGAGAGTCAAGAAACAAATTGGTTTTCTGCTCCTTCTGCCCTACGGGTGTATGGTATGTTCCTATAATAATGCTATAATTTGAATTATCCGTTCCTCAGTTAATGTTTCATTAACTGGTGTTCAAAGGACAGTTTTATACATAGCCTAATTTACCTTAAGATCAAAGTATTCTAATTTCCTTAAGAGCTTATATTCTAGATTATTAAATTTTACTTGTTTAAATACCAGCGTTTTATATTTTTGTCACTCTTATTTAAGTTAGTACATTTCTAACACTTTAACATAAAGAATGTAGTTTGATTTTTTTGTTGACTCAGGAACATTATTATGAACATCACCTGTGATCTTGCATTGTGATAAAATGCTACTCTCAGGGTCCACAGAGGGGTGTGTTTTAGGGCCTAGTTTGCTTTTTTTCTTGAATTTCATTAGTCTGTTACATTGTCCTTTTGAGTGGTCTTGTGACTCATTTTGGCAACCTTGACCTCTGCTTTCAAGTGCCAGCATTTCAGTGCTTTATGTTGGTTGACCCCTACCTCCATCTAATTTAGAATCCTAGGAAAGTTATAAAAGGTTGCAAACTGAAAACAAGTAATGATGTAAGTGAAATAGCATAAAGGCATGACCTTTATGATGAGTTTTCTTTGACTGGTTCTGGCTTAACAGTTGTTCTGATAGAGATTGCAGGGATAGCAGATGTCTACCATGACTGTAACATAATTAGTTTAAAAATCAAAATATTAACCAATAAAAATAACTTTTTGTTAGTGTTTATTCTTTTGTCTTTTAGTTAGAACTTTATTTTGGTCATAAGTGTCTTTTTATCTTTCTCCCCAAGGCCAATATTTGAATCTTGATAAGGATCACAATGGCATGCTCAGTAAAGAAGAACTCTCCCGCTATGGAACAGCAACCATGACCAATGTCTTCTTAGACCGTGTTTTCCAGGAGTGTCTCACTTATGATGGAGAAATGGTAGTAGTTTAAATCTCTAAGTTTTAAAAATTTAGGCTCCCACAATTTCCAAAAGCCTTTTTTTTAAAATTGAAATATAGTTAACTTACAATGTTATATTAGTTTCATGTATACAACATAGTGATTCACTGTCTTTATAGATTACATACCAAAGTTATTGTAAAATATTGACTATATTCCCTGTGCAGAGATTTCATTATTTTTTTATGGCTGAGTAGTATGCCATTGTATATGTATACCATATCATCTTTATCCATTCATCTGTCGATGGACACAGGTTGCTTCCATATCTTGGCTAATGTAAATAATGCTGCTGTGAACGTTGGGGTGCATGTATATTTTCAAATTAGTGTTTCCATTTTCTTCAGATAAATACCCAGGAATGGAATTGCTGGATCATATAGTAGTTATATTTTTAATTTTTTGAGGAACCTCCATAATGTTTTCCGTAGTGGCTGCACCAATTTGCATTCCCACCAGCAGTGCATGAGGGTTCCCTTTTCTGCATATTCTTGCCAACACTTGTTAGTTATCTTTTTAATGGTAGCCATTCTGACAGGTGTGAGGTAATATCTCATTGTGGTTTTGATTTGCATTTCCCTGGTGATGAGTGATGTTGAGCATCTTTTCATCTGCCTGTTGGCCATCTGATGTCTTCTTCAGAAGAATGGCTCCTGGGCTTCCCTGGTGGCTCAGTGGTTAAGAATCCACCTGTCAATGCAGGGGACACGGGTTCAGGCCTTGGCCCGGGAAGATCCCACATGCTGTGGAGCAACTAAGCCTGTGCACCACAACTACTGAGCCTGTGCTTTAGCGCCCTCAAGCCACAACTACTGAGCCCACGTGCCACAACTACTGAAGCCCGTGTGCCTAGAGCCCGTGCTCCGCAACAAGAGAAGCCACTGCAATGAGAAGCCCACACACTGCAACGAAGAGTAGCCCCCGCTCACTGCAACTAGAGAAAAGCAACGAAGCAGCAACAAAGACCCAAAGCAGCCAGAAACAATAAATAAATAAAATAATAAAATAAATTTATTAAAAAAACAAAAAGAAGAATGACTCTTCAGGTCCTCTGTCCATTTTCTTAATCACAAAAGCCTTTTTCTTGATATGATACAGCATTATTTTCATATCAGTGTATAACAGTATCTTAAGAAGTATGAACTGATCAAATTACTTGAGATTCAGCACCTTTGATCTTAAGGTAAATTTGCTTAAAAACATTACTTCCTTTATGGACTCAGGGCAAACAGAAAATTTTAATATTTTTGTTCATTTCATTGTTGGTGCACCTATTGTAGAGAAGTGTGGACTAGTAAAAAAAAAAAATCTGAAAAACAGGTAAACCCTATTGACTATTTTCATATAGATGGTTCATTCATTAAATTACCAGGTCAGATATAGTACCACATATGCCATGATTTAATTTAAATCTAAGAATCAGGTAGTATTACTCTAAGTGGCTACCTTAGCAGCTAAAGATTTGCTAACATGCACCTGTCCTTTTATCACAACAATGCAAAATACTTGAGAAGAAAATTCTAAATAGCATTTTTAAATCACCATTCTTGCTATTAAAAAT
This sequence comes from Monodon monoceros, assembly GCF_005190385.1. Lineage (NCBI taxonomy): Eukaryota > Metazoa > Chordata > Mammalia > Artiodactyla > Monodontidae > Monodon > Monodon monoceros. Next base: position 111,143,723 of record NW_021703778.1, on the reverse strand, counting down.
ATGTGTTAAGGATCTGATAACTTTTCCAAACCAATGATGTTTAAGAAATGGTCATACTGTCAGAAGAGAATCAGGGTTTTAGGTTTTATCATTTAGCTTTAATAGCAGTTTTCTAAATAACACCATTGTTAGCCAACTGCAGAGGGAAAGGTGCAAAAACTCTGCTTCGTGACTCCCACAGCTGCCTACAGTTAACAGTGAGGAGCCTGGAGTATGCTAATAACCTGATGAATAAAGAAAATCAGAAGCTACAGTTAGGCATGGAGTTTAGACCATGATGAGGCTGCATCTCTAGCTCTTTATACTATGATTTATGCAGAAAAGAATTCTTAATCTTAGCCTAAGAAAATCCTTTCCAAGATTATAAACTTTTCCAAGTGAGAATCTCCCAAGTACTTTACTTTTTTTAAACATGCAGAAAAAGTAATGTGACTATCCCTTTTTCGTAGAGAAAGCTTTCTGTTCTGTTCGTGTCTTTTCAGCCTTCGTTTGTACTCTCTTGCCCCCTTTTTGGATAAGAACAGTGTTAGATCACTGTAGAATATCTGGCACTCTTTTTTTTAATAAATTTATCTTTATTTTTGGCTGTGTTGGGTCTTCGTTGCTGCGTGCGGGCTTTCTTTGGTTGCGGAGAGCGGGGGCTACTCTTCGTTGCGGTGCACGGGCTTCTCATTGTGATAGCTTCTCTTGTTGCGGAGCACGGGCTCTAGGCGTGTGAGCTTCAGCAGTTGTGGCTTGCGGGCTAGTTGCTCCGCAGCATGTGGGATCTTCCCGGACCAGGGTTCGAACCTGTGTACCCTGCATTGGCAGGCGGATTCTTAACCACTGCGCCACCAGGGAAGCCACTCTGGCACTCTTAAGATGACTTTTTGGAAATCGTCTGAATTAGAGTTTAAAACTAGTTCAGAATGACCACACCGAAATGAAAATACAAATTTAGTGGCAACATGCAAAGGTTAGTCACTGTCTGTCCCTTTCAAAAGCCTAATGAATGAAAATTTTGGCTTAACACAGCAAATCTCTCATAAGAAAATGAGCTGTGCCCCCTCAAACTGTCCTGTACAGATAAACTGCTATGTAGAATTCCTAGAAACCAACATTAAGTATGTATTAAGTATGGATTTCTCGTTTCATATTTAAAAAAAAAATTGCCATCTTTGATTACAAACATCTTCAAATCATCAGTCACTTGAAAAGTTAATTACAAATAAGGCCTCTAATGAATGCCATTTTCTTTTCTATAGGACTATAAGACCTACCTGGATTTTGTTCTTGCATTAGAAAACCGAAAAGAACCTGCAGCTCTGCAATATATTTTCAAATTGCTTGACATTGAGAACAAAGGATATCTGAATGTCTTTTCCCTTAATTATTTCTTTAGGGTAAGTCTCATTTGTGTAAATGTGTCTTTGTTATACAATTTGGTTTAAATTACCTACCCAGTGACAATTTTATCTAACTTGGGATGTTTAAATTTAACAAAAGCGTTTACCTAACAGATTTCAGAAGGAAATCAAGTCAGGTTTTAGTTTTGTTTTTTTCTATTTTTAAAAACATAAATGGGCTAAATCAATACTGATTTGATTAGTCATAGAATACTAAAAAGTGTGTAAATATACGTCAGGGGCTATTAGCCAGTGGAGATACAAACATACCTGAGAAATTGTATGCTCTTGGTGATTAAAAACTAGTATGTAAAATCTTACAGAAACTTTAATTATACAGTACAGAAAAGGTAACTCCTTTCCACAGGAGTTTTGCACATCTGGTACCTGTAGATTCTTTTAATTGCTATGCTGTAAAAAATATAAATTTAAAAATTGGCTAGAATTGTGGGCTGCATTTCAGTGTGAAACAGATTTGCTGAAATACTTATTCTGTGCCGTAGGTGGTCTCAGAGAATAGCATGATGAGCTCTGAAGTGGAATTTGATTGTATTTTACCTGATAAGCATTCAGCTGCAGCAGGTGTAAATGTAGGAATGTCTTCCCTTTTAAGATAAATCCTAACACACCATTGTAAAGCAATTATACTCCAATTAAGATGTTAAAAAAAGAAAAAAAAAAGATAAATCATTCCTCAGTTTGAACGGTGACTTTTCTACTTGATGGAACGGTTTTGTACAGTAGTGTTCCATTCCATTGCCACATTTCTATAGCTAGTTTTCAGAAGACCATCTGATTTTTATATGGTTAAGATTGATAGTAAGAAGAAATTTTTTTAAACAATAAAAATGACATTTTCACATCTATGTCATAAGAAGTTTTCCCCCAGAGGCTTTTTCTTTTCCACTTAAAAATTTTTTGATACTTTTAAAATAACTTTATCTGATTTCTGAGTTTCGGAGTATATATTTCATAATTTCATGTTAAATTCCCTGAAAAGCTTTCTATTATGATTTTCTAGTAATGACTGCAGATTATTATAAGGATAAATTACAATCCCAGTATTAGGATGCATTTTATAAAAGTTGAATGCTACGTGGGCTTATATCAGTGGCTCATCTGAGAATATAATATCACCCGTCATAGGGATGTCCCCCACTTTAGGCAGACCTATTAAATGAAAATTCAGTTTTAGGAAAACAAAGTAAATATATCTTTTGGAAGCTAAATACTCAATCCCTTTTCATAAAGATTTTTCATAGTATCCTCTACTCTTTGAATATTAAATTTTATTTATTAAATACATTGAAAATATTTCATACCTTTATTTTATCAAAGTTTATTTAGGCTTGGTTGTATGGGCTAAGGTAAAAAGTTACTGGTGCTGAGCCCTGCAGTCCTGGACTGTTCTTAGAGCCTTTGTACATCAGTATCCCAGTGATAAAAGCTGGGCCCAGATGGTGCACTCTAGATCATTCCATCCAGGTCTCTTGCTCTAGTAGCTTCGAGTGTACTCAGATTCTCATCTGCTGCAAAGAGATGCCCTGTGCACATTCTGATATCAGTGGCACTACAGAGTAGGCACTTGGAACATATTATTTTCCAAGAATTTTAAGCTTCACATTTTCCAGTGAATGACTCCCACCTAAAACATGTTAGTTCAACTGGATCACAGTAGTTTCTCAGTCAGCATTTTTTTGTTAAAGTTCATAAAAGAGACGAGTTTGAGGGAGGTTTACCTCCATTTTTTCTGTCAAGTAGAAGAGAAAGTGTAGGGTGGGAGGGGAGGTGGTGGATTGGGTGCCTTAAAGAATGGTGAAGGTATGAACAGCGTTCCTGGAAAATGGGAGAAGCAGGTTATAACAGAATTGCTAGGCCTGTTAAAGGCCCATCTGGGGTTGGAGACCTTTCCTATGCAATAGTAATCTGTACTCTTGTATACTTTCTTTATGAAGTTCTCCATAGCTAAGGTGTAGGTCTAGAAAGGTTGATGGTTACAGTAATCCACTGTTTAGGTTTTGCTCAGCAGATGTGAAGCAAGGTCAAGGAATTTGAGAATATTGGCAAGAGCAGTTAAAACGATGAGGCCTATGGTCTGAAAGGATAGGAAATGGAACTGGAAAGGGACCATGGGACAGGACAGGGAATGTTGCGTATTTTGTTTTTTATTTAAAGATTTATTTCTACTAAATACAGGCCATACAAGAACTAATGAAAATCCATGGACAGGATCCTGTTTCATTTCAAGACGTCAAGGTTACTTTTTTTCTTTCATTTACATAACACCACATAATCATTTGCATTAAATGAAGTTTTTACCTGAAAGCAACTTATGAAATACTGAACCAAATCAAGCATTTGCTGTTATTTGCTCTGAATTAATATTTAAATCATTAGAAACTGAGAACATACTTGGACTAATAATTTGTGCAGTATAAGATTTTAGCATTGTCAGTCTCATGTTCTCATTGGAAGCATTCATTCATTTTGATTGAAAACTAAGAGAATCAGTACAGCCTGTATCCTTTGGTAGTCTATTCCACTGTAAACTGAATTTGGGGGAGCTATTTAGCTTCAGGCACGTTTTTAGTCTGCTACTTCAAAGAGCTCGCTTGCTTTGGTATTTAAGGAAACATCAATCTTACAGTATGAAAACTACCACTATTTGAAATACATGCTGCTACTTAGCATTTTAGTAATCAGACTTTTACCAGCTGTGAACCACTTTGAGTATCCAGTATTAGTTCAGGTGAAGTAATGTAATAAAATAACCCATCCAGTTTTAACCAAGTATAATGAGATAAAGGGCTATTTTGGTTTAATGTAAGTGGGAAAAATTTGAAACTATGCAACTGGCAACTTAAGAACTAGTAATTTTAAACTGCCACCAACCTGGAAGGGGAAGTTTCACATACACACAAGATTAAAAGTTCATGCATTTCGTTTACCTGAATTGTTCTAACCTTTAAAAATGCAATTTGCCTCTTTAAATGCTATTAAATACTTTGAGTGATTTTACTACAAACAGATTAGAAAACATGTACTAATTCCCCGTAAGTAATCTTATAGTACACGTCATAATATAGAAGAGGTTCTTCCATATATTCCAGTCATTTTTAGCACAGTTTAGTGTCACTGTGGATGACTAGTTCTTTAATACCGAGCTCCCCCCACCCATTCCAGGTCCAGAGTAAAAGGTTGACATCATTATTGGAAATGAAGCTTTGTCACTGTCTTGGCTCTAAAGCATTTAAGTTTTTACTTTGAGCCAAGTTTGCACTTAAATCAAGGCCTTGCTTTATCACCAGTTAGAAGACAACAGAAAAATATAAGTAGTTAACATATATTCAAAGAACACTGCATTAGTTTTGCTGCTAATTAGCTATGCAGCTTAAACTCTGAGCTTCAGTTTCTCTGTAAGACACATACAGGCATACCTTGTTTCATTGCATTTCTTATAAATTGAAGGTTTGTGGCAACCCTAGTCAAGCAAATCTATCGGTGCCATCTTCCCAACAGCATTTGCTCACTTGGTGTCTCTGTGTCACATTTTGGTAATTCTCACAATATTCTATTATTATTATTATTATTATTACATTTGTTATATGGTGATCTGTGATCTTTGGTGTTACTACTGCAAAAAGATTACAACTCGTCGAAGGCTCAGATGGTGGTTAGCATTTTTAGCAATAAAGTATTTTTTAATTAAGGTATGTATATTTTATTAGACATAATGCTATTGCACACTTAACAGACTACAGTATAGTATAAATATAACTTTTATATGCACTGGGAAACCAAAAATTTCACATGACTAGCTTTATTGCAATATTCACTTTATGGCGGTGGTCTGGAACTGAACTCACAGTATCTCCAAGGGTATGCCTGTACCTAAGGAATCTTCCAATAAAATTTTGTGCGTATAGAGAAGAGGTGGATTGCCTGTTAAATTAAAAAGAAAAAATTGGAACAAAAAATTTTACATAAGCTCAGGTGCCAGCCCTGAATTTTAGATCACTGTATGATAGAAATTAAGTGAATCAGATATCAGATTTCATTGTATTTTTTTCCTCTCTTGCAGGATGAAATCTTTGACATGGTAAAACCAAAGGATCCTTTGAAAATCTCTCTTCAGGATTTAATCAACAGTAATCAAGGAGACACAGTCACCACCATTCTAATTGATCTGAATGGCTTCTGGACTTACGAGAATAGAGAAGCCCTTGTTGCAAATGATAATGAAAACTCTGCAGACCTTGATGATACATGATCTCTCAAAGACTAGACTGTATTCATTAAAATAAGCTTGAATGCTGCATGTAAAACCTTTGAAGCAGAATCCTTAGAAATGGTCTAAATAAAACACTTCATATGTCTATAGAACACAGCAAATGTTCTGGTTATTGGAATTTTGGTTGTAGTGGTCTGGAAGAAATGGGACCAAATTAGGAGTCAGTAAATTCTGGTTTCACTTAGCTCAAATATGGCAAGTGTGATCTGGTGAAGGTAGGAGTCCACTTTGAATCTGTATAATCTTTAGAAATAAAGGAAGTTTTAATGGAATAGTTCTGACATTAGTCACTAAGAATTTGAATACTTGAAAGATAGTTTAAATTATATCATTTAACCTTGAATATTCTAAAGTATTATGTATATCAAAGATTACAGACTTCCCCATTCATCAGAGTAGGGCCATTTCATTTCTGGCAAGTATTTGGACATGATGTTTATTTTAATAGAATGTTTCAATAAAAAGTATTCAAGTTAGTATTTTACTTTAATTAAAATCATTGTTATAAAAAACATTTGTCTACCTTTATTAACCAGCACCAGGGTTACATTTTACAAAACTTAACTCCATTTTGTTAAGGATTTTTGTTAGAGAATTTGTTAACTAAGTGTAAAGATTCTCAGTTACACTGTTTAATTTTTAAGAGATGAAAGAAGAGAGTAGAATATCATGAACTATGATTCAGAAGGAATAGTAACTATTAAAAGGGTTGAAAAGGAAGAAAAAGTGAAAGAGGCTTAAAAATAAGACAAAACCATTTAATGCATTTATGGGAAATTTTATAGTTTGCATAAATAAAAAGTATAAAAATTTAAGGCACAGTGAATAACTATATAAACATTACAAACTGGCCACTGTTGGACAAGTAGAAAAAGTAAAATTCAAGAAATGTAAAACCTTCATTAATCATTATCCTCCTTCTACTACAATCAGAAAAGTTTCTGAGTCAACTCTTAGATCTAGTGCCTCTAGGGAGAGAAGATTCAGATCGCCTTTAGATATGCTTGCCTTTACAGGATAACCAAATAAATATTTGAGCTTGAATATCTTCTCAAATGAAGATAAAAATTATAGGGAACACATCAGATTAGCACTGTTTAGAGCTACTAGTAAACTATAATTTATGATATTACATAATCTGACAATCCTTTAAGCACTAAATTATATAGTTTATACCCATGACCAAAAAGATCACCGTCACATGCCATGAACCACCATACCATGAATCCATGTAACTGAGGATTCCTAATGAAGAATTATCTTTCCTAAGTTCTTCAAATTTCAGTTGAAGAACTTAGTGGGCAGATGTTCATGTTCATTGCTAACAGACTTCCATAATAAGCCCACTGTAGCTATGTTGTTTCTTTGAAGCTATATAGATATAGTTAAGATTGAAAGCTTAATGCTATTTAGAAGGCTATTAACAACCATAATCCTAAAAACTCTTTAAGTTTGTGAATAGGTTTTTAAGAGCAGCATATCTGAAATACTCTACATATTTCTCCTTATCCACATTTAGTTATAAATCTAAGTCATACAGATATAAGATCCTGAACACATATAGGAGTATTTTCAAAATTAGTTTCATATTATACTTTTGTAAGGTCTGCTAATGGCACAGTGGGTACAGAGATGGCCAACTGGGTCAAGCAAACCATCCACTGTTGTTGCTTCGAAGTGGTGAATGACAGGTAACTTCATTATGCTACCATTGCACATTGTACAATATTTAACAGTGAGCCCTGGAGGGTTAAGTCTTCATCTGTCCCCCAATCTTGACCCATAGGAGGCATTCAGGGCTGAAAGAGTGACATAAACAGGATGCCATGTGGGTAATCACTAGGTATTACCATTTGAATACAAATACATTAAGATTAAGCTTCATTAAAAAATGGAAACCCATCTTAAGATTTGGTGGTGTTATAAACTCAATCACCTTCCCATGAAATAAAGTTAATTCTCAAGGAAAGAAAATTCAAAATGCTTTCATCTTGCTCCTTTTATTACACATTCAGTGAACCATCCTTAGTATGAAATGAATGGTTAGATATATAAATGTAAGAAAGACATAACATGAGAAGATCTAGGAGAAAAATCCTCATTTTAATCTGAGACTACGAATATCAGCTCCAGTTAGCCTTATTCAGCAACTTACCTATTTTTTTTTCTTACACAAATAACAGACAAGCTTGATAATTTAACTCTTCTTAATTGGTGGTTAGGGTCCTAGAATGTCCTTAACTTTTTTTAAAAGATCATTTTAAAACCAAAGCACTAATCTGACAGTAAAAGCATAGTACAAATATCCAAATTTCAGATCTGGCTTTTGCTAGATAGAGCCTAAGAATAAAGAAACATTCTTCCCTTTCCAGATAACTTAATAATTTAAAATATAAATAACTATTAAGTCCCATTGAATAGAGAGTGTGAAAGTTCCTGGTATAAAAACTACCTTAGAAGTTTGATGGTCATTTCATTCTAAGGAGGGACAGAGACTGGATTTTGTTTGCTCTCCATAATTACTTCACAATCTCCCTCCATTTCAAAGTTGAGATTCACAAATGAACTGGATACAAGTGTTTCTGGTTGATCTGACTGAACAATGGAATCAGCCTGCAGCTTATTTTGCTGGTATTGTCTTTCTGCTTCTTCAGACATCCTGTTTTCTTCTTCTTCCTCCTCCTCCTAAAAGGAGGAAATATCAAGAATAGTTGAAATATAAATGTTCAAAAGGAATAGTATTTTTCTCCCACTTTCAGCTGCTTATGCCTTTTTTTTAACCAAAACATTAGTGTCATGTCCAATTCAGTTTCATCCAATTAAGACAAGACATACTTCCCCTTCCCCTGTTTCCAAATTGAAATGAAAACTATTGTATGAAGTACATGTAGTGAAGCTATTTTTAAAACACAGTATAGCACTGCTTAGCTTAGATGAGACCTGAATTAACTTTGACACGGGCTGGATCTCTTCAGGTTAATTCTAATCTAAATAAAACATTAGCTAATACTGTATCACTACAGTTACAGGGTGTCAGCCTATTCAGTGGAATAGGGTGGTCTATTCACTTAAGTGATACAGCATGGTTAGTGTTCCCATAGCACCTAGTAGACAGATAAGGCAGTCCCTGCCCTCAAGAAGTTTACAATCTAGGAAGGAAGTTAAGACATTTAGGGCTTCCCTGGTGGTGCAGCGGTTGCGAGTCCGCCTGCCAATGCAGGGGACACGGGTTCGTGCCCCGGTCCGGGAAGATCCCACATGCCGCAGAGCGGCTGGGCCCGTGAGCCATGGCTGCTGAGCCTGCGCATCCGGAGCCTGTGCTCCACAAAAAAAAAAAAAAAAAAAAGACATTTAAGAAGAGTATTAGAACAGAAAGGAATAACCACCATAGAGATTTAGAGAGTAAATAACTTCTAGTTCCAGAACTGCTCAATTGATGGAGGAAATGGTGGCATTTGCATTGGTCCCTGTAGTATGGTGAGTCAGTACAGAGTGAGTAACCTGTCAGGATGATTAATCTAGAGATTTTCTGAGAGTGAAGGAGAAAGGCCATTTAGGAGACTATCACAATAGTCCAGATGAGGTAATGAGGCTCTCAACAAGGCTAGTAGAGTTAAAAACACTCATTTGTTCATAAAACAGTTTTGAAACCACATAACAAACACAGTCAACTGAGCTGAGCTTTCTAGATTCATGCCTCTACATTGCAGCTTTACCCGAATTGCCCTCCTTGTTTGCTTGAAGGAGTAATGAAAGATTCTAATATTTATTTCAAGCTCACCACTATACACTCTGGGCTGCCCTAAGCATTTTACATATTAACTCATTTCATCCTTAGAGCAACCCTGAGCATGGATGCTGCAATTTTCCTCATTACAAAGACGAGGAAACTGCAGCTTATATAGGTTAAGTATCTTGCCCAAGGTTACAAAGTTAGAAGTGGCAGAGCACTTGGTTCTCGAGCCCACACTCTTAAATGCTAAAGCTTTCTCACTCTTTAAAGGTAAACTTATTTCACCCTCACCCTAAGACCTCACGACATCTGCACACAAAATTGCCTCATATCTTTGTGCCTTAACAACTGGCACTTACACATTTCTAGTATTGGTCATTTCCCGTGCATCAAACCCATTCCACTTCTCCCACATCCAGTCTATGTGTCCTAAGTACAGAGACCAGGTCTTGTTTCCTCATCTTAAATTTGGAATAATAATTCAAAGAGAGGTGTGTGGAGATTAAATTAAATAACATATCTAAGGCACCTCTCACAGCAACTAGCACATGAAATCTAGCTTAATTGTGCACATAGATTGTAGGGGAATTTCAGTATTAAAAAATTCTAAAATGTATGCTAATTTGATAAAGAAATTAATGACTCGAGAATGAAATGCCTAGTATAAGGGAGCTATCTTTGGGGCTAGAGGATACATGTCTTCATTATGCAACCCATGAAGTCCACAGCAAACCAAACTGAATCAAGAAAATGTAAAAAGGAGACACACCTCCTTCTTCATCCGGTAATACTCATCAATGGCATACTGGTATTTTGGGGTGCTGATGCCCAAAACAGATGCAATCTTCTCTCCGAGAAAGTCACACACTAAAAATACAAAAGTTAAATGACTTACATAATTCCATAAACATTTCTTGAGCCCCTTCTATGCGCAAAGCACTGTACGAATACAAAAGTTACACTCCCTGCCCTCGGGGAGATAATGAACATTCAGTACATCTCCTTTGTGTATCTTCCTTGATTTCCCCAAGAAGCACAAGTGGCTCCTTCTGGGCTCCCAATAACACTGCTCATACCTCTTACTATTAACACTTATCACCAGGTGTTATAATTATCTGTTAGATGTCTATTTCTTCAAGAAAAATGTGTACTCTCAGAGGGCTGGGATATCACTGGGCTGGGAGAAAGGAATGGATTATACTATAGCACTCACTGAGCGCCTGCCACATGCCAGGCACTATGAAAGGTTAGACTCAAAGAAGTTGAAGAACTGGCCCAAGCGGACAAAGCAGATCCAAAGTTCAATCCAGGTCTGAATGTAAAGCTCATGTTCTTTTCATTATACTAGACTGTCTAGCATATATTGAGAGCTCAATAAATGTTTGTTGAATGAATTATTATTCACATTTAGATCTAATGAAAGGCATAAAGTAGTAGAAGCTACGGGGGAGTTAAAATGGGAAGCAAAGGAAAGCGTTATGATTTAAAACACATATTTAAAGTTAGCATGATTAAGTCATAAGTTGATAATTCATTTCCTTCAAATATGACTTAGTTATATCTCAACTTAAGAGATGAAATATTAATCAAATAAAACATAAATGAATTATAACTACAGGCTTTAGAATAAGCAGAATGAGAACAATATCAGGGAATCAAATGGCAAAATAGCAAAATAACTGCTAACAGGAAAGTTTCAAGAACATGAAAATTGTATCTAAATTAATATAGCTATTTTTTAGTCCTTTTTTTAAAGCATATCCAGAAGCTAAAAAATGTTTTAAGATGAAGTACAAGTTAGATTAATATCTTCCAATGTGAGCTAGCTAGCTGCTAAGAAGGGAGTGACTAACCCCCAATTGTTTCTCCTTCAATTTTGAAACACCCTATTTAGCAAAGCTCCTGTTCTGGGAGCATATTATAGTGGTCATACAATATTCAAACAAAAAAGTAATACCTGAGAGGGTTGATGTGGCAGCACGAAGCATGTAAAACCATAAGTAGGGGCCCCAGGTAAGTTTTGTCTGCAACAAGAGGTTAGGTTAGCAACATTCACACCTAAATTCATTCTATACATTTAGGCCAGAAAGTAGTGAAACACTTGGTGGGCACTTAGAATATTCTATAGATGATACTATAAACAGAGTACAATCCAATAAAAAAAATTAAAAGCTTTGTAGAGAGAATGTCACAAAGACATTTTACATTCACCACCTGGTATTTTGGGGTGCTGATGCCCAAAACAGATGCAATCTTCTCTCGGAGAAAGTCACACACTAAAAATACAAAAGTTAAATGACTTACATAATTCCATAAACATTTCTTGAGCCCTTTCTATGCACTCAAGAAATCACCACCTTAAGTCCACAGAATAACCAAAAAAAGCAGCAGCCACTGAAATGGAGTTGGTTAAGTCATAACCTTAATTATTTATGAGTTATCCAGAGCCTTCCTTTCTCCTGTCTTGTTGCTTTTTTGTCTTCATTGTTCAAAAGCACACCAGAGAGTGTGTACAGTCAATGGAAAGGGATCTAAGAAATCATACAGTACAACACACGTATGATTTAGTGGGGAAATTAAGGTTCAGAGAAATTAAGCAGATTAAGGGCACATTAAATGAACTTTTAATGGTGGGAAAATAAGTAACCAGTAAGTGGCAAGATGAGGTTTTTTTTGTTGCTGTTCCTTCAAGGATTAAAAAGGGACTAGAGGGCTTCCCTGGTGGCGCAGTGGTTCAGAGTCTGCCTGCTGATGCAGGGGACATGGGTTCGTGCCCGGGTCCGGGAAGATCCCACATGCCGCGGAGCGGCTGGGCTCGTGAGCCATGGCCGCTGAGCCTGCGCGTCCGGAGCCTGTGCTCCGCAACGGGAGAGGCCACAACAGTGAGAGGCCTGTGTACCACAAAAAAAAAAAAAGGGACTAGAGCATATAACCCAAGAAAAGTTTAGTATCTGTTTGGTAGGCTAGGACCACTGGCAGAATGCAATCTACACTACACACCTGCATAGTTAACCTTGGTAATTCCATAGAATACTTTTGTGAAGCTTGCCACATAGATGACAGTTTACCTCTGTGGATGAAATCAGTAATAGGAGCATGATTCATCATACCAATATTTTTGTTTATGAAAAGAAAACATAGTATAGAGCCTACAATCGATCAAACACATTAGTAATCATTTGAATACTGGTTCCAGGGAGAGAAGGAAGAGATAAACCTGTCCATAATCTTCTTAGATAAGATATGCTGATGACCATAAGGGCGTTAAAAAAGCATATACAAGAATATCTGTAACACTGAAAACTAGACACTGGAAATGACCCTTTTTTCTCTATTGGTGAAATGGAAGTATCTTCCTTTTCCGCTGTCTAAAGCTAATGAAGTTGCCAATTTCGGTGTTATTTCCTTTCTTGCTGGTTAAGGAAAATTTTTCACCTCAGGATTTTCAAAGTCATTTTGAGTGGCCACTGTCTGTCTTAACAACTTCTTATGCAAATTAATTTAAAAATAAAGTTCTATATTTTAAATATTTTTTAAAAAAGGAATATCTGTAAGACTGGGCAGATGGGCTAAAGCAGAGAGGAGTAAACATGTAACATAGTCTTTCAATGAAAAGTAGGTATATCAATTCCTGGGATAACATTTCTGAAAAGACACACAAGTAAGGTAGCTCCTTAGTTCCTCTTTACACAAGAATGGATGTCCAAGCAAACAAATACAGTCAAGAAAACACTGTAGGGCTTCCCTGGTGGTGCAGTGGTTGAGAATCTGCCTGCTAATGCAGGGAACGCGGGTTCGAGCCCTGGTGTGGGAGGATCCCACATGCCGCGGAGCAACTAGGCCCATGAGCCACAACTACTGAGCCTGCACGTCTGGAGCCTGTGCCCCGCAACAAGAGAGGCCGCGATAGTGAGAGGCCTGCGCACCGCGATGAAGAGTGGCCCCCGCTTGCCACAACTAGAGAAAGCCCTCGCACAGAAACGAAGACGCAACACAGCAAAAATAAATTAATTAATTAAGAGTTAGGACTTCAAAAAAAAAAAAAGAAAAAAAAAAGAAAACACTGTATATTTCTGACTCCCTGATAAAAACCTGCTATATCTTCTACATTCAGTGCAGGAAGCATCTCTTAGGTGGGGATAAGGGGCTCTGTTTAAGATGCTCTGACTTTAGTGTTTATTTATTTATTTTTTTAACAGCAAATGGGACAGTACAGAAACATAGGGAATGAAAGCAATTTCTATAACACATAATAAGTGATAAGGCCAAGAAACTACTTAGAAAAGGACTCAGCATGCTTTTGGAGAAAAGCATGCATTTCGCAGTGGACCAATTCTCCTGGGGTTGTTTCTAGGGAGAACAATTGCTAATATCCAGGCTGTGACTACCAAAGAGTCAAACCTGCTCCAGAGCTGAGACACTGCATAAGGATTCCTGAATACCATCTATCATTATCACACAGAGTTATACAGAATGAATGGATAGGGCCCTTTGTGCAGACACTGACCCAGAGTCTACACTGGAACCCTGCCACCACTGCCAGCATCACTACCGCCACCACCATCCCAGTAACAGAAGAACTGGGACAAGATCTTGAGTCTTTAAGACTTCCAATTTATGAGTGCAAACTCAAGTAGATTCATCTCTTTCTTCAAAAATTTAATTATCTATTTCTTCCTGCATAATTTTCCATCTCTTCCTTAATACAGAACTATTAAGACTTGCTATCTTTTGTTTTGAAACAACTTATTTTTAAATTATAAAAGTAATGCTCATTTATTGCAATAACACAAAATGGAAAAAGTATAAAGAAAATTTAAGTCACCCATTTTTCCACCATCCATGGATAATTATCATTAACATCTTAGTATATTTTTCCCAGTCTTTTCCTAAGCATATATGTGTTTTACAACATTGCTATACTTTTTCTATCCTGCTATTTTTCCCATTTACTATATTGAAAATATTAAGCATATTTCCCAAATGCTTAAATTCTTAAGGGTGGAATAACTAGGTCAAAACTATAATCATTTGGAAAGCTCTCCCTTCACAATGCAAAACTTCACACCAGAAAATTTACCAATAAATATTCAGCAGTAATGTATGAGATTGTCCATTCCCTTGTACCCTCATTACAGTATATTGTTCTTTTCCTTTTAAAAAATTTGATAGGCAAAAATGAGCCCAGATAATTTTGAGTTCTGACTATATTAAGAAAGGCATCAGTCCATTTATATAGGTAACAGTTATGTGCATAATCAAAGTTTTTAATATGTACAGTTAGATACACACATATACACATATTTAAGGAACCCTAAGCGAAACTAAATCAATGGTTAAAGGAATTACTGGAAATATGTTTACTCTTAACACTCATCTAAGGTAAAATGTAAGGAAAACAATTATAAGATTGTAAAAAGATCTAGGTCTCCATTTCTTACTTTCTATCAAGTATCATATGCCAGGAGTATTATTCTTTTATTTATTTATTTTTGACTGCATTGGGTCTTTGTTGCTGCGCGCGGGCTTTCTCTAGTTGCGGCAAGCGGGGACTACTCTTCACTGTGGTGCACAGGCTTCTCATTGCGGTGGCTTCTCTTGTTGCGGAGCATGGGCTCTAGGCACACGGGCTTCAGTAGTTGTGGCTCGTGGGCTCAGTAGTTGTGGCTCGCGGGCTCTAGAGCACAGGCTCACTACTTCTGGGTGCACGGGCTTAGTTGCTCCACTGCATGTGGGATCTTCCCGGACCAGGGCTCAAACCCGTGTCCCCTGCATTGGCAGGCGGATTCTTAACCACTGTGCCACCAGGGAAGTCCCAGGAGTATTATTCTTAAATCTTTATTTTAGATATCAGGGCTTTTCTTTAATTGGGTCTGTTCTACATATCTACTATGTAAATATACAACAATACCTTTTCCAAATTCCTGTGTCCTATCAGATTTACGATGCATTAGAAGCCAACAGAAATTGGAAAGTCTGCTTTGCACATTAAGTGATGCTAGGTCTGTCTTTAATTATAAACAGCTGCTAGGATGTTTATTATTTTAAAAAAAGACAAGTGTTGGTGAGTATGTAAAGAAATTAGAACCCTTGGACACTGTTGGTGGGAATGTAAAATGGTGCAGCCATTATGGGAAACAGTAGGGCGGTTCCTCAAAAAATAAAATACAAACACCAAATGATCCAGCAATTCCACTTCTGGGTATTTATCCAAAAGAACTGAAACTAGAATCTCGAAGAGGTATTTCCGCTCTCTTGTGAGTGGCAGCATTATTCACAGTAGCCAAGATATGGAAACAACCTAAGTGTCCCCATTAAAGAGGAAACCACTATCTGCAAGTTTGCTTTACGAGCAGAAGCCTACATTAAATTACAGCATTAAAAAAAGATGGCTAACATTAACACGTGCATGCATAAGCAATAAACCAAACGAAGATATCTATAGTTCAGGCAGCAATTTAAAATATCCAACAAATGAATTGTGTCTCTTTTAGCAAAAGATTTAAGTAATTGTTTTTTTTGGCCTTGGTTAACTTAGCCAACATAGATAGTCCTATTGGCTAATTATAAATTCTTCATGAACGGTACCAGATTTTTCTCTGAAAATTTTATGTAGAAGTATAATGTCAGCTCTCAGCTTCCAACTAAGTTTATAACATAAGCTTCCTACTGGCAGTATTTATACACACACACACACACACACACATATATATGGTATTAGTATATAAGAGCAGCTCCTCGTTGCCTAAAAAAATCACTATACTCTAGGAGACACAATTACCACCAAGGAAAATATAACTTTAAAACTTCAAAATGGATATTTCAGGAATGAAGCCAAACAAGTTAATTTCATAAACTTTCAAATGATTCTTGAATAAGAAATGTAGGGAAAATTGTTAAATTTAGTCATGGGTTTTCAAATTCCAATAGAGTTCTAAAATTACCTTTTGAGCGAGATTCCTTGTGCTACCTACTGTATTTGCTTTGTTATCTAATACTACCTTACATGTATATAGTTCTTAGTCATTTTTCAATGAGTCTTCATATGTACTATCTTTTTAATCTTCAAAAACAATTCTTAATGTAGATGAGACAAAGGTTATCTTTTTTTTGTAGTCGTGAGACCTGAAGTGCAGTGGGATTAAGTCTTCGCCACAGGGAGGTGACTACTGCAGGACTAAGCCAGAACTGAAACCAGCTCTGACTATGCATGCTGCCTCCCAGCGAAGGACACAGACAGGTTTCTTATCACCCAGGTTTCTTGTCTTAGTTTAGGCCTAAAAACTCAAATAAATTCGAAAGACAACATACTATATACAAGGTAACTAACTATTTTAAGAGTGGATATGGACTTACAGCACAACAGCAGGAGGAACTCTGTGGACCCACTACCCAGTGAAACTGGTGAAAATTATTTAAAATAAACATTTAAACCCTCTGGAAATGGTCCTAAGAATATACTACAAATGAAAAAAAACATCTATTCAAGAAAATAAATAAAAATTTGACAAGAAAATGAGAGTATGAAGTAAGTGAACCAAGACCATTGGCCTTTCCAGCAAAGTGAAGTGGAAATTCACTGCCAGACTGGTACAGCTAAGAACACAGGGCTCCTTCTACCCCCAGCTTCCACTGAAGCCCGTGTGCCACAACTAGAGAGAAGCCCACACACTGCAACAAAGAGCCCGTGCGCCACAATGAAAGATTCTCAGCCATAAATAAATAAATAAACAAATATTTTAAAAAACAGGCGGGCTTCCCTGGTGGCGCAGTGGTTGAGAGTCGGCCTGACGATGCAGGGGACGCGGGTTCATGCCCCGGTCCAGGAGGATCCCGCATGCCGCGGAGTGGCTGGGCCTGTGAGCCATGGCCACTGAGTCTGCGCGTCCGGAGCCTGTGGTCCGCAACGGGAGAGGCCACAACATTGAGAGGCCCGCGTACCGCAAGGAGAGAAAAAGGAAAGAAGGGAAAAAAAAAAACAGACAAGGGATCTGAATAGGCATTTCTCTAAAGATGATATACAAATGGCCAATAAACAAATGAAAAGATGCTCAATATCACTGGCCACCAGGGAAATGCAAATTAAACCATAATGAGATGCCACTTCACACCCACAAGGACAACTAGAATAAAAAAGATAGTAACAAGTGTTGATAAGGATGTAGAGAAATCAGAACCCTCATTCAATGCTGGCAGTAATTTTAAATGGTGCAGCCACTTTGGAAAACAATTTGGTGGTTCTTCAAATGACTGAATACAGGATTTCCCTGCTATCCATAAGTAGAGCATTCCTATGAAACCTTTCATAACACAAAATCGTGTAAAGCAAATAAGTGATTACCTTAGGACACATCTTACTAAACAGCTGAACAAAATAAATCGAAACAAAGCACAAATGCTCACAGATACAGTTCAAAGCTATGGCGGCTTGATGCTGTGATGCTAAGTGTAGTTCCCCCGGGAAGGAGCTTCAAGGTGCCTCTCTCACTGTTCAGGGTGCCCACCACCTCTACAAGGGCTCACTGCAAAACAAATTCTGGACGCTATTTTTGCTTTTTACCTTTTTTCATAAAAGTGAAAATCCTCTTCAGCTTTCTTTCAGTTAGCGAAAAGAGGTACTAACGTAGGTTTTTCATAAAAGCGAAGTGGTGTAAAGCAAACTTTCAAAAAGCAGGGGATACCTGTATAGAGTTATCATATGACCCAGCAATTCCACTCATAAGTACATACCTAAGAGAAATGAAAACATACGTCCACACAAATACTGGTACACAAATGTTCATAGCTGAATTATTCATAATAGCCAAAAGGTAGAAACAACCAAATGTCTCTGACCTGACAAACATGGTATATCAAAAAAAGGAATGAAGTTCTGACACATGCTATAACATGGATAAACCTTGAAAACGTTACGCTAAGTGAAAGAAGCCAGTCACAAAAGATCACATATCATAGGAGTTCGTTCATATGAAATGTCCATAATAGGGAAATCAATAGACAGAAAATAGATTAGTGGTCATCAGGGGTTGGGGAGATGAAGGGTAGGGAGTGATAACTAAAGGGTACTGGGTTTCTTTTTGATGTGATGCAAACGTACTAAAAATTGACCGTGGTAATGGTTGCGTCTATCAGTGAATATATTAAAAACCACTGCTGCAAATTTTAAATTGATGAATGTATGCTATGTGGACTGCATCTCAGTAAAGCTTTTTTAAAGAGTAAACCTTTAGGAAAGTAGTAAGGATGCACTTTTTCTATGCAATGTCTTTATTACTGATTCCTATGTAAATAGAGGACTATTTTTGAGACAAAGACTTTTTAAACCATACATATATACACAAATTTATACAAACAAATAAAAACCCCTTCAAAGTAATTTAAAAGAAAGACATTTATTTCAACAATTCTTCCACTGCATGAAACACTTCTACAATATTCTGCATGCATTTGGAATTGCCTTCAGAGTATACTGCACAGTCCTTTGAATATTGTCTATAGCAGAGAATCTGGATCTGATATTGTTTTAATAACTAGAATTTATTTAGAACCAAATCTGATGAAAAATTAGTAATAACATTTTTTAAGCCAAATCTAAATTAATAATTCTCTATTCTGCTACTTTGCTTTATTTTCTTCATAGCACTTTCCATAGTCTGATAATTATAGTATATACTTGCTTATTGCCTTTCTGCCCACTAGCATATAAGAGCAGGAATTTATACTTCCCATTGCTGTATCACCAGCACCTAGAAAGTCCATAAATATTTGATCAACTGAAGTCTCAAAATGACTACTTAGAAAGGCAACACGTCTTTTAAAAAAATGTACAGCTAGTCTTATAATTTTACAGTTACATCTTTTTGTTTTGTTTTTGTTTTTTAATTTCTTTTTGGCTGTGTTGGGTCTTTGCTGCTGTGCATGCGCTTTCTCTAGTTGTGGCCAACGGCAGCTACTCTTCGCTGTGGTGCACGGGCTTCTCATTGCGGTGGCTTCTCTTGCTGCAGAGCATGGGCTCTAGGCACGTGGGCTTCAGTAGCTGTGGTGCACAGGCTTAGTTGCTCCGTGGCATGTGGGATCTTCCTGGACCAGGGATCGAACCTGTGTTCCCTGCATTGGCAGGCGGATTCTTAACCACTGCGCCACCAGGAAAGTCCCCAGTCACATCATTTATAACTTAGAAATTCTTAAATTTAGCTGGTGAGGGGCTTCCCTGGTGGCGCAGTGGTTGGGAGTCCGCCTGCCGATGCGGGGGATGCGGGTTCGTGCCCAGGTCTGGGAGGATCCCACATGCCGCGGAGCAGCTGGTCTCGTGAGCCATGGCCGCTGAGCCTGCGCATCCGGAGGCTGTGTTCCGCGGCGGGAGAGGCCACAGCAGTGAGGAGCCCGTGTATCGCAAAAAAAAAAAAAAATTTAGCTGGTGAGGAACATAAAGTTAAGAACTGTATATTCCTATCTTCTAATGAAAACTTGAGGCAAGATAAAAAAGAACTGACAACTTCTAAGCTTTAAATGGAAACCATCATGGTGGTACAGTCTTTAATACAAAGGGACTGGAACTCAAGTACGCCGTTTAGTGAAATAAATCTTAAAGAAACCTATCCACACTGACAAAAGAACTCTGACACTCAAAAATAAACTATTCAGGCTACTGAAATACAGAAAATACTTCCATCCATATTGTGTAAAATTACTGTTTTCTACCAAAATCATAATGCATAATTTTATAATCAGAATACAGTTTATTTAAACCTCAAAGGTCCCTTCTATTCAATGTTTAAGGGAAAGAGGGACTTCCCTGGTGGTCCAGTGGTTAAGAATCCGCCTTCCAATGCAGGGTACACGGGTTCCATCCCTGGTTGGGGAACTAAGATGCCTCGTGCCGCAGGGCAACTAAGCCCTCACATTGCAACTAGAGAGAAGCCAGCGTTCCACAACGAAGATCCCGCACAACTAAGACCTGACACAGCCAAAAATATAAATAAATAAATATATATATATATTTTTTTAATGTTTAAGGGAAACAAATCAGTCAAAACAAAACCCACTGACAAAAGGAACATCAGTATCAAACCTACCGGATCAACAGTAGGCAAAACATCTTTCTTCTCCAGGCCATCAACTTCATCTTCATCTGTGCTGTATTCTTCCATTGTTTCACCACTAACAAAGTGGATGACTCTCCTTGGGACTTTCTTCTTTTTTCCTATGACTCCCAGTTCTACATTTTCAAAGCCTCTTTCATTACTCATCTAATGTCAATAATAAATTAAGAAAAGAAGAGTTTCGAGTGAGATTAATTTTCTTTCACGTAACAAAAAAAATTTTTCCGTTGCTTTATTTTAGGGAATAAAGAAATATAAGCCAATCCTTAAACAGTTTTTAAACAATAAAACAGATCATACACAGAAAAGCATATCAACAGCATAAACGAGGAGTTTAATGAATAGTAAAGCAAACCTCTGCATACTCACTGCCGAGGTTAAAAAACAGAACTTAACCAATTAAACTTTTTAAGTCAAAAGCTAAGAAAGCAAGCAACACACTGCAAGTCATAGCAATTCCACTGTCGTATAATATGTGAAGACATGCTGGACATCAATAATTTTAAAGAACAATGCTAATTACGGAGGGATTAATGTGTTGATATATCAAAGGAAAATCATATAGATGCATGTACATATGTTAGATACGTAACATAAAATGTTTGTATAAGGTAACCCCGCTAAGTCTTTGAATTTGAGCCTAGCTACATGTGGGCAAACCAAAACCAGTTCAGCTTAATTCTGAACCTCTCCTTTTCCAAAATGGGAGTCCCGAAGTAAGATGCCTTTTAGGTCCAAGCAGGTACCAAAAATGAGTAAATACTGCTATAGATTAAAAGTAGACCTTTGAAGAAAAGCATGCCACAACCAAAGACATTAAAATTCAAAAAAATTTAAAGCACTGTGCAGGCCAAATAAAACTCATTTGTAAACCAAATCTGGAGAGCAGGCCATCAGTATTCTATATCTGAACTTCTACATTTCTCGGTCACTAATATATAGATGACAACACAGTTTTCCTGCTAGTAAAAAGATTTAACAAATTTTAAAACTATAATAGTCTATGGAATTCTAATTACATCCAAATTTCATTCCAAGGGAAATACTAATTTTACCTCACACATATAGCCAATTTTCCAAACTCATTGTAAATGCATTTTGAGGGAGAGGATGAAGAGCTTTTCCTTGTCTTTTTGCCTCAAGTTTAAATTCCTAAGAAAGCCTTTGTTGTATCTTCTTACTAGAAGATTTCAAAAAGCACAGTGCAAATAACTGTAAAGAAAAATCTGGCAACAGTGGTTACCCTTGGGGTTAGGTACAAAGATGGGGGAGGAGGTACAGGTAAAGGAGTGGTCAAGGGGGCTTTTTATTCTTTTTTTTTTTTTTTTTTTTTTTTGCGGGACGCAGGCCTCTCACTGTTGTGGCCTCTCCCGTTGCGGAGCACAGGCTCCGGACGCGCAGGCTCAGCGGCCATGGCTCACAGGCCCAGCTGCTCCACGGCACGTGGGATCCCCCCGGACCAGGGCACAAACCCGTGTGCCCTGCATCGGCAGGTGAACTCTCAACCACTGCGCCACCTATACTTTTTGTATTTTGTTGTTGTTTTACTTTCATGATGAGAATATGCTCCGGTACAATTTTAAAACTAAACCAAAGCAAAATGATACAGGACTACAGGACTGCCATGATTAGAGTCCATATCAGTGGGATTGTCCAAGATAGTCCAGAGTTCAAAAATTTCATCCTCTATAAGGATTCTTACACTTGTAGATATGACCACACGTAATTTAAACCCATGATTGTTGTTCAATCCTAGAAAAGTTCTTTGAACTGCTTTTGCAGAGATGGAATTGTACTGATAAAAATAGTGGACTAGAATTGCCCAGTTATGCAAGTATATGTAACTTTATTTTTATGCATTGTTTCCTCTTAATCCTCTAAGGTTCTTCTTAGAAAACAGATATGGCTGTTCTCTGTCCTTCACTTCCCAAAGGTAAGCTTAGGCATTAGCCAGGATTTGAATCCAGGTATATCCAACCCAAAGAACACACGCATTGTTCCATGACACACATGAACATCACTGGCAGCAACTATAACTGCTGTAGAGCAAACTGAGACCATGAAAACCTTGACAGCATGGGCTACCTATGGATCAACCAGAAAAAACAAAAACCACAATTCTCCCTAGCCTGTCCTGAGGTTTCAAACATATCCCAGCCCTTAATAAAGGAACACCAGCCCATTCATTGTGTCCATAAATAAGATGAACAACAAATGGTCCACCCAGGCCATCTTTCTTCTATCATCAGTCCCTAAGCATAGTGAGCCGTTCCTACCCAATCTCATTTTCCCCCTTCATATGAGATTTGGTTTATGGTTGTCCTGACACCAATGTCTCCTTTTGCACCATGACTTTATAGGCAAGGAAAAGTCAGAGGAGCTGGGTTAGATCTCCAGTTATCATACTAACTGGATGGATCTGATGTGAAAGCAACAGTCCCAGTCAATGAACAGAGTTGAGCCCTTTCACAGTACATCACCCTGCCTTATTCCACTCCCACCCCACCCCCATCAGAGCCAGCAGCTTCTCATTCTCCCTCTACCAATCTCTCACTGGCTTAATTTGTCTTTTCTAAGACACAGGCAAAGGAGAAGGGGTGTCTCTCATTGGCTTCACTACTTTGTCTTCCTTAGACAACTTTAATAAATAAAAACATTCTGGCTGGGTCATAATAACAGGAATAGACTTATCTACTAACTCCATTAACTGACTCTTGGCTATATTTTATCCAAAAGGTAAAAAAAAAAAATCTACAAAGGTGAAGGCTGGGGCTTCCCTGGTGGCACAGTGGTTGAGAGTCCGCCTGCCGATGCAGGGGATGCGGTTTGTGCCCCGGTCCGGGGAGATCCCATGTGCCGCGGAGCGGCTGGGCCCGTGAGCCGTGGCCACTGAGCCTGCGCGTCCAGAGCCTGTGCTCCGCGACGGGAGAGGCCACAACAGTGAGAGGCCCGCGTACCACAAAAAAAAAAAAAGGTGAAGGCTGAAAGGTGATTCATATTTTTCATTCTAATACCAAAGTTATTAGTCAAGTATAAACAAACCTTTGAGTAATATTCTCCATACATAATACGTAAATGGTATTTTATTTGTTCTAATCATCACATTTCATGTAAAGATTTTTATTAAAAAGACTTCTATTTAAGAGCTCTCTTTTAAAATTTTAATATTAATTTTTGATACAGTAAACCCCAAGTTTTACATTTATCATCTTAAGCAGGACTGAGTAATTTTTCCCATAAAGGACAGATAGTAAATATTTTACGCTTTGAGGGCCATGTAATCTCTGTCACAACTACTGAACTCTGCAAAAGCAGCCATGGACAATACATAATGAATGGGCTATGTTCCAATAAAATTTTATACAAATCAGTGGCTGGTGGGATCTGGCCCATAGGCTCTAGTTTGTCAACACCTCATCTTAAAGAACCAGATTGTCAAGTAAAAAAATCTGTGAAAGAATCTATACCATATGATCACAACCTCTACTTGGCAAAGAGGGGAGTGTGGGGTTAGTTAAGGGAGGTATTGATGGGTAAAACCAACCAGAAAATAATTTGATTCAAAATTTCCAACAATTATAAATGAAAGTTATTCTCTGAATTTGAAAACATTTCATTTTTACAGATAAACAGTCAGCCTGCAGGTCAGAAAATTTTCACTGTCAATCATACAAACTCTACTTCAACAAACTCCAAAGATCTGAAAAGACAATTTCCTAACACCAGGAAATTATGAGATGCAATGTCAATTAACATTTTATTACATTTTATGGTTAACAGTACTGTAAATCTGCTTATCTTGTTCTTTGGGGCCTGTTTTTAGTGGCAATTTTCTTTTCACTCCCATACTCCCATAGCACCCAGAACTTTATAAAAACATGTATGACACTTGGAATTTACTCTGCGTCACCTTCCCCAAATAGGTGATCGGCAAAATGGGAGTAGGCACAGTGCGTATCCTTCACTGCTCTATCCTTTAGCCTACAGCTCCTGGCACATCGTAAGTGCTTGGTAGCAGGGGTGCTAAATAAATAAATAAATGAACAAGTAGTACTGAAATTTTAACTCCTTTAATAATATTGAAGCTGAGATTCTGGTCAAAAGTCTAGTCAGATAAGCTGCTGAATGTCCTGGTTTGAAGCCTAATTCTGAGCACAGACCCAAGCTCCTAAGTCTTCCTTCCCTACATGACACTTGGGATTTCTCAGTTCTGACAAACCGATGAAGGAGTACAGGATGGCAGCCTCTCCTGCCACCCAAGTCTCCACTTCACTGGTCTCTCCCCTCTTACTGTGGTCAAGTAGGCATAGATTTGGGGTTCCTGGAAATGTCTCTGCTTCAGGAATGTGAATGAGAGAGCACAAAGGGAAAGTTAGAAAACTGTTTGTATAGTATGAACCCATTTGTGTTTAACAGGAAAGATTATATATGCATAGGCAATCCCAGAAAGAATACACCAGAAACTTAACAGTTACTTTTGGGGAATGTGAATGTGAGAAACGGGTGATGGGAGTATTCCTATGACTTTTTACTTTTTGCTCTATGGCCTTCTTTACGTTTTATTTATTTTATTATTTTTTAACCAAGAGTGTGAAGATAACATATTAGCACTAAGCCACAATAAAGAGCCTCTCTTCAAACAACATTTATCTGGTAAATCAGTATAGGTTTACTTTGGTATTAGAAAGACTGAAAGCTGAGGTAGTGATGAAAACAATTATAGTAACAGAAGGAGAAATCAAATGGAAAATACATCAAACGCTGTGGACTAAAAAGGTTCAGTTCAAGTACACCTGTCAACAACAGGTCTCGACTCAACTGAACATAATAAGTGGGCTTCCTAATCAATTAGCGTTTTCCCTGAATTCCTTCTTGCGGGTTATCTTCCCCCTTCTTAAGTAGGAGAAAAAACAAGTCCATATAAAGACTAGCCTGAGAAAAAGCTTTTGTTAATGCAAACTACCTCTTATAATATTAGAACTATACTCACATTCGGGCACCATTCTCTAGGAATCTGTAGTTGGGGGGAAATGTCTTACTAACATTCAGGTGGTTAGTCTCAAAAATGAAGCCACTGAAAAGCTTTGTTCTCACTGAGGGTGGGAAGATTTCTACACAGAAGCAACTCAGGTTTTTAACATCAAAACTGTATACTCCTGAGCCGGTTTCAGGTAAAGCCATTTCTTCATTAGTTTTACTTGGCCAAAGATCCTACACTACTACTTCAGACTACCAAATCCCAAACAAAACAAACCTCCAAACCTTACCTAATGTTCTAAATTTATGCTGTCCAATAGAGTAACCACATGGGGCTAATGCTCACTTGAAATGGGGCCAGTTCAAGCTGAGATGTGCTGAAATACACAAAGGATTTCAAAGACTAGTACCACAGAAAGACTGTGAAATATCTCAGTGATAACTTTCATATTAATTGCATGTTAAAATGGTTTTCGACAAAATTGGGTTAAATAAAATAGAATATTAAAATTTCAATTCATATTAACTACATGTTGAAATGTTTTGATAAATTGGGCTAAATAAAATAGAATATTAAAATTAATTTCACCGGTTTCTTTTTAGTTTTTTAATGTGGCTACGAGAAAATGTACAATTTAAAATGCGGCTGGCATTATATGTCTATTGGACAGCGCAGCTCTGAGCCTTAGTTACCTCCCTGGTGAAATGGGGATAACTCACACCTCATGCAGAAGTTATAAGGATTAAGTGGTGCGGGGGGGAAGCCTGTAAACGCATAGCACCCAGTTGCTATTTGCTAACCAAAAGGCAGATGCCAAGTCAGGCACTCCCACAAGGAGAGACTGAGAAGTGATCGCAGCCGGCGTCACCTGGCTTCCAGCTACTCCAAGGACAGCTTTTCGGGGACACGCCTTCCTTCTCGCGCTCGCAGACCCGAAGCTGCAACCTCACCCCTCGAAATCCGAGGCCGCCCCGGAGTCTGCGGCGCTGTCAGAGGAGGCGATGCCCAGCGGCGCTCCGACTGCGGTTCGTCCGCCCCTTCCCTCAAGCAGACGCTCGGAGCCGGGGACACCGCGAAGAGGAGCCCCGGGA
Source organism: Monodon monoceros (assembly GCF_005190385.1). Lineage (NCBI taxonomy): Eukaryota > Metazoa > Chordata > Mammalia > Artiodactyla > Monodontidae > Monodon > Monodon monoceros. Next base: position 111,117,143 of record NW_021703778.1, on the reverse strand, counting down.
CGCACCTCCGGCGGGCGGCCTGCTCTAAGGAAGGCCGGGCAGGCCAAAAGGGCAGGCGGCAGGCGAGGCAGACAGGAAGCTGGGCTCTCCCGGCCTCAGCCTCGGCGGCCGCTCCTACCTGCTGTGCCGATTCCCTGAACGGAGCGGCGGCCGCAGCTCCCGAGGCAACCCCTGCTTCTCCTCCCTCTGCACGGCTCACTGGCTTCCGGTCCATCGTTGTCACCACGACAGGACTGCAGGCGCTGGCGAGATACAAAGTAATGGCCGATAAGCCCGCTTCCATTCTCCGCGTCCCCGCCCAGGCGCGGACCTAACCCGCTGTCAGGAAGTGGGACTCACCGGCAGCGCCCGCCTAGCGCCGAGCCCGGCCAAGCCACTGCTGGAGGGACGGGACGGGACGGGGCGAGGCGAGGCGGGGCGGGGCGGGGCGGGGCGGACCTGGGGGTGGGGTAGGCCCGAGGGGCGGGGCCTGGCGCCCCCGCCCACCCGGCTCAGCTCCCGGGGCTCGGCTGAGCACCGTCTGGACTGCACAACTCCCGGCTCCTGCGGGGCGGGACAGGACGGGGCGGGGCCTTCTGCAGTACAGTTTCCGGCCCGGCCCGCGTCCCGAGCTCGCAGACTGGCACCACCAGTGACGTCATGCCTCGTACCTGTACCGGGAAGCTGGCTTCTGGATCTTGGCGCAACCGCTCACCAGCTGCATCCTGGGCAGTCACCTCCCAGACTTTGGTTTCTGCGCTGTGAAATGAGAACGGCTGCGAAGTGTGCTTCAAAGCCTTGTGATGAGATGTAGTTGCTGAAAATATATTTTTTAATGAACGGCTCATGCTACTTATTCCATTTCTCATGTGGATGACAGTCTAGTCAAAATACCCTTGAAATAAGAGCCTCAAAGGCGAATTTTGCTTTTACACCTGTCTGAAGTACTTAAGTATATGTAACTGTAGAAAAAGTTAAGTGAGACCTGAAGGAGAGCAGAGGGCTAGCAAGCTTCCATTTTAACAAATGTGAGGAATAATTTATTATCTGTTTAGTGTGTGTGTGTGTGTGTGTGTGTGTGTGTAAGAGGGAACATTTCAGACTTTTCAGATTATTCCCAGTGTTCAACCAAATAAAAAAGTCATGATTGCAATGATTATTGCATTACTCTAGTTGGAACATTTCCATGTAAATGGTCTTTAATTGTAGTTTTAGTATGAGCGTTTTCAGGCAATTTTCACTAGTTGTAGAGCTCAAAAATAAAATACATTCTTTTGGCCGTGGAGGAGGGGCTTCATTCGATACCCTAGATTCCATTTTCATGCCAGGCAAATTCATAAATGCTCCCCAGAGTTATGGCCCAGCATATCTTCTATTCAGCGTGGCAACGGCAGGCCCAACACCCATACAACCTTAATTCGTCCTTTCTCTCCTGTGCAAAAGTTCTTTTTCCTTACTCTCTGCTTAGTATTTTTGTACACTTTCTATCCTGCATATGACTATGATAACCTAAAAACCAAACTGAAAACCTTAAAAACAAAAGTTGATTATTTGAAAGCCATCTATATATTTTTTAATTGGATGGAAATTCATAATGTATATTCTGGTAATAAAATCAAACTAGCTTGTTGCCAAGGTTCACAAGTGCTGTCTAGTGACATTAGCATGGGATTGAGACAATCCAAAACAGCAAAAACTGCATAAGTTGAAAAGAAAAATAAAGAACCAATTGTTAAAGCCTTCATGAATTGGCTTTCATAAACAAGACAGTTCTACATTACATGTATTCAAAAATCCCTTTCCTTTTACTGGCAAGAAGGATAGTCAACAGCTTTTATCCTTAAAAATTAGTGGAATGTTTATAAATGCATGACTTTATTTTGCAAAAATGGCAATTAAATATCAAATTACAATTTTCACTGCTGAGGCAGAACTTATTTTCATGGTTTACAAGTACATTTCTTAGTTTACTGAAAATTCAAAATGCAAGTCACATTCCAGCATGAGCCAGAAGTATTTCCTAAGAAGAGTTATTTTTTAACACAAATATCCAATTGAAGAGCAGTCTTTTGCAAACAACTCATAGCAACAGAAAAGCATAGAAATTCTAATGGTTTTATTTTGGGCATTGACATTTTTGTCATTATTTCCAGACTGTCATAGATCAACTAAAAGTGGACAACAAAGCAACATGCCAAATCATTCTCTCTTTCACTTTGTAGTATAAGTTGTACTGTATTACTATGACAAAAAATAAATTCAGGTATTACTATAATTTACTTGAAAACATAACTGTTACCTAAATTTAGTTATCTAATGATCCATATAGAGCTAAAAAGGTAAATTTAGATCTACCTATTTCTGTGAATGGCTGGGACAACAAAGCTGAATAAAATTCAATAACGAGGAGAGTCCATCCAATAAAAAACAAGACTTTCATATATATTTTAGTAGAGAATATTTTTAAGGTTAACCCACTCCCCAAATAGGGAGATATGGTTTCATAATCAATCATGTGTAAGGAAAAATGTTAAAAAAAAAAAGGTGTTAAAAGTAAAAATGCACTTTAGGTTGATTTAAAGCAATGGCCACTCCTGATTTGGTCAATTTGGCTAATAAACTGTCTAAAACAAACACACAGAGAAATGCAAGACCACTAAAATCGTGAATTTGCAGCTGCAGCATCTGACCACTGCCACTCAGCAGCTACCTCAACGGAAAGACCAAAATTCTCTTCAGGGTTCCTTCTAAGCCCAGGTCCCTGCCACTATCATAAGTGGCCTGGCCACTGGAAGAATTGCCCAAAGTTAAAAAGAAGGCCCTATTCGCAGCCCAAAGCCACTCACTCTGACCCTTTTCATGAACTTTCTGAGAAATTTGAGAAGCACCTCCCTTTTGTAGACACATGGTGCTCTGAGGAAAGTGTTGGGATCTTCCTGGTACTTCCACTAACACCATTGGGAGAATTGGACTTTTTTTTTTTTTAATATAGGATCTGAAGCTATTACCACTCTTGTGGACACAGGAACAACTTTGTCTGTCTTGAACCCCACCAGCCTCAAGGCGCTCTTCCTCATAGTACTGAAATTGTCCAAATGGTGTGAGTTCCCAACACGGTTATGAAGGTAAGCAAGTTGGCCCCCTTGCCTTTTTTTTTTTTTTTTTTTTTTTGGCTGCCTTGGGTCTGTGCAGTTTTTCTCTAGTTGTGGCACATGGGGGCTACATTGCAGTGGTTCGTCTTGTTGCGGAGCACAGGCTTCAGTAGCTGTGGCTTGCGGGCTCTAGAGCTCAGGTTCAGTAGTTGTGGTGCACGGGCTTAGCTGCTCCATGGCATGTGGGATCTTCCTGGACCAGGGCTCGAACCCGTGTCCTCTGCATTGGCAGGCAGATTCTTAACCACTGTGCCACCAGGGAAGTCCCCCACTCCTTGCCTTTTGAGATAGGTTCTTTGCAGGGAACTCATCAGTTCCTTCTGTCCCAGTACACCTTTTGGGCCAAGATCTCCTGGAAAAATTACAGGCTAATATTTCCTTTTCCCAAAAAGGAGAAATACACTTGCAATTGACTCCTCAAGGTCTACTTCCAGCTCTAGTCCTGATATTGAGATTCCCCTCCTTGCTTCTGTCTTGTCAATTCCCAATCACAAGGATTTGTTAGATTCTGTTCCTTCTACCTTACGGTCTACCTCTTCAAATGACATAGAACACATTCATTAGGTGCTATCAATTAGGATCCAGGTAGATCCTAATAAACCTTTGCTTCACCTCAACAGGCCTGAGGCCCTAGAATGAATTCGTCCCACTGTCAAGGCACACTTCCAGAAGGGCCCCGTAATCCCATGCACCAGTCCCTGTAGCGCACCAATCCTTCCCATGTGCAAATCTCATGGCCAAGGTTGGTATTTTGTTCAAAATCTCTAATCTGTAAACAATAGAGTCATATCACGTTACCCCACAGTCCCCAACCCTCACACCACCCCCAGTTTAATCCCTCTGAGCACACAGTTCTTTACCGTCATAGATTTATGTAGTGCTTTCTTCAACTTTCCTGTCCATCCAGATAGCCAATACCTGTTTGTCTTTACTTGGGAAGGACATCAATATACTTGGACCACTATGCCTCATGGCTACACAGAAAACCCTACTTACTCTTCACAGATATTGAGACAAGACTTGGCCAATGTGAATTTTGCCCACAGCTCTACTTTACTTCAATATGTTGATAACCTTTTGTTATGTTCCCCTACTGAGGAAGCACGCCTCAAGGACAGCCTATACCTCCTCACTCAGCTAGCACACAAAGGCATAAGGTCTCAAGGAAAAATCTCCAATCTGTTCAAACCCAGGTAAGATACTTGGGTCATTTGCTAACCCCTCAAGGGCTAACACTGGATCCTACATGTGTCCAGGGCATATCTCAGTTTCCCGCTTCATGCCACCAAGTGCCAGTGAGATGCTTTTTCTTGGGCTAACAGGCTATTGCAGAGTTGGGTTCCTAATTTCTTCTTGTATGAACAACTCATTTTTCCCTTCTAAAGGATAGAGGCCTGATCCTCTTGTTTGGAATAATGATGCTGAATCAGCTTTTCAAACTTTAGACACTCGGTTGGCCACAGCCCCTGCTTTAGGACACCCTAATTATTCTCTTCACTTTCTATTCATTCATGAAGTTAGCAGGAAACACCCTTGGAGTGCTCATTAAGCCCATGGGGGCAAACAGAGACCTACTGGGTTTTAGAGACAGTTGGACCCTATAGATCGAGATCTTCCACCTTGCCTCCAAGCAATAGCAGCCACTGCTGCCCTTCTGCAGGCTACAGAAGAGACAGTTATGGGGTCTCCCTTACAGGTGTTTGTCCCTCACTCTATTGAGGCACTCTTGAAGTCACATCACACACACTTATCTGCTAGCTGACTGATGTCCTATGAAATCTTGCTTTCCTCTCCAAATGTCACTTTGTCTCATTGTAACTCCCTAAATCCTGCTACCCTCTTACCATCAGCAACAGATAAAATCTCACATGATTACATAACCACAACTGATCTTTTGACTAGTCCGTATCCAGATTGCAAGAAACACCTTTAGACAACCTTGACATTTCTTGGTTTATCTATGAAATACTGCTGGACAACTGAAATCTGGATATGCTATCACTACTCCCTTCACTATAACAGAATCCAATGCTCTGCCCCTCAGTTTCTTCAACCCAACAAGCTGAACCATACACACTATTTGCACTTGCACTTTGCCCTTTGGCAAATGTGCTAACATTTACACTGATAGCAGGTATGTCTTTGGAGTAGCTCAGGATTTTGGAATGCTTTGGAAACAGAGAGGTTTCTTGAGCTCGGGGGGAAATGAAATTGAAAACGGCCCCTTTGCTAAGGCTTTGCTGGATGCAATCTTGCTGCACAACAATTGGCAATAAGTTGCAGGGCATTCCAAAGACAACACTGAGGAAGGAAAGGGAAACTGACTGGCCGACAGAGTTGCTAAGGCCGCAGCATTACAAGATTCAGGCTTCATAAAGAAACCTCCTCCCATTGGTCGCTCTATTCACACCAAGTTAACTATATACTACTTGGAAGGACACCCAACATTTAAAAGATATTATCAACTCCAAATGGATTAAAGGCCTAAATGTAAGACCAGACACTATAAAACTCTTAGAGGAAAAAGAAGGAAAAACACTCTTTGACATAAATCACAGCAAGATCTTTTTTGACCCATTCCTTAGAGTAATGAAAATAAAAACAAAAATAAACAAATGGGACCTAATTAAACTTAAAAACTTTTGCACAGCAAAGGAAACCATAAACAAGATGAAAAGACAACCCTCAGAATGGGAGAAAGTATTTGCACACAAAGCAAATGACAAAGGATTAATCTCCAAAATATACAAACAGCTCATTCAGCTCAAAATTAAAAAAACAAACAACCCAATCAAAAAATGGGCAGAAGACCTAAATAGACATTTCTCCAAAAATGGGCTGAAGACCTAAATAGACATACAGATGGCCAAGAGGCACACGAAAAGATGCTCTACGTCATTAACTAGTAGAGAAATGCAAATCAAAACTACAATGAGTTATCATCTCACACCAGTCAGAATGGCCATCATTAAAAAATCTACAAACAATAAATGCCAGAGAGGGTGTGGAGAAAAGGGAACACTCTTGCACTGTTGGTGGGAATGTAAACTAATATAGCCACTATGGAGAACAGTACAGAGATTCCTTAAAAAGCTAAAAATAGAACTACCATATGACCCAGCAATCTCACTACTGGGCATATACCCTGAGAAAACCATAATTCAAAAAGACACATGTACCCCAGCGTTCATTGCAGCACTATTTACAATAGCCAGAACATGGAAGCAACCTAAATGTCCATCAATAGAAGAATGGATAAAGAAGGTATGGTACACATATACAGTGGAATATTACTTAGCCATAAAAAGGAACGAAATTGGGTCATTTATAGAGATGTGGATGGACCTAGAGTCTGTCATACAGAGTGAAGTAAGTCAGAAAGAAAAAAAACAAATATCGTGCATTAACACATATATGTGCAATCTAGAAAAATGGTACAGATGAACCTATTTGCAGGGCAGGAATAGAGACGCAGACACAGAAAACGAATGTGTGGGCCTGGGGTGGGCGTAAGGGGGGTGGGATGAATTGGGAGATTAGGATTGACATATACGCACTACCATGTGTAAAATCATTAGCTAGTGGGAACATGCTGTACAGCACAGGGAGCTCAGCTTGGTGCTCTGTGATGACCTAGATTGGTGGGATGGGGTGGAGTGGGAGGGAGGTCTACGAGGGAGGGGATATATGTATACATGTAGCTGATTCACTTTGTTGTACGGCAGAAACACAACATTGTAAGGCAACTATACTCCAATTAAAAGAAAAAAAAGATATTATCAGAGATGGGCAAGTGAATGCTACAGCTAAGGAACAGCAGAGGTGGGTTTCTGATGGATGCATATTTGACCAGCATCCTGGGCTTTGGTATGGGCCAAACAGCTACCCTGCTCTTTCTGGTGTCACTCAACAAACCATCTTAAAATTAATACATGAAATGACTGATTAAAGAACTGATAAAATGATAGCCTGGGGAAAACAATACTTTTGGAAACCTCCCATAGTAGCGACTGAAATATGTCAAAGGGATCAGATCATCCGAAATATGACCCAGGAAAACCTATTCATATTCTCAAGGCCACTTTCCTTTATCTCTTGGTTCCTTTGCTATCTGGCAACGGGATTTTATCTAGCTGTCTCTCTCTCAAAGATACAGATACGTTCTTGTGATGGTTTGTATGTATTCCCATTGAGTGGAAGCCTTTCCTTGCAGACGAGCAACCACCCTTGCAGTGGCCAAAATATTGTTGGAAAGGATTAGTCCTACTTGGGAAATTCCCTTGGAATTACATAGTGATAAAAGTAGCCATTTCAGTGGACAAATTCTAAATGCTGTTTGTGAAATCTGGCCTATACTACAACATTTCTACTGCGCCCATCATCCTCAGTCCTCTGGTCTAGTGTAAAGAACCAATAGCATAATCAAAACACAATTGGCAAAACTCTCTGAGGCTATCAGTCTTCCTTGGTCTAAATTACTACCCATAGTTTTATTAAACTTAAGATCTACACCCTTTGGAAAATACAAGTTGTCACCGTTTGAAATAATTACTGGAACACTTAGGATTCTTGACTCAGGGCTATACGAGCCCCTTCTAGTCAAGGGAGATCTTTTACATTATTGCCAAAGTCTCATTAAGACTAAAGAAAAATGAGCACCTGGTTGAAAAACCTTTACACAGTAAAGCACTCCTAGGATATGAAGACCTAGGACATCACAATTTACAACCAGGGGACTATGTTTATTGGAAAAGACATCTTTTAAAGGATTCCTTGCAGCCCAGGTGGAAGGGACCCTATCAGGTACTCTTAACCAACCTCTGTGCCAATAAAGGCATTGATTCTTAGATTCAGTTTTCTCATTTCAAAAAGGCTTCCCCACCTGAATGGGCCTCTGAAACAGTTGGAGACCTCAAGCTGAAACTGACCCAAAAGTGAAGCAAATGACACCTGATATAGACAACTCTCCCAAGACTCCATGATCACCATTAATGAAATCTCCCTTCTTACCTTTGTTCTAATTGCCATTATCACAGAGTTGCTACGTCTCCTTCGATATGTAGTAATTGATGATATATCAACTTGCCACTCTCCTTCTTATACTCCTTATAGACACATGCTCAAGGAGTGAAAATTTTTATGCACGGGTGTGTGCTTGGAATGAAAGTTTAAAAGAAATGACCCAGGTCCTTTGGTCCCTTAAGTTTGACTATGAAGGACTGGAGAATTGAACTTCTGAGACTCCTCCTTTTGGTTTCAGGTTTATTAATGTTCTTAGCCCTACTACATACAGTGGGCATCCTCCTTTGGCAGTAATTCTATGAAAACCATGTATCTTGCCAGAACTCTCCTGGGAAGAAGCCTCTGGCTCCAATTCTTGGCCATTCAACTAATCTATTCAGCTTAGGATTCTTTCTTTAACCAAGGCCATGAGCCACCCTTTCTCCTCTTTATATTAAAATGGCTGATTTTACTTGGATAGTTCTTTCATTAGACTTCTGTTATTATTCTTTCTTAAAATCCACCCACAACCCTTATGCCTGGAAGAGTAATGCCCTAGTTTGCAATTCCCAAAGTCTAGCCACTGGAGGAAATCTAAGATGGTTGGCTATGCCATTGGCACCCCAAATCACTTACCAAACACTGGGATCCCCTTGCCTTAGCTATCTCCAAGCTTACTAATATCCCTCCACCATGTCCTGTTCAGAATTCATCTATTCTCCCAGCATACCACGTTTGCCTACTTGAATTCACAGCTCCTTTTTCCTGTTTGGTCAATAGAATCAGACAAAACCCCCAATAGTTCTTAGGAACAATTTGTTCCAACAGTACCCTGCGGTTACCCAGAAACATTGGCTCTCAACTTTACCTTGCTGTGCAACAGAATATGTCCTCATGATGACCCTCCACATATTCCATCAAGGAAGGCTACTAGGCTGCTCAAATATAACTGACCAATGGTTTAATTTCACCTTGACAACTCCTTTCTTTGTGCCCCATCTGCTATATCTTTGTAGTTGGAAGATGACCTGCCTCAACACCCCTAGCCCCAGCTTCTCAATGTCCCCTAGGATTTTTAATGGCCCCTTTGACTGTATTAAATTCTCCAGAAATTACCGAATAGCACACATGCTCTACTTCCTTCCTCTGCTGAGAAATCTCTTCTTAGGGATTTCAGAAATATCTAAGAATTATATTCCCCAAGTGGAGGATTGGAACCCTTGACAAATTGGTTCGAAACCTCTCTGCCACCATAGCAGACATAGCTAATGCCACAGTCATAGCATTAAGTGACCAAGTTAACTCCCTAAACTCATTTACTCATGCTATATTAGATAACTGATTTGTCTTAGACTACCTTCTGGCAGAACATGGAGGTATCTGTGCCATCTTAAATGCCACCTGCTGTACTTGGATAAATACTTCTGATATAGTAGAAACTCTAACTGAGGTCCTACAAAAGAAACCCGCTTGGCTTCACTCTGATACCCTTAACACTCCCTTAATGTTTGTTCAGCTGTTTGCCCTCAAACATTGGAACTTGGTTCAGAACTGTTCTGCAAACTGGGTTATTGCTCTTAATACGTGTTAGCTTCTTTATGTTGATACAGTCCTTGCTTACATTGATTACTTCCATACTTAACCATTCTTCTGCTTGGTTAAGGCTCACACAGACCACTATGCTTGAGGCAGCACAATATCATGATGCCGCCAACGATTTTCCTGATCCATTTATTGACTCTTACACCCAACCCCCACTCTGAGGAACATGATGAATCCAGAACAGGCAACCAAGCCACTCCAGCTATGTGGGACTAAAAGTTGCCCTGGTGATATTTTGTCCAGGAAAAATCATGAGCAAAGGGGGGAAATGTGAAAGGAACAATGGCATAAATGACTGAGACGTGCCCCGAGGAGCTCCAGGTTCACTGCCCACGCTGAACTTTTGCTGAACTCTCTAAAATAAAATTGTTGATATTGGCTGAGTTGCCAAAAGGAAAAAACAATCCTGAGAACTGTACTTTTTCTGGACTGAGGAAACCATACCTTTCCCTAGTAACAGATGAGATGCGCTTGATAACCCAATTGTGTATATAGAGTAAATTTACCCTCCAATCCAAGTTCTTGGTAAACTATAAGAAGGAAACTGTAAAAAATCAAAGGACACACATCAACTGAAGGGCTTCACACTCCCTATATTTCCTATCAAATGGAATGTCAAGAAACAGATGGGTATTTCTTGTACCACTTCTGTCAGACATAAAATTCTGAACCACTTAATTGATTCCCAAAGTCAGAAACTTTGGGAATTTCTGGTCCATGAATATATCCAGTAACAACCCTTACCTCTTTTGGGTTACCTCTTTAATTTCCCTCATTCTATTTTAAAATCAAAAAAGCAAACAAGCAAGATACATAAATTATGCAGATATGCAGACATTACACAGGACTTTTCCCTGGAAGGTCACAAAACTTTTGCGTGTGTTGTTTAAGAAAAATAGACCATAATTACAAGATATTACTCACTTCTGCTTCCCATGAGAAGACAGTCTTTATGTCAGAGTAGTCTCAGGCCCCACGTAGGGGATTTTCTTAGTGTCAGAGTCATCTAAATTATCTCTCCTACAAACAGGTACTGCTGTGCAATTTCTTGATTGTCTTTCCATTTATGATCCAACTGGTACAAGAAATGCATTGTTGGGTTTCCCTGGTGGCGCAGTGGTTGCGAGTCCGCCTGCCAATGCAGGGGACACGGGTTCGTGCCCCGGTCTGGGAGGATCCCACATGCCGCAGAGCGGCTGGGCCCGTGAGCCATGGCCGCTGAGCCTGCGCTCCGCAACTGGAGAGGCCACAATAGTGAGAGGCCCGCGTACCGCAAAAAAAAAAAAAAAAAAAAGAAATGCATTGTTTTAGGCTAATGAGAGAAACTTTTAAGCCAAATGAAGCTAAAAGATCTATATGCACTTCAAATAATGATTTTGAATGAAGAGAAAGAAAAGTAATGAGAGTTGCAAACAGTAGCACAGGCATGCCAACCTCAACAGCTTGTATGCACCACATTAATACTACCAAAGGAAATGTGCCATAATTTACCAGCTTCCTTTAAAAGCATCCAAAAATTACCTTGTACTCAATACGCCCATATTACAGACAAGAGGTCAGTAGAGAAGGATAGGGACTAGAGGCTTGGGTTAGCAATTACTCAACAATGAGCACAAATAAATTGTTATCTACCCCTAATTGCAAAGTGTTGGGAAAAGACTCATAGCAAAATTTCACATCACATCAACAAGTCACAGACTATACAGGTGATCTAGAAGTAAAATTTAAATTAATACCTCAAAATTTGAGATATAAATCCATCATTCCTGTAACTCATGGCTCAGAAGCAAAAAAGGCATTAGGTTTAACTGTAATGCAATAGCTTAATGTTCAGAGCATGGTAACTGGAGTTTAGAGCAGAATTTTGAAGATGACTATGTTTCTAATCCAGTGAATGCCAGCAATGAACAGAAACAGATTTGAGCTGTGATGATGGCTTCCTAGTTTTGAATATGCACCTTACTTGGCTTTATTAATAATTATTGCCAGGTTTTAAGGAAGACCAAAACTTATTTACATTTAGTTGTTATTTAGCCATGGTTCTCCCTGGCTCATTCAAATTCTGTGGTTGCTATTATTTTTTATTATAGTAAAATATTTGCTTTTACTGCATACACAATCAACAAGCTGAAATTCCTTCACATTTATTTTAAATACTTTGTTCCATTTTTTACTCAAATTTTTGTTTATAGGTACTAAAGCTACCTGTAAAAGAAAATCATTCAATTTTATTTTATATTATGGTTTACTTTTCAGAACCTCTACATTCACTGACATAAGGTATTAATATTATAGTAATTTTTCCAACATTAATATGCATGATGAAACTTTAGTTCTAGTAAATTTCCTGGTCTTGCCTTCTCTATATCAGTATTTTTGATAACAATACATTTATTTTTAGCTATGTGCGTTATATGTCTATTCAAGGTTAGTACAATATTACTGCATATCAGAACTTAGGACTTCTCACATTATGACACACTGTATTTATTTGAACAATGGTTTATGTAACACACTTTAAAATTGCTTTTACTACATGATGAAAAGTAATTATTTTTTTCCAAAAAATTCCTCCATAAAGTTGCAATGCATTGTGTATACACCTTATATTTTACATGCTAGCAAATACGATACTTTCAGAACACTGACATCCATCAGATTAAATTATTAATTTGCCTTTTCTAGGTACTGTAGTTTTCTGATAATTAAGTTCTGTTTGGTTTTGTTTTAAAATTACATAAGCATTGTAAATGCAAGAAATTATACCTAATTTTATGTTGGTACATATTTAAGTAACATTATAATAAAATCCAAGAAGAATGCAATGTTGTATGATATTAGATCTAGTTAGTGCTCTAAGTTGGAAATAGAACATATATCAAAAAGCTAAGGAACCAATTTTAACAACAGTGAAAAATAAAAGGACATTTGTTCAAATTATTAAAGAATTTAATTCTGGTATATAGTACTTACGCTTTCAAAAAATGAGTACTTTGATAGAAACTGTGAGAAATGAAAGATAGCTTTTGTAACTAAAAAGATGCCAGGTTGAGGAATTAATGGAATCAGAATTTCAGAGAACATCCCCAATTTCCTCATTTTATAGAAGAGGCAAGAGAAATAGAAGCTGAACTACATGTTCTGGACCTTTAGTTGTCCTTTGCCACTGTTATTTTTGCTTCTGAAAAATATAATTTGCATCACACCCAAAAATACTAACAACAATGCCCAAAGCCATACAGTTTGGCCAAGTGTCTCATTTCCTTTTTTGGTCAAAATGAAAAAGTGGTACCCTGAGGATAGAAATCACAAAAATGCATGCCCAGAAAAGATGGTATGCATCAGTTTAATAAGAAACTAATTTGGAGAACAATATTTTCTCTACTGTCAAATTTCTGTAGCTGGACCTTGTGATGACATTTCTGCAGAACACAAGATATGTAATTTTTACAGGGTATACAAATATTTTATAGGGATATTAGTTTTTGGCTGGTGAAAATGATTTGGTGGGATATAAAATCTTTGCCCAAATAAACAAGAAAATCGGTTGCATTCTCTATGTAATTATTTTCTGAAGATACTTTGGATTTTAAGACCCTTTTAAAACACTTGAGTTATAAAAAATTAATACTATAAAAACTAGCTATTTCTTTCACTCTCTTCTACTTCTACAAATCAATTCTTTGCTGAAGATCAGTTCATCCTAGTTCAAAATCAGTTCACCCTAGTTCAAAATGCACTGTTATACCACATCCATTATCTTCATGATGTCAATAATGAGTAGGTATAATAATTATTCTAGTATTTTAAATAAATTCCATAACTTACTGAAAAGCCATTGTCCTAATTGAACTGTGCAGCAATCCAAAGTAACCAACAACCAAGTCAATCTTGTCATGGTCTCATTATTTTTAATATATAATAGTGACAGCCTAATATTTGCAGTTATATTCCCATTAGGAGGTCTATACATTAGCTATTATCATCAAAGTATATCAATTTCTTCAAGCAGATTTTTGGTATGTAAGAAACATAACAAAATTGGCTTTTCAAGAAAATCAAATATTGCCATTAAGGCTTCAAAAATATGAGGTAAAAAAATGCAAGTTATATACAAAACATTAAATTGTGAACTGTAACCAAATTCACAATTTCAATTTAAATGGCAGACCTAAGATTTTCTATGGCAAAATTATCTTGATTATTCCAAGTTAAACAAAAATTCCTAATACTAATGGTTAGGTTACTCTATCATATGTCCCAATAAACGTACACTTATGAGAATAGTTTTAAATATTAGCTTCTCTGTCTGCCTTTTAACATGATACACTGATAATTTTAAGCCATAAAGAAAGTTAACAACCCCTTAACTTATAACGACTTTGAAGTTTATTTTACAGCACTTTTATTGAGACATCATGTAACTATTGACCAGGACTGTTTACAAATGCAATGCTTGGCCTTTGAGACAATTAAAAACTTTTAAGTATCAATACTAAAATTTTACATCATGATTTGTTTAACTTAAGAAGTGTTATGATGTGTTATGATGGCTGAAAACAGAAGAAAATCTAAAGCAAAAATATAATGATTTCCAGAAAAAACATATATTCCTCCCTTATATGAAAGGGAGGGAGGGAAAAAGGAAGGAAGGAAAAAGAAAAGGAGGGGGAAAAAAGATGAAGAGAGAAAGAAAAGGGGCAAGACAGACAAGAAAAATACTTTTATTTCCTGTTTGCAAAAAGGAGGGAAACTCTGAGGTCTCAGCAAACAATGTAATCAACTGAGTCAGTTTAAATTAAGGCATCTTCTTTACATGTTATTGAATCCCATCATGCCTTTCATATTGCCAGCAGCACCCTGTTGAAACTGCCTCATCATTGACTGAAGTCCTGCCATACCACCTAGAGTGAGAGTAGAATAAAATCAGATAATTATTAAACACAACTTGAAACATTTGTTACTTTTGCCTAATAAGTACTTGAACTTCTAAAAAAATATACTGGGTTCTGACTGCATCAGCCTTAAAGTACATAAAAATTTGTATTATAACCAGTATCCTCATCTATAAAAGAGAATGAATAACTTACCTCATCACATTATGAGAAATACATACTACATGAAGAGATCTTGAAGAGAGCAGTACCTGTCACACAGTAGGGAGTCAGTAAATCTAAACAAAAATTTTTTTCCTGGGGAGTCTGAGTCTTGTAAATAGTAATAATTTGGGGCAGGGATAGGGGGTAGTTATTTCATAGGACTTAAAGTAAGAAAACAATTCACCATTATTGAACATCTGTTCTATGCCCAGAACTGTACTAAATGCTTTCCTATCTATTAGCTCATTTAATCATCATAATTTCCTGACGAGCTATTGCCTGTGATTTTAAAGAAGGGGAAAGTGAGGTTCAGAAAGTTTAAAGAACTTTTTATAGGTTACATGGTAAAAGTGGAACTGGGTTTTCAAAATCGTTATATAATTCCAAAGTCTAATCAATGAAACTATCCAGATTCTAAACTAAGGAAAAAGGTCACCAGAACAAGCATTAAGCATTAACAAAAGATGATTAAGTAGCTTGCTCAAAAATCACAAACAGCAGCAGAGGAGTAAATAAAACCTCAGCTTATACAGCACTGTTACAACCATTCAACTTAGAAGTTAGATGGCCCTTTTACTTAAATCATACATTGTTTGAACAGATTTTCATATCACAACAAAAGGCATATTAAAACTCAACCCTTATAAACTAAACCAAGTATTAGCAACTGGCAACAACTTTGTATTTACCCATGTGATGAAGAACTCTAGGATCCATCATTTTGGCCATTTGTTGATTCAATTTTGCCATCTGTGACTGGCTCACATTCTTAGACATGTCACCACCTGAAGAAAAAAAGGTTTTGAGTCAATATAGACTGTAATATAATCAGGGTATCATAGAAATTGAGTAAATATAAAGAAAGAAACCTATAATCTTATCACTCTAACACAATTATTTCTATTTGTACATATTCCCCTTCTACTCTTTATCCCAATTTCATACATATTTTTGAGAAAGAACAAGTGAAACTCAATATTAAGGGACTTTCTTTTTCTTTAAAATTATTTTATTTATTTATTTTTGGCTGCGCTGGGTCTTCATTGCTGCGCTGGGTCTTCATTGCTGCGCTCGGGCTTTCTCTAGTTGCGGCGAGTGGGAGCTACTCTTCGTTGCGGTGCGTGGGCTTCTCATTGCAGTGGCTTCTCTTGTTGCGGAGCACGGGCTCTAGGTGCATGGGCACAGTAGTTGTGGCTCGCGGACTCTAGAGTGCAGGCTCAGTAGTTGTGGCGCACAGGCTTAGGTGCTCCGCGGCATGTGGGATCTTCCCAGACCAGGGCTCGAACCTGTGTCCCCTGCATTGGCAAGCGGATTCTTAACCACTGCACCACCAGGGAAGCCCTAAGGAACTTTCTTAAGGGCTACAATTTTTGTTAACATTTTTACTTATACCTGTGAATGAGCCACTATAAGCAAAACCATATCCAGTGGTTATTAATAGTAAGCTGTAACAATTGTTTAATAGTGACATGGTAGAATGCTGAACAAAAAACTTTACAGATATGGGTTAATTGGGAAAGAGAGTGGATTACTGATAAATGGATATGAAAGAATGAGTCTGAGAGAACCTGAAGATGTGTATATCTAAGAAGCTATTATAAATAACAAAAAGCTTCAGAGAATAGAAAGAATAATGCAACTCCATTTATTAATGAATTTCTACACACTCAGTCGAAACTCCACAGTAAAAAGGCAGCCAATGAAAGAGATGCACACTGGGGCAGAAGCGATAAGAGCATCCTTTAGAGAATAACTGCTGTGCTCTTAAGAGACAGAAAGCCAAAGACATCAGTGATGCAATAGCAATGAATAAGTAGAGCTGCTTCAGCAAAACTTATTTATTTCAAAGGAACATTAACTCTGGTACTTCTCAGGAACATTTGTGAAAATGCAAATCAAAGATGACCCTGATTCTCTGATCAAAGCTGGCTAATATGATTAAATGAATTAAGAACCATAAGATGTGTTTTTATAAAAGATGATAAAACATGTAAAAAATGTTTCATAATTAATAAATTTGTGTAAGATGTGAATTTTACAACCACTGTGATCTGTTGTAAGAGTTTTTGTCTCTGAGGACTTAAAACTTCGAAAAATTATTAAGACTTTGGTGTGACAAGGACGTGTACCATATCCACTGCCCACTTCATCTTGGTTGTGCCTTTATTGAGCAGTTAATGCTTAGACAAGATCTGACCAACAGATCTGCAGTAGTTCTATCAAGAACAGTCAGGGTCATTTGGGAAAGATGTTAAACTGACTTAATGTGTTTATAAATCACTATCTGAAATAATATGTGGTGTTAGGAATTATAACCAATTTTAAACTTGTTTGTCTAACTTTTCTCCCTTGTCACAAAAAAGAAAGTAGGATATAGTAGGCAAGGAAAGTAAGGAAACTGTCAAAGACAAAATGTGATAGGGCTTCCCTGGTGGCGCAGTGGTTGAGAGTCCGCCTGCTGATGCAGGGGACATGGGTTTGTGCCCCAGTCCGGGAGGATCCCACATGCCGCGGAGCGGCTGGGCCCGTGAGCCATGGCCGCTGAGCCTGTGCGTCCGGAGCCTGTGCTCCGCAACGGGAGAGGCCAGCCACAACAGTGAGAGGCCCACATACCACAAAAAAAAAATTAAAAAATAAAAAAAATTTAAAAACGTGATAAAAACTTATGTAAATACCCATCTTTTTTAGAAAGCTATTCAGTGGTATTATTCGTCTTTGGAGCTTACCTAATCAATATTTCTTAAATAATAAATTCACCTTAATAGTGTTTATGATATAGAAAAAAACCTTAAAGAGAGGGCTAGGACAGTTGATTTTAACCCTTTGGAAAAACAAACTTACCTTTTTACCTTAGACAATACACAGCAAAATAAATTCTAGGTGGGATAAAGAGTAAAAACCTAAAAAAAAAACAAGTAGAAGAAAGTATAGGTGACTACTGTGGTATCAACATGGGGAAGGCTTTTATGAGTATAAAAGAAACCAAACCAAAAGGCCTGGCTGCATTAAAAATGAAAACTTCAGAGACTTCCCTGGTGGTCCAGTGGTTAAGAATCCGCCTTCCAAGGCAGGGGATGTGGGTTTGATCCCTGGTTGGGGAACTAAGATCCCACATGCTGCGGGGCAACTAAGCCTGCATGCTGCAACTACTGAGCCTGCGTGCTCTAGAGTCCGCGCGCCACAACAAAGAGCCTATGTGCTGCAATGACAGACCCCGCATGCTTCAACGAAGATCCCGCATACCGCAACTAAGACCTGATGCAGCCAAATAAATAAATTAGTTAATTAATTAAAAAAATTAAAACTTCATTTTTAATTAAAAATAAAAATGAACGGCAAATGAAATTTTGGGAAAAATATTTGCAGGTATAGTCCAAGAATTTTAAAGAGTTATTACAAAGCAATAAGGAAAAAAATAAAACAAATGGACAAGTAACCTAAGTAAGAGGGAATTCACCAAGAAAATTCAAACCAATAAATGTACGAAGAAATGTTAAACGTGAGTAATCAATAAAACATATTGAAAAACATTTGACCATTAAATTGGAAATACTGAATTATTACAAAACTTATTCTGCATCTACTATATTTATGATCAAAACAGACAAAATCCCTGGCCTCATGGAAGACTGCACAGGAACTGATACAGGAACTGATACTGATATGAAATCAGCCTAAACATCCAACAAAGATGCATTGTGCTAAACAAAGGTACATGCGTAGCTGGAATAGTACTCAGTGGTTAAAAGTTATATTCTGAAGAATATCTGACAATATGGAAAAAGAGTCATGATGTTTGAAAAGAAAAAGCACTAGTTATATCAAATGTTATTTGCAATAAGACCCATGGGATTCTCTGGGGAGTAAAGGTAATGGGTGTTTTAAATTTTTTTCTTATATTTCCTTATATTCTCTAAATTTTCTTTAATATATACTATAACGTCACAAAAATAAAGTCATTAAGTGTGATTTTTTAAAATATTAGCATTTATTACCTTGAATCTGAAAACAGATAAATCACAGATTGCATTATAAATCCTGGAAGTACTTGAATATGACATGAAATTCAGCAGTGTATTTTCTAATACTGGCAGTACTCCCTGGCTTTAATTTTTAGTTTCTCAACCTCTTTCTTTCCTTTCAGTGTGTCAACTAATGATGAGCTTGTTATTTTTCTTACCTTTGAAAAGTCCTTTGATACCTCCCATCTTTTTTACCATCTGTGCAAATTTGGTATATTGTGTCAAAAGTTCTTGTACATCTCTCGTTGACACACCTGATCCTCTTGCTACTCTTTGGATTCTTCCTGGTTGCTTACTGAAAACCTTGGCACCATCAGTACTGTCCAGTTCTGTAGGCAAGGGTCAATAACTTTCACGTACACACAATTAACATTCATTGTCAAAGCAGTTACATGCAAATATCTTACACACAGAAAATAAATACAGTGGTGAAACCACCAACCAAATTTAACAAATGTTGTTATCATCTGCTGTGTCTTCATCTGGTTTTTTAAAATTAAACATGGAATATATTCAAAAGAATATTTATAATATCCATAAGCTATAAAAACAATAAAACAAATACACATCTACTCACCCTACAGTTTAAGTAAAATAGAACATTGTGAAAATTTTTCTTTGAAAAAATTTTCTTTGTCCACCCTTTCTATATCTCATATCCAACTGCTCCTCAGAGTATATGCCACAGGTATAAGGTATATTTCAAAGAGGAACAAAAGTGCTTACCTTAGCTCTAAATAACTATTATCCTTTAAATCATAAATTTAGGCATATAAGCAAGTAGAAGTAGGTAGGTTCTATCTATAATCAACAGAATAATTGTATATTTCCTATATAATCAAGTAATTACTACTAGTTTTTTAACGCCTTCTGTAACGTAAAGAATGAGTTAATTCCTTCCAGTGTTTTGATAACTCTTAGAATACGAGGTACATTTCTTATGGCATTAGTTGCATACAATCTCAGGAACAAAATTTCTATTATGTTTGCATTCTCTCCACAATATCCCCCAATAAGTGATCACCTAACTTTGATTTAACAACCCCAGGAGAGATGACCCACTATCCAAAATAAGTCAATCTATGCCATTCTAATACCCGTAATTATGGAAAATCTTTTCACATATTAAAATGAAATATGTTTGCCTGACATTCCTTCCTATTTTGCATAGATGTCTCCTTGCCAGGCATAAAGAATAAGGCTTTCAAATTATTTGAGAGCCATGATGTCTCGTGTGAATTTTCTCCAGGTGACAAATATCCAACTCTTTTGACTGTTCCTCTTATAACATGGTTTAGCACCCCATTTACCACGCTGATTTCCTAACTACATTTTCTAATTTGTCTATGCCCTCTAAGCATATTGTCCAGAAGTGAACTGAAATCCAGGCGAAGACTAATTACTCATGTAATACAAATAAAGATCAAATTATCTCATAATAAACTTATAGTCTGTTAAAACCTCTAAATCCATTTCATAAATGCAGCTTTTAAGCCACATCTTCATGATAAAATATTTAGAAAATGTGTATCATATTCCTTCCAAGAGCTCAAATGGAGTGAGAGAAAGAAGACAGCGAATAACAGCACATCCTGGCAAGCAATAGGAGAGAGTTAAGCAAAAAGCAGAAGGGGACATAATTCAAAGAAGAAAGGAAGTCAGGAAAGGCTCCATGCTGGTGGTTTCTCTTTAACTGTGTAGTCCTGAAGGACAAGTATAAGTAAAGAAGAGAAAAGAGCAAGGGATATTCTAGGAAGCAGAACATGGATTCCTAGAATAAATGAAACTAGTTTTGTGTAGAAGGAAAAATACATGGATAAGAGCTGAGAGATTTAAGAGATTATAAAAGTAAGTAAGGACAAAATTATAACAGAACTTGTACACCAGGCTTAGGAGTTGGGAATTCATCACGAAGACAACATAGAGCCACTGAAAGATTTCGATCCCAGAATTGTTATGTTTAGAAAGATTATTCTTGTGGCAGTGAGGAAGGCAGATTAGAAGAGTGAAAGGGCTTCCCTGGTGGCGCAGCGGTTGAGAGTCCGCCTGCCGATGTAGGGAACACGGGTTCGAGCCCTAGTCCGGGAAGATCCCACATGCCGCGGAGTGGCTGGGCCCGTGAGCCATGGCCGCTGAGCCTGCGCTTCACAACGGGAGAGGCCATGACAGTGAGAGGCCCGTGTACCACAAAAAAAAAAGAGTGGAGAAAGGGAAGTGTCAGGAGGCTACTGTAGCAATCCACGTAAGGAATGATGAGTGTATGAACTAATTCAGGGGATATAGAGACAAAGAAGAGAGAGAAGATACAAGAAATACTTAGGAAGTATAACTCACTAAGTCTAAGGTGATGTTAAGGTTTCTGTATTGTACTTGAAGTGATGAAATACTGATACGAATGGACTGTGATAAGTTAAGTATGTATATATATTGTAATACCTAGAGCAACCACTAAGAAAACTACTCAAAGAAACATACTAAAAAACATACAGATACATTAAAATAGAATAATAATGTTCAAACAATCCATAGGAAGATAGAAAAGAGAAAACAAAGAACAAAAATCAGAGTGAACAAACAGAACAAAAGATAAAATGGCAGAACTTAAATCCTAATATATAGATAATATATCAGTTAAAAGATTATCAGAATTATTAAAAAAGAAAAAACGTAACATGTTGTTAATATGAAACTCACTTCAAATATAATGATACAGGTAGGTTAAAGGTAAAAGGATAGAAAAAGATATATAATACAAACAACTAATTAAAAGAAAGCTGGAGTGGTTGCATTAATATCAGATAAAGTGGAGCAGGGCAAAGGAGAGCATTACATACATAATGATAAAAGGGTCAGGTCAATTCACTAAGAAGACATAACAATCCTAAATGTGTATACACCCAACAAAAGAGCTTCAAAATACACGAAGCAAAACTGACACAACTGAAAGGAGAAAAGTTAGGCATCTCAATACCTCTATATCCATAATCAATAGAATGACTAGACAGTAAATCTAAGTTGACCCCAGTTTCTAGCTTGGGTAATTGAATAGATAGGTGGAAGTGTCACTCACCAAACCAGAAGCACTACATTTTGGAACTGATGTACCTCAGAAAACTCTCAAACGTGTAATAGAGATGTCTGTCCACCATTCAGTGAGCACCTAGACAGGAAGTGATCCAGAGTATAGACTCTCAAGCCAGAAGCCCAGCCTCTCCATTCCCTAGCTAGTGACCTTTGGCAGATTACTCAACTTCCCTGTATCCTAATCTGTAACAGCTAGATTGGATTTTGACCCCAGAATTGTCCCTTAAGAGTTGTTGTGGGTTAAAATATGTAAAGTGCTCAGGACAGTACCTAGGGCAGAATAAACACTCTAGATATGGCTGCAGTTATTAATTCTACATTCAAAACTTTTTTTTATTTTGCGGTACGTGGGCATCTCACTGTTGTGGCCTCTCCCGTTGTAGAGCACACGCTCCGGATGCGCAGGCTCAGTGGCCATGGCTCATGGGCCCAGCCGCTCCGCGGCACGTGGGATCTTCCCGGACAGGGGCACAAACCAGTGTCCCCTGCATTGGCAGGCAGACTCTCAACCACTGCGCCACCAGGGAAGCCCTGCACAACTTTTAATAGTGTTGAAGATACACAGATGAGAGAGAAACATTATTTGGGTTACTATGAAGGCCTAGAGATCAGGAAAGACGTAGAGACTACAAAAAATAATCAGGTAGTAGACAAAGCATAGATGTGGATTAATTATTCAAAACTGAGCAGAACGATAAGAAACACTAGCTGAGGACAGAAAACTGTAGCATATATTCATTTAAGAGGCTGGGTGAGGATGAGGCCAGTGAAAGAGACTAAGTGAACAAGAAAGGTATGTGTAGTTCCCTGGTGGCCTAGTGGTTAGGATTCTGGGCTTTCACTGCCGTGGCCCAGGTTCAATCCCTGATCTGGGAACTGAGGTCCTGCAAGCCACACAGCACAGCCAAAAACACAAACAAACAAAACCAAACAAAACCAAAAAAGCAAACAAAAAAAAGAAACCAATAAAGGTAAGGGTAAAATGGAGAGATGGTATAATGGAAACCAAGAGAAAAAGGTGTTTAACATCCAATGTTATAAAGGTCAAGAAAAAAACTGAAGAGTATCCATTAGAGTAGACCAGTGGAAGGTTATTGAAAATCTTTGTATGATCTATTTCACAGTAATGGTGGGGAGAGAAGACAGATTTCAGTAGTTTGGGAACACAAACCATCCTTTTAAGAAGCTTGACTGAAAAGAGAGACAGAGTAAAAGCATGCGGGAGAAGTGAAGCCTAGAAAATGTGAAATTGTGAACTTAAGAAAGAATGTTTATATATTGATGGGGGAAAAAAGTCAGTAGGTAAGGAGAGACTGCAGATATAGCAGAGGATTTTACTGATGGAGAGAGGTCCTTGAAAAAGCTTTAAGAATGGTTTGTGGCTGCCACAATCTCATAGATAAATCAGCCAAAGGCTGAAAGAATTCAATGCCAAAAGCCTGTATTTCTTTGTAAATAAGAACAGAGATCAAGAGTAGAAGGGCTACAAAAGGGTGATAAATGTTTGGCATGCCTGCTGGGTTCAATCAGAAAGGGTGCTACAAATACTGGGGAAAAGATAAAGAGGTCATGGATCTAGAGATATTCATGGGCTGAGGACCTGAAAGTACAGGAGAAAGGGATAATGTAGGATTAGAGATAGAGCAGTGTACTTGAGAAGACCAAACCTTGAGAGTTACAGAGCAAAATAAGCTGGTAAACACTGCATAAACTATCTCTCTCTTACAGATTCCCAATTCATGTTAGCATATTAGAGCTCTGAGGAGACATACAATAAATAAACTTACTAGCGTTTTTTTTTAAACTCAGCATTCCCCCAAATTTATTTGACTACAGAACTCCCCTTTTAAGTTATTTCTATCAACACCATAAAGAACTTGTGTTCTCTCCACAGAACTCATTTGGAGAAGCACTATACTAGACATTTCTCTCAATGAGGTCAACCCAGTAATCCCAACCCTTTGAGCAAGAGCTTTCAAGCAGCTAGAAATCTCCCTAACAATAATCTTTCAGTCTAAATTTTCTCCATCTTGTCCACAAGAACATAGTTAAACTCTCAACTTACTGATATTCAGAACATTGTCCTCCAAGTCAAATAATCTACCACCTTACCTTGATCATTCATACTATCCATTATTGTCATTAATTTCTTTAGCCTGGCCATTGACTCTTGTTCATTTCCTTTGCTCATAAAATCTGTTCCGAAACCAGGGATCATCCCCTAAAAGATATATTAAACATAAAATCAATAATAGCTTGAGATTAATTGTTCAGAATGTTCACATTTAATTAATGGCTTTAATGTTAATACTAAGTTTTAAAAGTATCTATTTTTACCCAAATATTAAAATAATTAAAGCAAGGGTATCTGTTCTTAGAAATTTTAACAAAAGCAAAAGAGGTTAGAAAAAAACTTTTTAGTACAACTAACCAAGATCTGACTGAAGGGGCCCATTTTCATGATATTTTGAAATTGTTCATACATGTCTCGCAACGTAAACTGACCTGAAATACAATATAAATGATGCAGATATATTAGAGAATGAACATTTCCAGTCAATAAAACCTAATGATTTTCCTTAATCATGGGCTCATCTTGAAGCACACTTATAAAATATCCAATCAATAAATATTCACTGAGCAGTTACTACACACAAGATCACAGGATGAATACAGTGGAGACAGATCCTATCCTAGAGAAGCTCATATTCTATCAGAGAAAATGGACATAAATACAGGAAATGTGAAAACAAAGGAGACAAACTATACCTACTAGGATAACTGAAATTAAAAAGTCTGACAACACCAAAAGTTAAAGAGAATGTAGAACAAACAGAACTCTCATATACTGCTGATGAGAATTGTAAAATGGGCAAAAGCACTTTAGAAGATTATTTGGAGTTTCTTACACAGCTTAGCTGTCCATGAACTGGAAAATGGATAGACTCTGAATGAAATACTACCCTCAGCAATAAAAGAACAGGCTATGGGCTTCCCTGGTGGCACAGTGGTTAAGAATCCACCTGCCAATTCAGGGGACACGGGTTCAAGCCCTGGTCCGGGAAGATCCCACATGCCGTGGAGCAACTGAGCCCAAGCACCACAACTACTGAGCCTGCGCTCTAGAGCCTGCGAGCCACAACTACTGAGCCCACGGGCCGCAACTACTGAAGCCCAGGCCCGTAGAGCCCGTGCTCTGCAACAAGAGAAGCCAGCGCAATGAGAAGCCCATGCACTGTAACGAAGAGTAGCCCCCTCTCACCACAACTAGAGAAAGCCCGTGTGTAGTAACGAAGACCCAATGCAGCCAAAAGTATATAAAATAAATAAATTAAAAAAAAAAAAGAACAGGCTACAGGTGAGTACAACCACCTGGATGAATATCAAAAATATTATGCTGAGTCACAGAAACCATGTGGGAAAAAAAGATACACTCTAGGATTCCTATAATATGAAGTATTTACTGGGAAGGGGAATAAGCAAACTTTCTAGAGTAATGGAAATATTCTATTTCCTGATGGAGTGTAGATTATTGTGCATTTGTCAAAGTTGATTGAATGATATTCTTAGAATCTGAGCATTTCATCATTATGTAAATTCAGTTAAGGAGAAAAACAGAAAGAACAAGACAAAGGAGAAAGATTATTTTCTATTTTTGTCCAAAGATATAAACAAAAATGGTGTTTGGTTTTAGGCATTCTAAATTTGAAGTAGCAGTACAATATCTTAAAAGAAATGTTATAGCCGGCAGCTAGAAATGCAAAATAAAACAGTGGTAGAGAAGATTAAGGCTAAAATACATATTATACAGAAATGACAACTGAAGCTATGATAAATATAAGAAATCCACTGTCATGGAACCCAAGTGAAGAGTCTGAAAATATAAAAGGCAGATAAAACTGTTAAGTACTGGGAGCCAAGAGGAAAGAGAAAGGTCACTACATTTGGAAATCAGGAGGCCCTTGATGATAACAGAAATGAGTAGAATGTTAGAAGCAGAAGCAAAATGCAGAGATATAAAGAGAGATCTAGGAGTCAGAAAGCAGACTGACGAGGAATATATTACCCAGTTTAGTGTGGTAGTAGCACACTAAGAATCAGGCAATAGAATCAGGCAAAAGAATCAGGAAAGAATCAGGCAATAAAGGATAGATTCATTCATTCAACAAATATTTACTAAAGACTTACTAAGTGCCAGAAACTGTACTAGGTACTGTGAACATAAAAGAGGAAGAACACAGCTATGAAACCTACCTTCACTTTCCAGCAGGGAAGACAGACATCAAATCATTGTGATGACTCATACAGCAATTACAGGATCCAATGGAAACATACAGTAGGGGGTTCTAACTTAGTCTAAGGATAAGGTAGAATGTCCCTGAAGCACATTTAAGGAAAGACTTGAAGTATTAGTAGGAGTTAGCCGGTTTGGCTGGGATAAAGAAGGACAGAAGTAGGAAGAAGAGAGGATAACTACCTAACAGGCAAAGGGACCAGCAAGGGCAAAGGCAGAGACAGCAGCGTACATGTGAGAAACTGATAGAAATTCAGCATGACCAGCACACGGAATGCTAAAAACAATAGTGTCAAAACATGACTCGGAAGATGTGGGTTAGATAGTGGAGTCATTCAAAACTACTCTAAGGGAAATGGGAAGCTACTGAAAGATTTTAAGAAAGGTAATAGGATCAAATTTGCATTTCTGAAAGATCATTTCGGCTGAAGTATAAAAAACTGATCCAAGGGGAAGAGTCCAAAAAACTGGAATATCTGTTAAAAGACTTAGAATAAACAATCTAGATAAGAGATGAACTTGCATAGTTGCTGGGAAGTAGGGGATGGAATGGAGATAATTAGGAGGTAGAATCACTAGGACTAATGGCTGATCGGAAAAGGACTGGGCAGAGTGAGGAAGAGATGAGTTGATGACAACATCCAAATTTCTGACTTTGGCAACAAGACAAATGATGTTAAATTCATAGATGATAACACTGGGGTGGGAGGTTAGGATGGGAAGACAAGGATAAACTGAACTAAATGTCTAAGGAAGATCTAAGCATCTACACATACAGATATGAGTCTGAAGCTCCAGAGAAAGATGGCCTAGAATGATCCCTGGAAAACATCAACATTTGAGAAGTAAAGGCATAGGCACCTGACAAGATGAATGAGAAGGAGCAAAGAGGCAGGATAGTATGTGGCCATGGAAATTAAGAGTAATACCATTTTGAGAAAAACAGAAATGGTCAATAATATGTTAAATGCTTCTGGACATTGACAAGGGATTGAACTCGCACCCCCTGCAGTGGCAGCGTGGAGTCTTCACCACTGGACCACCAGGGTAGTCCGAGGTTAAGTAATTTGAAAAAGTCACATGTTAGATTAAAAAACTTGAGCTCTTAATCACATTTCAATAGGAGCTGACTTCAATGTGGAGTAAAGAAAACATGTGTGGGTATTTAATCTCATTCTTTTAAATTTCTTTTTATATGTTTTATTACATATAAATATAAAATTTATAAGTAAACAAACCAATCAGAAGAGAGTATTCTAACGTACTTTTAACCTGTTTTACTCCAAGGAACCCAATGAAAGCTTCAATTTTAATCTTAATGCAATCTGATTACAAGAAAGAAAATAAAAACACTCCATTCTACAATTGCTTAGATGCCTGAGATTTAAAATGATTTATATATAAATCTAAAACAGTAAACATTTGAAGAATTGACTTTAATGGATGTATCATTTCAAACAAATTATAGCTTTATCAAAAGAAATCCAGGTAAGTCATCTGAGATCAAATGCTTTTTGCTACTCATATACCATGTTTCAACTTCTCTATAAGTGCTTCATTGTCATCCAACTTCAACTCGTTGACTTTATCTATCAGTCCTTCAATGTCACCCATACCTATAAGACCCAAAAAAGTAAAATTAATAACTAATAGTGTATCTGTTTTACATTATGCAAAATGCATGCACATACATAATAAGCCTGTGAGATAGGCACTTCACAGGTGAAAAATTGAAGCTGGAGAGGTTAAGTGACAAAGCAGGAACTGCAGCCCAGGGTTTAATTCCAAATTCCATGCTCTCAAACACCTGGAGACATTATGAAAGTTTTGCTGCCATTATCACTGCTATTACTACAACCACATGCTTCTGTATTGAGCTCTAAAACTTTTCCAAGGAACTTTCCATCTAACAGCTCATTTTACCACTCTAACTACAGGAAGCAGATAACCACCATCCTTAGTTTGCAGGTACAGAAGATAAATCATAGAAGAAAATTATTTTCCTGAGCTAGTTAGTGAGAGGGCAGAATTAAAATCCTAATCTGTCCTAAAAATTCATACTATTTCTTGAAGGTTTTTCTATATCCCCACCACTGTACACACCAAGAAGTTTGCTGATGAAAGGCTGTGTTTTGAAAGGTTCAAAGTCATCTATATGTTCCCCTGTACCAATGAAAATAATTGGACTTTTTGTGGCAGCAACTCTGCAAAGAAAAAGAAAACACAAAATAACCTCAAAAAGGAAAACAAATTTCTAGAAGATTTTAAAGGTAATTAGACAAAGGTACATAGCTCAAGTTTCTTTTCACTAGCTAAAGGAGAACTGTATCAGAGGTACTCTGTTTCTATTTAAACTTCTTTTACAGACCATACTATGTCCACCATTGGAATATATTTTAAATGATTAATAAGAAAGCCATAAATACACACACACACACACACACACACACACTAAGCCCAAGACACGGGACAATAACATCAATGATACTTACGCACTGAGTGCACCACCTCCTTTTGCATGACCATCAAGTTTTGTCACTATTACTGAGGCTACATCTACTTTATCTTTAAAAGCCTTAGCCTGGGCTTCACAAGCCTGCCCAATGGAGGCATCCATCACATAAACAATGTTATCGGGTTGCTAGAAAATTTAAATAGAAAAGATATATATTTTTACTGACCTTAAGCAAATTTCATCATTAGAAGCTATAAAAAATATTTATTATAATTATTCAATCAATCAGTATTTACTGAGGGAGTACTATGTATTGGGCACCATTTATGTCCTCAGTCAAAGAGATGAATAAGAAAATCCTTATCCTTGTGGGACCTACATTCTAATCACTGGAGACAGATAAAAAAATAGGCAAATAAACATTTCAGATGTACAACAATTAAAATGGAACAGAGAAAATCAGTTCTGAGGTGTGAGAGGTTTCTTTCTGTAGGGTGGTCAGGGAAGACCTGTCTGGAGGTAACATTTGAGCTGAGGCCTGAATAAAGAGGAAAAAGCTAAGCAATGATCTAGAGGAATCACACTCTAGACAAATGCAATAGCAACAGTAAATCAGAGAAAAAAAGTAGAAGAGTGTGCGCTGAAAGCAAAATAAATAAAGGACAGATGAGGATATTTCCCTTAGGTCTGCTCACCTAGGTCAAAATAATGGCACAGCTAAACAAAACAAAACAATGTATTAGTATTAATCATTAACCAAAGAATTACTGCCAACACCTCAATGGCAAAACATGGGTTCATAATATGTGCTATAGATTACCTATAAACCACTTCTTCCCAAGTTATTTCCATCACAATTTTAAAGAGACACTAAATGATTATTAATATTTTTAAATGCTTCATTTTAAAAATCTTTCAAAATTCACCTAAAGCAAATGTTTTTAAGTTAATTTAAATAATTTACAGAAAGGAAATTCAACAGCTATTAAAGGTTCTCATTTATTTTTGCTTGTTACTTTTTCTTATACATACTAATAAGATGATTAAGTGAGAAAGGAAATATTTCAATACTCATGAAAATTTCATATTAATGTACAGAAGATTAAGTCCTTATCATACAAAGGAGCCCAAAATAAAAATATATTACTTGGAATCTTTCTAACAGGCAAAAAATAATTTATATGGTTCATAAACTCAATCAGGATTTATAATTAATTTAACCAAAGTCTTAATAATGTTGTTAAATTAAGCTACTTACTATAGCATTAGCAACTTGAAGCATTTCTTCAAACAAAGAGTCTTCTTGTTTATGGCGGCCACTTGTATCAACAATAATAATTTCAAAATTTTCATTTTTGAATTTCTCCACTCCTTCAGAGGCAATGATGACAGGATCCATTTCTGTATAGCTATTTAACATGGAAAAATGACTTAGCAGCAAAACTTCCAAATATGAAAAATTTGGAAACTGTTAGTGCACCCTTAATCTACTCTGAAAAAGTCATAATGATCACAATTTCAATTTAGAAGTATAAAATCTAATAAGTATTAAATATAACAACCCACTTCTAGAGCAGCATGAAGCAGTAATCAGTTTTCCAATTACAAAATCCTGTATGATTCTTTTTTTTTAAATTAATTTATTTAAAAACAATAAATAGCCCCCATATTTATTTATTTATTATTGGCTGCGTTGGGTCTCAGTTGCTGTGCGCAAGCTTTCTCTAGTTGCAGTGAGCGGCGGCTACTCTTCGTTTCGGTGCGTGGGCTTCTCATTGTGGTGGCTTCTCTTGTTGTGGAGCACGGGCTCTAGGCATGCAGGCTTCAGTAGTTGTGGCACATGGGCTTCAGCAGTTGTGGCGCACGGGCTTAGTTGTTCCATGGCATGTGGGATCTTCCCGGACCACGGCTTGAAACCATGTCCCCTACTTTGGCAGGCAGATTCTTAAACACTGCGCCACCAGGGAAGCCCGAAATCCTGTATGACTCTGCTGTGTATCTTTTCTGAATGAGCTGTGAATCCCTCAATTTTTTTTACATTTTCTTTAATAACTGAACTTGTATTACATAGTGTTTTAAACATGCTTTTCCACTTAACACCCTTTTATAAGCAATGTTTTAAACATCTCTATTGGAGTATAATTGCTTTACAATGTTGTGTTATTTACTGCTGTATAGCAAAGTGAATCAGCTATACGTATACATATATCCCCATATCCCCTCCTTCTCGCGTCTCCCTCCCACCCTCCCTATCCCACCAATCTAGGTGGTCACAAAACACGGAGCTGATCTCCCCGTGCTATGCAGCTGCTTCCCACTAGCTATCTATTTTACATTTGGTAGTGTATATATGTCAACGCCACCCTCTCACTTTGTCCCAGCTTACCCTTCCCCCGCCCCGTGTCCTCAAGTCCATTCTCTACGTCTGCCTCTTTACTCCTGTCCTGCCCCTAGGTTCATCAGAACCTTTTTTTTCTTTTTAGATTCCATGTATCTGTGTTAGCATACGGTATGTTTTTCTCTTCTGAGTTACCTCACTCTGTATGACAGGCTCTAGGTCCATTCACCTCACTACAAATAACTCAATTTCATTTCTTTTTAAGGCTGAGTAACATTCCATTGTATATATGTGCCACATCTTCTTTATCCATTCATCTGTCGATGGACACTTAGGTTGCTTCCATGTCTGGCTACTGTAAACAGTGCTACAATGAACACGGGTGCATGTGTCTTTTTGAATTATGGTTTTCTCAGGGTATATGCCCAGTAGTGGGATTGATGGGTCATATGGTGGTTCTACTTTTATATCTTTAAGGAACCTCCATACTGTTCTCCATAGTGGATGTATCAATTTACATTCCCACCAAGAGTGAAGGAGGGTTCCCTTTTCTCCACTCCCTCTCCAGCACTGATTGTTTGTAGATTTTTTGATGATGGCCATTCTGACGGGTGTGAGGTGATACCTCAGTGTAGTTTTTTTTTTTTTTACATCTTTATTGGAGTATAATTGCTTTACAATGGTGTGTTAGTTTCTGCTTTATAACAAAGTGAATCAGTTATACATATACATATGTTCCCATATCTCTTGCCTCTTGCGTCTCCCTCCCTCCCACCCTCCCTATCCCACCCCTCTAGGAGGTCACAAAGCACCGAGCTGATCTCCCTGTGCTGTGCGGCTGCTTCCCACTAGCTATCTATTTTACGTTTGGTAGTGTATATATGTCCATGCCACTCCCTCAGTTTGTCACAGCTTGCCCTTCCCCCTCCCCATATCCTCAAGTCCATTCTGTAGTAGGTCTATGTCTTTATTCCTGTCTTACCCGTAGGTTCTTCATGACATTTTTTCTTCTTAAATTCCATATATGTGTGTTAGCATACAGTATTTGTCTTTCTCTTTCTGACTTACTTGCAAAGGATTAATCTCCAAAATTTATAAGCAGCTCATGCAGCTCAATAACAAAAAAACAACCCAATCCAAAAATGGGCAGAAGACCTCATTGTAGTTTGGATTTGCATTTCTCTAATGATTAGAAATGTTGAGCATCCTTTCATATGTTTGTTGGCAATCTGTATATCTTCTTTGGAGAAATGTATTTTTAGGCCTTCTGCCCATTTTTTGATTGGATTGTTTGTTCTTTTGATATTGAGCTCCATGAGCTGTTTGTATGTTTTGGAGATTAATCCTTTATCCATTGCTTCGCTTGCAAGTATTTTCTCCCATTCTGAGGGTTGTCTTTTCACCTCCTTTATGATGTCCTTTGCTGTGAAAAGCTTTTACGTTTCATTAGGTCCCATTTGTTTATTTTTGTTTTTATTTCCATTTCTCTAGGAGGTGGGTCAAATAGGATCTTGCTGTGATTTATGTCATAGAGCGTTATACCTATGTTTTCCTCTAAGAGTTTACATTTAGGTCTTTAATACATTTTGAGTTTATTTTTGTGTATAGTGTTAGGAAGTGTTCTATTTTCATTCTTTTACACGTACCTGTCCAGTTTTCCCAGCACCACTTATTGAAGAGGCTGCCTTTTCTCCATTGTATATTCTTGCCTCCTTTATCATAGATAAAGTGACCATATGTGCGTGGGTTTAACTCTGGGCTTTCTATCCTGTTCCACTGATCTATATTTCTGTTTTTTCTGCCCGTACCATACCGTCTTGATTACTGTGGCTTTGCAGTACAGTGTGAACTCAGGGAGCCTGATTCCTTCAGCTCCGTTTTTCTTTCTCAAGATTGCTTTGGCTATTCAGGGTCTTTTGTGTTTCCATACAAATTGTGAAATTTTTTCTTCAAGTTCTGTGAAAAATGCTGTTGGTAGTTTGATAGGAATTGCACTGAATCTGTAGATTGCTTTGGGTACTATAGTCATTTTCACAATGTTGATTCTTCCAATCCAAGAACATGGTATATCTCTGCATCTGTTTGTATCGTCTTTAATTTCTTTCAAAATTGCCTTATAGTTTTCTGTATACAGGTCTTTTGTCTCCTTAGGTAGGTTTATTCCTAGGTATTTTATTCTTTTTGTTGCAATGGTAAATGGGAGTGTTTCCTTAATTTCTCTTTCAGATTTTTCATCATTAGTGTATAGGAATGCAAGAGATTTCTGTGCATTAATTTTGTGTCCTGCTACTTTACCAAATTCATTGATTAGCTCTAGTAGTTTTCTGGGAGCATCTGTAGGATTCTCTATATAGTATAGTAGAGTATATTCTCTATATAGTATAGTATCATGCCATTTGCAAGCAGTGAGAGTTTTACTTCTTTTCCAATTTGGATTCCTTTTATTTCTTTTTCTCCTGATTGCCATGGCTAAAACTTCCAAAAGTATGTTAAATAATAGTGGTGAGAGTGGGCAACCTTGTCTTGTTCCTGATCTTAGAGGAAATCATTTCAGTTTTTCATCATTGAGAATAATGTTGGCTGTGGGTTTGTCATATATGGCCTTTATTTTGTTGAGGTAGGTTCCCTCTATGCCTATTTCCTGGGGAGTTTTTATCATAAATGGGTGTTGAATTTCGTCGAAAGCTTTTTCTGCATCTATTGAGATGATCATATGGTTTTTATCCTTCAATTTGTTAATATGGTGTATCACAGATTGATTTGTATATATTGAAGAATCCTTGCATTCCTGGGTTAAACCCCACTTGATCATGGTGTATGATCCTTTTAATGTGTTGTTGGATTCTGTTTGCTAGTATTTTGTTGAGGATTTTTGCATCTATGTTCAACAGTGATGCCGGCCTGTAGTTTTCTTTTTCTGTGACACCTTTGTCTGCTTTTGGTATCAGGGTGATGGTGGCCTCGAAGAATGAGTTTAGGATTGTTCCTCCCTCTGCTATATTTTGGAAGAGTTTGAGAAGGATAGGTGTTAGCTCTTCTCTAAATGTTTGATAGAATTTGCCTGTGAAGCCATCTGGTCCTGGACTTTTGTTTGTTGGAAGATTTTTTAAAATATAAATTATTTATTTATTTTTGGCTGCATGCGGGCTTTCTCTAGTTGCAGTGAGTGGGGGCTACTCTTTGTTGCGGTGCGTGGGCTTCTCATTGCAGTGGCTTCTCTTGTTGTGCAGCACAGGCTCTAGGAGCGTAGGCTTCAGTAGTTGTGGCACGTGGGCTCAGTAGTTGTGGCTCGTGAGCTCTAGAGTGCAGGCTCAGTAGTTGTGGAGCACGGGCTTAGTTGCTCTGCGGCATGTGGGGTCTTCCTGGACCAGGTCTTGAACCCATGTCCCCTGCATTGGCAGGCGGATTTTTAACCACTGTGCCACCAGGGAAGTTCCTTTGTTGGAAGATTTTTAATCACAGTTTCAATTTAAGTGCTTGTGATGGGTCTGTTTACATTTTCTATTTCTTCCTGGTTCAGTCTTGGAAGGTTGTACTTTTCTAAGAATTTGTCCATTTCTTCCAGGTTGTCCATTTTATTGGCATGTAGTTCCTTGTAGTAATCTCTCATGATCCTTTGTATTTCTGCAGTATCAGTTGTTACTTCTCCTTTTTCACTTCTAATTCTGGTTATTTGAGTCTTCTCCCTTTTCTTCTTCATGAGTCTGGCTAATGGTTTATCAATTTTGTTTATGTTCTCAAAGAACCAAGTTTTAGTTTTATTGATCTTTGCTATCATTTCCTTCATTTCTTTTTAATTTATTTCTAATCTGATCTTTATGATTTCTTTCCTTCTGCTAACTTTGGGGTTTTTTTGTTGTTGTTCTTCTTTCTCTAATTGCTTTACGTGTAAGGTTAGGTTGTTTATTTGAGTTTTTTCTTGTTCTGGAGGTAGGATTGTATTGCTATAAACTTCCCTCTTAGATCTGCTTTTGCTGCATCCCATAGGCTTTGGGTTGTCCTGTTTTCATTGTCATTTATTTCTAGGTAGTTTTTTATTTCCTCTTTGATTTCTTCAGTGATCTCTTGGTTATTTAGTAGCGTATTGTTTAGCTTCCATGTGTTTGTATTTTTTACAGATCTTTTCCTGTAATTGATATCTAGTCTCATAGCATTGTGGTGGGAAAAGATACTTATATGATTTCAATTTTCTTAAATTTACCAAGGCTTGATTTGTGACCCAAGATATGATCTATCCTGGAGAATGTTCCATGAGCACTTGAGAAGAAAGTGTATTTGTTGTTTTTGGATGGAATGTCCTATAAATATCAATTAAGTCCATCTTGTCTAATGTGTCATTTAAAGCTTGTGTCTCCTTATTTATTTTCCTTTTGGATGATCCGTCCTTCGGTGAATGTGGGGTGTTAAAGTCCACTACTATTATCATGTTACTATCGATTTCTCCTTTTGTGGCTGTTAGCATTTGCCTTATGTGTTGAGGGGATCCCATGTTGGGTGCATAAATATTTACATTTGTCATACCTTCTTCTTGGATTGATCCCTTGATCATTATGTAGTGTCCTTCTTTTTCTCTTGTAATAGTCATTTTTAAGTCTATTTTTCCTGATTTGAGAATTGCTACTCTAGCTTTCTTTTGATTTCCATTTGCATGGAATATCTCTTTCCATCCCCTCACTTTCAGTCTGTATGTGTCCCTAGGTCTGAAGTGGGTCTCTTGTAGACAGTATATATATGGGTCTTGTTTTTGCATCCATTTAGCCAGTCTATGTCTTTTGGTTGGAGCATTTAATCCATTTACATTTAAGGTAATTATTGATATGTATGTTACTATTACCATTTTTTAAAGTGTTTTGGGTTTGTTTTTGTTGGTCATTCCTTCTCTTGTGTTTCCTGCCTAGAGAAGTTTTTAGCATTTGTTGTAAAGCTGGTTTAGTGGTGCTGAATTCTCTTAACTTTTGCTTGTCTGTAAAGGTTTTAATTTCTCCGTCAAATCTGAATGAGATTCTTGCTGGGTAGAGTAATCTTGGTTGTAGGCTTTTCCCTTTCATCACTTTAAATATGTCCTGCCAGTCCTTTCTGGCTTGCAGAGTTTCTGCTGAAAGATCAGCTGTTAACCTTACAGAGATTCCCTTGTATATTATTTGTTGATTTTCCCTTGCTGCTTTTTTTTTTTGTTTTTGTGGTACGCGGGCCTCTCACTGTTGTGGCCTCTCCCGTTGCGGAGCACAGGCTCCGGATGCGCAGGCTCAGCAGCCATGGCTCACGGGCCCAGCCGCTCCACGGCATGTGGGATCTTCCGGACTGGGGCACGAACCCGTGTCCCCTGCATCGGCAGGCTGACTCTCAACCACTGCGCCACTAGGGAAGCCCTACTTTTAGTTTTTTGAGAAACCTCCATACTGTTTTCCACAGCGGCTGCACCAATTCACATTCTTACCAACAGTGTACAAGGATTCGCTTCTCTCCTCGCCAACATTTGTGTTTTGTATTCTTTTTGATGACAGCCATCCTTTTGTAAGCATTTTATAAAATAATTAAATATTCTTGTAAAACATGACTTTCAAGTTATGTAGCATTCTATCACATGGCTATGCTATCATTTATTAAATAAATGCCCTACTGTTGGCCATTTAAGGTTTTCCAACTTCTTGGTCTTAAAAATATAGCCAAATGAATAGTACGTAATGTTGTTTCTGTGAAATTGTTATGACATACTCCTACAAGTTGAAATTGGATCAAACGGTCTGATCATTTTGGCTTTTGGTTTTTAAAAGGAAAATGTCTCAAAAGTTTAATTTCATGCCTATTTTACTACATTTTCACAATCCTCAAAACTGTATTTAATTTGGGACTTCCACTGGCTAAGACTCTGAGCTCCCAACACAAGGCGCCTGGGTTCGATCCCTGGTCGAGGAACTGGATCTCACATGCATGCCATAACTAAGAGTTCACATCCCACAACTAAGAAGTCCACATGCCACAACTAAGAAGTCAGCATGCCAAAACTAAGAGTCCACATGCCACAACTAAAAGATCCTGCACACCACAACGAAGATCCTGTGTGCCACAACTAAGACCCAGTACAGCCAAAATAAAAAATAAGTAAATAAATATTAAAAACAAAAGAACCAAAACTCTATTCAACTTGAAAATCAAGAAAGGAGATCTCATTTTAATTTGGCTTCTTTTGATTATTGGCAACTTTTGATACAGTTCAATACTGTCAAATGAAAAAAACATATAATGTTAACAAAAAGTTTCCCCCTGGGCTTCCCTGGTGGCACAGTGGTTGAGAGTCCGCCTGCTGATGCAGGGGATATGGGTTCCTGCCCCATCCGGGAAGATCCCACATGCCGCGGAGCAGCTAGGCCCGTGAGCCGTGGCCGCTGAGCCTGCGCGTCCAGAGCCCGTGCTCCGCAATGGGAGAGGCCACAACAGTGAGAGGCCCGCATACCGCAAAAAAAAAATAAGTTTCCCCCTAAATTAACAACAAAAATCAAGTAGAAATACACTTAATAAGAATATATGTGAGCCTTAAATGAAGAAAACTATTATACTTAAGGACAATTTTTTTTAACGAAAAAGACATAGCAGGTTCCTGAATGGAACTATACACGTATAGTAAAGATGTCAGTTCTCCCCTCAATTAATTGGTTTCACGGTAGTTCT
This sequence comes from Monodon monoceros, assembly GCF_005190385.1. Lineage (NCBI taxonomy): Eukaryota > Metazoa > Chordata > Mammalia > Artiodactyla > Monodontidae > Monodon > Monodon monoceros. The sequence continues at coordinate 111,079,448 of NW_021703778.1, read as the reverse complement.
AATCACAATTTTAGGGAGATTTTTCTTTCTAGAACTTGACTAAAAAAATCTAAAATTTTCCCAGGAAAATAAGCAGGTGAAAGAAGCAATAAATGTTGAAAAAGAAGACAAAAATTAGCATTACCAGCTATTTTAAAATATGATTAAGAAGGACTTCCCTGGTGGCACAGTGGCTGAGAATCCACCTGCCAATGCAGGGGGCATGGGTTCTATCCCTGGTCTGCGAAGATCTCACATGCCACAGAGCAACTAAGCCTGTGTGCCACAACTACTTAGCCTGCGCTCTAGAGCCCACGAACCACATCTACTGAAGCCCATGTGCCTAGAGCCCATGCTCCGCAACAAGAGAAGCCACCGCAACGAAAAGCCCGCACACCGCAATGAAAAGCCCTCACACCACAACGAAGAGTAGCCCCCAATAGCCTCAACTAGAGAAAGTCCGTGTGCAGCAACGAAGACCCAATGCATGCAAATAAAAAAAAAAAAAGATAAAGATACTATTAAAATAAAACTTACAAATGTAGAAAGAAATATTATCAAAGATGTTCATAAGGGCATTGATTAATGGAATACAATGATGTCATAAAAAAGAATTATCTTAAACAGTATATTGCCCAGAATTATTAAGATCCCATTTTTTAAGTAAACATTTTAATGAAGTATAACATATATGTGGAAAAGCTGTACAATTATAAACTTGGTGAATTTTCACAAAGCAAACACACCCAGATCAAGAAAACAACATAATTAGCACCTCACTCCTTCCCAAGAGTAATAACTACCTTGTCATAAGATCCCATTTTTAATCAACTGTATAGTGGTACGTTTACATACAATAAAATGCACTATTTTTATTGTTCATTTTAACGAGCTTTGACAAATTTACACAACCCATATAACCACTACCAAAGCAATCAAGGTACAAAGCACATAAGAGTCCATTTCAGTTAAAAATTATCTATGTATGTCTGTGTATTTGTTTATATAGACACTGAAAAAAGCACAGATGGACATGCTACAAGCTGATAATTGGGAAGTGAAACTGCTAGTGCTTTCACTTCTTTAAAATTTTTAATTAAAATAGTGTTTTTTAAAAAAAGAACAAATGATACTATAACAAACATATCTACCACCCCCCCAATAAATGCTAATATGTAAATTTAATATTGGAGATACAGTTCAAGTCCTCCCCCCAGCCCCATTTACTTCATCTCTCCTGGAGGAAACAATGACTGCTAATACTTTACTCCATATACGTAGTATGTTTTTTAAGTTTACATAAGCAAAGGAGAGATTATTTAATAAATGGTACTGAGAATACTGGTTAAAAATCAATGCTCTGGCTTTGGCTGATAGTTCAAGTAATTATCAGCTAAATTATATCATTTGCAAATTGTGAACCCTAAAGGTACAGCTGTTTATTATCCCTTGATTTTTAAATCTATGTAAGAAAAAGTTCTTATCCTAAAAATAAAATTCCTAACATTATTCTTTAATCTACTTGCTAGAAATTATCATAAGAAAATAACTAAAAAGGCTTCCCTGGTGGCGCAGTGGCTGAGAGTCCACCTGCCGATGAAGGGGACATGGGTTCGTGCCCCGGTCCGGGAAGATCCCACATGCCGCGGAGTGGCTGGGCCCGTGAGCCATGGCCGCTGCGCCTGCGCGTCTGGAGCCTGTGCTCCGCAACGGGAGAGGCCACAACAGTGAGAGGCCCACGTACCACAAAAAATAAAAAATAAAAAAATAACTAAAAGAGGGAATTCCTTGGTGGTCCAGTGGTTAGGACTCCACGCTTTCACTGTCAAGGGCCCAGGTTCAATCCCTGGTCAGAGAAGTAGTAAGATCCCGCATGCCATGTGGCATGGCCAAAACCAAACCAAAACAAAACAAAAAAACCACACTAAAAGAAAAAGAATTTAAATAAAGAACATACCATAGCTAAAGTTCACCAGTTTTCTTGGCCAGCCAAAAAGTAGAAAATAAAGACCAACAAAATGATATCATTCATTTAATTACCTCAAATTTTAGCTTCTTTAAGCTTTCTATGTTAATAATCTTTTTATATTGATATTAATAACATTAAGAGAAATGCTATTCCCTCAAATAGGTCCTTCTAAATTCAATCTCGACTCGATTCTTTTAATTAGTCATTTTAACATATACACACCACCTAATTGAACAGTAATGTAGCAAATGAAGGATAGCAACGATCAGAATCTCTGAGATAACTAAAGATCACAAAGCATTTTAGGATGATCAAACACAAACTTTCAAAGATGATGTACTAAAGAACCAGACAATATGGAATTCACCAGTGTATTGAATGGAGGAATGCTTCAGATAGGTCTTAAACAACTGGAATAGAAGCAGAAGGATGCTGGAAAGCATGCAAGGCAGGATGATAAGTACAGGCAGAATTATAAACTAAACAACATCTGCTCTGATCTATCAGGCTGGGTCAGAAGAGTCATGTTACAATAATAAAAGATAACAATGTATTAATTATAACTCTACTTTGTTCCAGAAAGGATTTAAGCTTATAAGTATATATTAAAATGTGACCAGATAGCATTAAATAAAGTCAGACAGATAAGGTGAGACACATGAGTATAAAAATAAAAACTGGAACCCACCTTCCATAGAATGGAATTCTTGCTTTGGTTGCATTCTGTTTTAGTTGGTCAAAAGCCCCTATGAAATAGAGTTAATGAGTCCTCAAACTTGAAAATACAAATTTCAGAAAACAATTTTCAAATTTGAACACAATACCTGCTCTGAATGTGTCTGCACATATCAAACAGGTCTTCCAACCTTTCCTCTGGTAGTAATATGCTAACTGGGAAAGGAAGATTTTAAAAATCAATAAATACAAATTTATTATACATGTAATTGTTTCTGTTTACACTTGTTATTTACTTAAGGAGTAAAATAAAACTGCTCATATTCTCCTAAAATACTATTAAATTCTGAGTATAGAAAATTTCCTAAAGAGTTTAAATTCTAAGTGCCATACAGTCACATTCGAAGGATATAAAATGATGAAGCAACAAATGATCACGGTAAAAAATGTTATTAACGTTAATTAAATACAAACAATAACATAACCCTCTAAGAAATAATCCTTTCCTATTTTTTTCTTTCTAAACTATACAAAGTTGAGGCTTGTGGAGTAAAATCTGGTAACAAAGTTGAGTTACCCAATTATGGAGGAAGGGGTGGTATAATGAATTTAAAATTAGCAAAAAGATATGCAAAATGAAGATTCATATGTATTACACTGGGTGAGACATTGTGAAAAGGGAGTCTTGAGCCATAGGAGATAAGGTAAACTTTCCACGTTCACTTCTCCAAAAATCATATCCTCATCTCCTTAAAGGACAGGAACAGTCTTTTTGGTAAAAGAAACAGCATAGTTATATAGAAGTCTACCATTCTTGCAAAAAGCTATCACGAGAAAGACTATGGGATTCTTTGCTCTTATCCTACAAAGAGCTATTACAAAAACATAATAGATACATCAAACAACACAAAATTTTAAAGGAACAATACTACAAATCCTGACTTTAACGTAAAACTTGATTTATACAAACATATCTTCTCCATGACTTTGTTTTTTTAATTAAGTATAATTTACCTTTGAACATGTTGTTGTTTTACCACTCCCCTGCAATCCAACGAACATGATCACATTCTGTTTTCCTTTAGTGGGTGTCCATGCTTTAACTCCAGGGTCTACAAGCTACAAACCAAAAACAAAAATAAAATCAGGTTAACCTATGCTTACATTCAAAACCCCTCTCCCCACAACTTTTAACTTGAAAAAATAACTTATAGACATTTAAATATAAGCGGCAACCATAATCCTACCATTCTAATACAACTCTATTTCCCTTTGTACACACGTAGTGAAATTTAAAAATTTAAAATAGTACACTGTGAAGTCATAAGCAAGCCTATACTCCCAAACCAATTCAGAGGTAAGGATCTCAAAATATTTTTTAGAACAAGCTGGAGTGTGAATGTGAGACCAAGTTTGAGCCAAGGGAGCAATCTACAACAGCACTGCAGAAATATAATATAAAATATATGTGCAGGCCACATATGAATTTTTAAATTTCTAGTAGTGACATTAAAAAAAGTAAAAACAAGTGATATTAATATTTTATTTAACTCAATATATCTAAAATATTATAATTCAACATGTAATCTATATTTAAAAATTAATAAAATATTTTATATTCCCTTTTGCCATGCTAGGTCTTAAAACTTGACATGTATCTCCTACTTACAGCACATCTCAATTTGGACTAGCCACATTACAAGTGCTCAATAACCACATGTGGCTAATGGCTACCATATTGGGACAGTACCTATCTTCATGTTCAATTTGACAAATGTTTATATATGAACAAAATTACAAATTACATGTGAAAGACTTTCCAGGTCAGTCAAACATTAAATTCTCCAATGCCAAAGATGTACTGTTCTATAAAGTTATTATATTTAAAGTGCTAGTAAAAAATAATCACTAATTTTATGACAATCAGTGGAAAATTAAGGCATTGATACATATATGGACAGTCCCCAAATAAACAAGCATGAGGCATTTTTAAAGTTCATTTAAAAAAATAATTCAGTTCCAAGTCAGTTGTTCGGAGCTTGAAACCTGTATCTCCATATGATAATAAAACCATAATAGTAGTTAATGTCCTAGGACCAGATGACATAGACCGTATTTACAACTATGTGTAAATAAAGTTTTAATAGAACACAGACATGCCCATTCATTTACTGCTTTTGTGCTATAACACCAGACTGAGTAGTTGCAACAGAGACCATATGACCCACAAAGCCAAAACTATTTGTTCTTAAGAGAAATTTGCTGAGCCCATGCTAGATGATACCATAAAGGTTACATAATCCATATTATACGTGAATTTCAAGGAAAGCCCTGTGGTAGAAAAGGGAAGAAAAGAAAACACATTTTGTGATCTCCCTCCCAGGCACAGGGTTGAAATGAACAAAATCTATCTTAAACATAAATCCACTGCCCTTCCTCCTAGATCCTTTCAGAACACTAATGCGGCCCCATATTCACCTCCATTCTCTGTATCCCATGGCAGAATCACTCAGCTCTCTTATGAACCTACTATTTTCAACCTATAAGTTTTATTGAATAATGATTTTTTAAAATAAATATATCTTATCTTCCTCCTACATCCTAGAACAGCAGTACTGAACTTTCATACTCTATATTACATTAAAATCTGTTATTCTATCTTGGACTTTGAATCGATCTTATCCTGGTGCATGCTTTTGTAACATCATACATTAATCACTTAGAGAATATTGGTTCACTCAGGCAGCTCTTCCATTGTTGACACATTTCACTATACAAAATCAAAACATTTTATTTATTAATATCAATAATGATCTCACTAGAAAAGTTAAATATTGGGACACTGTGACACTCATGGTGGAGATTCAAGCTTCTAGTTTTCACCTGAAAGCTGGAATTTCATTACTGGCTACAATACCGTTAGTTATTTGCCTTAAAGTGACAAGCTCACTTTATTTACTTTGGAGAAAATATCTGCCAAAGGCCCAAGTGTAAATAACCACAGATTATGTCTGTTGTTCATTCAGGTAAAAATGGCATTCTATGAAAGAAGTGGCTAGCTCAGCTTGCAATCAAACAATTACACATTTGCTTTCCTCAAGACAACCATCAAATTTCAGTACAAAGCAACAGGGCTTTCTGCATACTTCCCATTTCATCACACAAAATCTTATAAACACATGTGTATTCAAGGGTCAAGATTTAATACTACTAATAACCTCTACTGCTCCATCAAAGACATTCTTAAACGAAACTGGCTTTTTTTTTTTTCTTCACTGCAAGTGTGTGGGAGGAAGGAGTTCAATGACTACTAGTATAGTTTGGTACCACTGCCTTGATTCATGCTAGGGAGTTTTACCCAGTGTTTTTACCCACCATTGCTTTTGCAGTAAAGAAGGCTGAAAAAACGCAAATAATGTCTTAGTGTTATTATGAAAACAGTTTTGGCCTTGCTTTTTACACCACTGCCCTAGACCATGAGCTTCTGAGTATAAGGCCCAGTCTTTTTCATCTTTGTTATCAGCAGTATTTGGCATACTGCCTAGAATAAAGTAGGTACTCCGTAAAGCCATCTTAACAAAGCACTTGATGCTCCAGAATTGCCGAAAGATTCCAACCCCTAAAAATAAAAATGTTCCCTCACCCTGTGCTGACCTCAGGTGTTAGAAGAAAAACAATCTGGAAATATTGTGAGGAGTTTGGAGATCAGACCTGGGTCTACCACTAACTGTCTTACTTTTCTCAACTGCAAACTGAGAAGGAAAACTGGATAAATTTCCTGACCTCTTTTAGGTTCCGAATTTCTTTCTTTTTTTTTTTTTTTAATAAATATATTTATTTATTTTTGGATGCACTGGGTCTTTGTTGCTGCATGCCGGCTTTCTCTAGTTGAGGCGATCAGGGGCTACTCTTCCCTGGGGTGCGCGGGCTTCTCATTGCAGTGGCTTCCCTCATTGCGGAGCAGGCCTCTAGGCACGCGGGCTTCAGTAGTTGTGGCACATGGGCTCAGTAGTTATGTCTCGTGGGCTCTAAAGCACAGGCTCAGTAGTTGTGGCTCACAGGCTTAGCTGCCCCGTGGCAGGTGGGATCTTCCCAGACCAGGGCTCAAACCCGTGTCCCCGCATTGGCAGGCGGATTCTTAACCACTGCGCCACGAGGGAAAGTCCCTGAATTTCTTTCTAAATTAATTAGTCTACAGGACTAAACTGAAATGACACAACCATCCAAGGTACTAGACTTTTTCAAAGTACCAATCAGCTCTGCTAGAACCAAAGGAGTTAAGTGAAACTATTCACACAATATAGGGAAAAATACTCGAGACCACTAGCAGATACCTGTTGCTCTTAAAAAATTTTTTTTAGTTCCTTTCTTTTTTTCCCCTATGACTGGACTCAAACATATTTTCTAAAGCTCTAAGACTCTCATCATAATTTTCACAACAGCAGCAGCAATATCAATTCTAAGGTGAACAGGGCAATAGGCTATATTTACAACTTGCAAAATAAAACTTCACTAATTCAAAATTGCTTAAAATCTAGGCAAGAATAGGGATATCTGATCTTTTCAAAGGGACTTTTTGACACAATAAAAGTGTAGAAAAGAACTCTTGCCAAGAGTGACTTTCTGTACAAAGCAAGACACTCAATAGGCAAAACTTGATATTAAAGGAGGATAAACTCAGAGAGGCTCTTCCATCAATTAATATATAGTGAAGTTTTACTTTTTGTAACTTGGCTTTGGCATTTTTTTGCAGGAGTAATACTGGCCTTCATATCTGTACTCAGAATTTTGTATTCAGGAAAGTCTATGATAAAAATAAGCCACTTCAGAAAAGTTAATAATCCTTCAATTAATATTTTTAATACAGATAAATATTCTATAAAAACACAAAAAAGTATTCTGAAATAGTATTACTGTTTGCAGTGCTAATGTAGTGAGTCTACAGAAAATCACAGCACAAGCTAGATATACTTTTACCTTCACAAGTTCTTTAAATACTGCGTGCTGAATCATTTTTCTTTTGTTAAGACCAGATGCCATCTCTTCAAGATCAATTGCAGACCTTCATGATGATGGTTTTTGAGGGTAGAAGGGGGAAAAGTCAGTTAAGACACTCTAAAAAAAAAATTAGCTTTTGCCCCAAAGAATGTAAGAATATTCAGTCATTCATATTAATAGTATTCTAATTAATATGCATACAATTACTACAGGGTCATAAGTCCATACCATAAAGAATTTACCATGAAATGTTAGATGCAAGACTTTTGTTAGTTTTTCAAGGCTTTCTTTTGAAAGTCCAAATATTAATTTGTCCTCATATTAATGTAAAGTATTGATTTTATTTTTCTGGCAGCATACAGAATTTATACATGTTTACACCTAGCAGAAAATAAGACTACTTCCTGTAGTGTAAATGCTTAAATGCTAGTAGTTCTCTATTTAGTACCCAGTCTGACAATATGAAAAGGAGGGATGGCCTGAGCACGACAAGGGCTAGGATTCAGGCAGCTAATTGAGGCGCCCTCAATTATTCTATGTGCCCTGTCCCAGTCAGTGTCCCTCCCAATTAACACAATAACTGAGACCACACACGTTACTCCTTTATTCAAATATGGACAGAGAAACCAAAAGGGGACAAAAAAGAATATAATTCTCCAATAATAAAGGAGGCTGATTAATGTCATCTTTAGTCTGAAGAGGATTAAAATGGCACCACTTTTCTATGATGCATCTAAATTGTTAACAGGCTTTTCTATTAAAATACTATACAGTATACGATTGAATCCATTCAGATAAAGGAGTAGTAGAATGGAAAGAAATCCATAATTAAATGAAAACCACATGTAGTTTATTCTTTGAACCATCATAATGGAAATGTACTATAAACAAAGTCTTCCAACATATGAGTTCTGTTATTTCCCAGTGCTGTATAGCAAAAACATTTCAAAATATGGCAGACTTTTCTAGTTAGCTCCTCATCCCAGTAAACTATATTTAGTTTTGCCTGTTTTTTACTTGATTAATTTAACTTACTTTACATTTTCTCTTAGTTGCTTCACTAGTTTAATATTAACATCTGCTTCCAATAATGCTGTACATACTTCTTTTAGCATAGCATTTAACACCTGCAAGAAAATAAATACTTAAAACGCCCATTGTATCATTTCAACCATACAAAAACAATGATTGACCAGTCATCATATACTACCATAACTTAATATTAATAAAAACAATACTATACCATTGGGGGGCGGAAAGGTTTTCAGTTAGTCTTCGAGAGAGAATCTTATTAAATGTCTAGTCATTTTGTCAAAATAAGACATTTCAGGGAATTCCCTGATGGTCCAGTGGTTAGGACTCTGAGCTTCCACTGCAAGGGGCAGGGGTTCGATCCTTGGTAGGGGAACTAAGATCCCGCAAGCCATGCAGCACGGCCAAAACAAAAGACATTCCACTTCGTTTTATTCAACCAGGTATTAACCGTCACAATTTTATCCCTACGTTAAAGTAATAATAGGAAGGATGATATACAAGCCAAAAAGTTACTACACAATACATGTTGCCATTGAAGTTTTCTATGTCATTGAATTCCTGTTGCTGATATGCAGCACTGTATATTCACAACATCTGCTTAACTGGACTATCATGGAGGAAAATGTGACAAAAGAAAATGACTCAGTCTGACCTAGCAGCCTTACTACTTCCACTCAGAGCAGAGGAACAAAGTTGAAAAGGAAACTGTCCTCCATTAATAACTCACTATCATCACATATTTGTTGAGGTGCAAGGCACTGTGGTTAAATGGTCACAAGCTATAAAATCTCTAAAAAAGATGAGCCCTTAGCTGCTCATGGAAATAAGTGTTTACAGATTAGAATGTAAGCTCCGTGAGAATGGGAATTTTAGTCTACTTTGTTTACTGCTATAGCCCTGGTGCCAGTAAAAATGTTTGCAAAAATGTAGGCCCTCAATTACTTCTTTTTTGTTTTTTGTGGTACGCGGGCCTCTCGCTGCTATGGCCTCTCCTGTTGCGGAGCACAGGCTCCGGACGCACAGGCTCAGCGGCCATGGCTCACGGGCCCAGCCTCTCCGCGGCATGTGGGATCTTCCCGGACCGGGGCACGAACCCGTGTCCCCTGCATCGGCAGGCGGACTCTCAACCACTGCGCCACCAGGGAAGCCCCTCAATTACTTCTTGAATGAATTCTCATCATCAACTTCGGTCATATGTCATACAGCAGCTTATCAGATTTCTCTATCCCTCATTAAAGGGATTGATAAAAATGGAACTGATCTCTCATTAGAGGGATTTCTCCTTGTTAATTCCCTAGTAGCAAGTACCAAGAACAGAGAAACAACTGCCAATTCAAGCAACATCTGTTATTTTACTTCCCACCAACCTCTTCTCCCTGGTTTCTTTCTTATTTTCCTACCATAAACACAAACACCATAAGGGTTATGCAACAGGGAAAACTGTTTGGAAAGCTGTTGTTTTATTTGTTCAGAATTTCAAAGGCTAAACAATGGTTTAAATTATGATTTATTACTTAATAATAATTATTAGAAAAAGCCTTGGAATTAGGAAAATTATAAAAATAGGAATTAGAAAAAAGATTCTAATCCTGTTTCTTCCAATAAATAAACATGTGAAACTTGACTTTCCGTTGCTGTTAAATAAGAGGCTGGACTAGCCGAGCTCAAAGATGGTCCCCAAATTATTTAATTCCATTAGCTTATTAAAGTGTTGATATCAAATTCTATCTTAGAATTTTTTTAAACCTCCAAGTTAGAAAGTACTTTTTATCTATTATTTCATTTGATCCTTAAAATCATCTTGAAAGGTAAATGCTATTTTCTCATTTTATACATTAAGAAATCTGAAGCTGACTTGCTCAAATCTCTACCATTTGTTTAGTGGGATGCTAAACAAGGTCTTCTAAAACCAAATTCAGTACTTTCCCATTGGTACCACAAAATATAAAGTATACTATAATCTTCTTTTTTCAGTTGACAAACCATTAAGATACAATGTGTGGAGAAAAAAATGGGAGAAAGAAATACCTTAAACTTAAAATAATAAAACCTGGAGGAAAAGTATTTCAGATACCATATAAGGAGTCAGCTTACAAAATTTCCAAAACAAATGAATGAGGATTACAGAGGAAATGAATCACAGTAGCCAAGATGGAAATACTAGCCTTTTATAAGAATGCTAAATAAAAGTCAAGGAGAAAAGGTCAGATACATGCACGCCTAGTCAAGAAGAAGCAGGATACTAAAGTTTTAGGCCAATGTCAAGAGAGAAAGCAAAAGTGTATTTCCAGGTCTAAGCCATTTTCAAAATATAAAAGGTACATCATTATTACATGTAAGTTAAGGTGGTTTTTGTTTTGTTTTTTGGGGGGTAATTCATTACTGAAAGTTGAAATTAAGACAGTTGATTTCTCAATAAAAAACGCTATCTAGTGTATCCATTTCTGGGTTTTATCTACTGGTATTTACATAGAGATTACTAATCATCCACCTCCAATGCTAGTGATGATGTACAATCACATGTATTTTACACATTTTACATACCTCTTCATTGATGATGGTGGCATTGCTCAACGAGCGTAATGCTGATGTTATTTTTCTTCCAAGGTCTGCTAGTACCATCCTGAAGACTTTAAGACGTGATTACAAGAAACTCTAGGAAGGAAAAAAATTAAAACATCTATAAATAATCAACACCAGTTCCCATAACTGAAGGCTTCTAAAGAAGAGTTAGTTCAAATTAAAGTACTCTAGTGTTTAGATACTGTAACTTCAACTTCTATAGCCTCAACCTACATCTTCAATACTGTCAGGTCCAGAAGCCGAAGCTACCACTTGGTTATGATGGCTTATATCTGAATACCTAACTGGAATATTCTGTATGAATCAGCAAATTTAACATGTCAGATAATATGCTTTGAAGAAATGATGACATCTCAAATTAAATGTATTCATTTTGGACATACTTGTAAATATGAATAACTGACTGATGTGTTATGTACATTTTTAAATGAAAAAAAGGGTGAGAAAGACAAAGAAAGAAAAAGGTGAAATCTCCACCCAGGAATATTGCCTAATTAAAGGACAACTATTTTGATTTATGCTCTAAGTGAAAAAAAAAAAGTCTTAAAATTAGTAAATCACTTAACTTTTCATGCACATTGCATTATCTCATTTCATTCTTCTAAAAACTAAGGAAAGAGGTGTATTATTAAAAAGCTGTTCTTGATTCCCCAACTCTAAAACAAGATAACCTCTAAGGCCCCTTCCAGCTCTAAAATGTTACGGTTTTATAAAATAGGTAGATGTACCTATTACACGTAAGCAAGGACTCATGGATGGTAAGCAAGCAAATATGACTGGTATTTCCTGCCCTCAAGTTGCTTACCTACTAGCTAGCAAGACAAGGCACGTGAATAGCAACAAAATAAAGTGAATCTAGGAATTCCTCTGCCTGACTGCCTTCTAACTGGGACATAGGCTTTCTTCTGCCTTCAGACTCAAAATCAGCTCTTCCTGGGTCTCAACCCTGCCAGACTGCTGACTAGAAATACCTGATGGAACTGAAAAAATGTACTTACCATAATTTTCTGTTTTTTACAATTACATGGTTACGTAAGCTGGAAGAGCAACCACTTCGTAGAAAAAATCCAGATTTTTAACTTCTTATCCCATACTCATTGTACCAAATTATTATCACATAAGTAAATATTCTTCAGGTAAGAGATAAGCTTCAGTTATCTGATAGGTGTTTCAGTTTATCTCCTTTACCACTGCACTACCAGGAGTAATATAATCCTAATTATGACACCACAATTAGCTTTTTTAGAGATCATGTCATAAACAGATCATCCTCCATTTTATTTATTTGTTTTTTCATCCTCCATTTTAAAAAGCTACACCAGTTAACTCTTATCTTCCCATGGTGACTGGCTCTTTTAAATTAAAAATTTTTTAAATTCTGTGAAGTTTTCCAATACAGTTTTCCTACGTAAGTACTTATTGGTAGCATATTTTAAAATATATTTGCCTGATTACAAAAACCTACACTTCAGTAGGGGAATAATATCTAATAATACCTTTTATTAATACAGTGTTTCTCCTGCAATTTCCAAGGATGTGTTTCTGAAAACTCTGGTATTAAAATTCCGTTCAAAACCTCAACGACTTCCCATTTCACGCAGAGGTAAAGTCCTCAGAATGGACTATAAGGCACTCTCCTCACCCTCCCTGGAGGACTCTGTTACTTGCTGCTGTTGCTACACATTTCCACCTCAGGGCCTTAGTACCAGATGGCATGCTCATACTCTGGTTAACTATATGGCTCCCTCCCTCATCTCTGTGGGACTGCTGTTGTCCAGATGCAACTTCTCAATGAGGCCTTCCCTCATCACCTGTTTAAAACTGCAGCCTCCCTTCTCTTCATTTTCTCTCATTGTTTTCTTACCAACTAACATGATTTACTTACAGCTAACCCCTGAACAAAGGGAGGTTAGTGGCACCGACCCCTTCCACAGAAAATCCACGCACTGCTATCTGTGCCTCAAAAACAAAGAAACTGACTCCACCCAAAGGCAGGAAGCGGAAACAGTTTGGATAGAATTGACTCAAATCCTAGTTCTTATGATTCCACATATTGTGATCTCTAATTGAACACAAACTTATCCCCACACTTAATTTAAAAGTCTGTAAAATGAAAATACAGGTACTATATTGAAAAAAATCTGCACATAAGTCTACCCACACAGTTCAAACCCTTGTCGTCAAGGGTCAACTGTATATTATTTGCAGTCTAGCTCCCTCAACTGAAACATAAGTTGCATGAGGTCAGGGATTTTTGCCTCTTTTGCTCTCTTCTGTGGCTCAATGCTTTATTTATCTTCAGCCTATGTAGTAAGCCTTTAGTAAAAATGAACCTTATGGTTGAATGATGTATTTAAGACCTTAGGGAAAAAGCAAGACTAGGGAACCAAAGTCATGAAAGGCCTTACAAATATCTCTCAAAAGACCACTAAAATAAACCAATGAAGATAACATGACAAATCAAAAAAAACCAATGACCTAGATAACTGATATTGTACAATTAGTATTCATTTGCCTTATTTATTATAACTTTTCAGAATTTCCAACAAGATTCTTAAAAATTAACTTCGCCTTGTTCTAATATGCACACTAAAATACAAAATATCTTTTTTAATGTTAATAGCTAACCCTATATCTCAAATTGGAATAATTTACTGTTTAAGCACCCTCACTCAAAATTCTCTCTGCTAACTGAAAAGATTTATAGAAGTAATTTTGTGTATACCTGTACTAGTTTCACAAAAGAAGAATCTCTACCTAGATGGGGCTGTTGGAAAGGTAAGGCATTACTATATAGTACTTCATATAGTTTAACATCTATTATCTCATTCCACCCTCACAACAATTTTACCATATAAGCAGGTGAAGGAATGGAACAGCCATTCCCTACAAAAAAAGCATAATGACTTCCTACAGTCCCTTGGACACAGAGCCTTAGGTCCTAGAGTATGAATGATGGATGCTTTAGACGATACGGTTGAATATGCCTGCTGGCGAACTCCTGGGATGAATTTTGCTGCTGTACTACAAGAAAGGAAATCATATTTTGAAAGCAAAGATGCACATTCCTCTTCATAGAAGAGTAATAATTGCAATGTCCAGAAAGAACTGATAAGTACCACTGCAATCAGGACGTGCAAGGACTGATCTTGGCCCATCACATGTTCTTCTAACAGGAGTCTGGCTAAGAGTTGGATTGTGAGGTGATGGAAACAGTCTCAAGTTTGGGGTGCCCTAAATAAGGCAAGCACAGGGCCAAGTATCATACTTACCTGCTGCAGTGTGAAGTACTGGAAAGAGCATGGGCTTTGGAGTCTGACAAACTTGGATTCAAATCCCAGCTTTGTTACATACTGGCTGGGTTACTCTGGGCAAGTTACTTAATCTCTCTGAGCCTCACTTTCCTCACCTGCAAAATGGAGATAATACCATTATCAAGGTAGTTACCCTGAAAGGTTGTTGTGAGGATTAAATGAGACAATATGTATAAAACTGCCTGCAAGTGCACAGTATATTAACTATTATTTTCCTTCCTTTCTTGAATGATATCAATTGGCTCTCCCTATATCGTTAACTGAAGTGTGAGTAAACTGGAAATTTTCTGAACTCTACTAAAGTGACTGTCCCACTACCCAGGAATCACTCCCCCAGAATATTTAACATTTAGTGTGAATTACGTGTACCTGGTTATTATTCAATAGAAGCTGGAGTGTCCAAACAGCCACTTTTCTCTACATAAGCAATTAAAAATAATACTGCCAGAACCTTGCCCGATCTGAGATTATACAAACAGATCCTAACGATTAGAGATTCCAAATTTTACTATAATGAAAATGCCTATTAAAAAGTTCTTCTAAGCCCTAGTCAATGACTAACTTATTGGATCAATATTAGACTAAAGAACTAAATATACAAATATACTATTACTAGTAAATGTCTTTAGAAAAATGACTTCTATATTATATACTTTTCTATAAATTAGTCAATAGCCCAAACCAATACTTGCTTTCCTGACTAAATATATATGTGTATATATATATGTGTGTGTGTATGTATATATATATATTTTTTTTAATTCTGCATAGCATATGTATTCATAGTCTAGAACCACAGAAAAGTAAACTATTTAACAAAGTGGACTATTGGTATTTTATTTGGTAAAATGACTATATCTGAATAACTAATATAATGTTAATGACTTTAAATTTAGGAATATTTTTTCATTGTGAATATACTTAGTCCTCTAAAGAAATAATTCACTTTTATGTTTTGTGATTACAAGAGGATACACATTTGTTATAAAAATTCTAACATTACAGAAACATTAAAGGTAGAAATATAATTCCCCTAACCCTACCCCCTCTTTTGTCCCCTGATAACCACCAATAATACTTTGGAATACATTCCTATAGATTTTATTTTTTATGCATATAATTTAGGCAAATTGTCATAAGAATTATGGTTTGGGGGGAATGAAGAGGAAAGAAGAAATGAGGGAAAATCTTTTGTAAATATGCTTGCTAACGCTAAAAATATGCTTATATGCAAAAGCCAGATTACAAAACTGCATATATTGTATTTTGTATAAACTAATATCCAAAAAACGGCATTAGCCACGAAGGAAATGTAAATCAAAGGCACAATCAGACACCACTTGACCCACACTGAGATAGCTATAATAACAACTGTTGGTGAGAACATGGAGAAATCAGACCCTCGTACACTGCTGGTGAGAATGTAAAATGGTACAGCCCTTTGGAAGTCTGGCAATTCCTCCAAATTTTAAACGCAGAGTTACTATATGACCCAGCAATTCCACTCCTAGGTACATGTGAGAAAAAGGAAGACACACATTCACACAAAGAATTGTACTTGAATGGTCATTAGCAATATTATTCATACTAGCCAAAAAGTGAAAAAAAGCCAAATATCCCTCAACTGATGAGTGGATAAATAAAATGTGGTATACCTACCAAATGGAATATTATTTGATAATAAAAAGAGATGAAGTACTGATACATGCTGCAACATGGATGAATCTTGAAAGTGTTATGCTAAATGAAAGAAACCAGTGACAAAAGAATATACATGATTCTACTTATATGAAATGTCCAGAAGAGAAAAATCTGTAAAGAAAGAAAGTGGATTAATAGTTGCTTAGGGCCTGGGAAACGGGGGAAAATGAGGAGTGAGTGTTAGTGGGTATGGAGTTTCTTCATGGAGTGATGAAAATGTTCTAAAATTGATGGTGGTGATGGTTGTATAGCTCTGCAAATACACTATAGACCACTGAATTGTACCCTTTAGGTGAGCTGTATGGTATGTTAATTTTATTTCAGTAAAACTTTTAGAAAATAATAATATTTGTCACCTCTGGATGGTGAATAACTAGTAATTTTTATTTTCTAATTTATATCTTTTTGCAATTTTCAAGTTTTTGGTAATGACTAAGAGTATTATTTTTTGTTAAGGGGAAAATTAATTATTTTTCAAAATGCTCTGTGAGAATTAGAATGATATTATACTAGAGGTTGAGATGGAGTTGTGACTTTTATTCATTTTAGTCACTCATTAAACACCTACTATGTGCTCCAGGAATTGTACCAGCATGAGAAAAGTTCTAACTCCAAATCAATAAATTACATCAAGTTAACAAAGACAAGACTCCTCTGTTAATTTCAGAAGATAAATTATGCATCATACCACCACTGACTTCCCTGCCTTATTTTGCACCAAAGTAGTATCAGGAAATATTCTCTTTATTAAAATAATTGTTTTTGAATTTAAAACTCATTTTAATATTAAAAGGTATACCAAAAATTCAATAAGCAACAATGCGTAATAACTCAAAAACACTGGGAATCAATTCTTTAAGATACTTTTTGGCTCTCAAGTCATTCATAAAAAGAATCTTTATGTAAACTGTTACCAAGAGGAAAATTAAAACAAAGTCAAAAGAATTCCTTGGAAATAGTTTGCCTTGAAGTTGAAATAAACACAGAATGAAAGTATGGATGAGGAGGGATGAGGCATATGCCCAAGCGATGGGTAATTTCAGTGACATTCAGCTAACACCTGTCAGCTAAAAATTAAATACTCAATTAGAATCTCTAGGGATGGTAACATCACAAGATTATGGGGGAAGTGGCCTCATCTAAATTCATGATTAGGAGAGCAAAACAAGGCATCTACGTTTTGAAACACTTCACTGGCTATACTGATGTGCAGCCAGGGTTAATAATCACTGCATGAAGCAACACTCCTCAAGGGAAACAAGAGAATGAAACACCTGTTCTATAATTTAAAAATTAGAGACAATGTAGCAAATGCATTGAAGGGAGAGCAAGGAGACTATATACACTAAGCATACTCCAAAAGTCTATTCAAGAGATGTGGGCTTGAAGAACATGAGGGGAAGGGGCTCAAGCCAAGGGCTAACCATAAAGCAGAATTTATAGGACCTAATGACCAAATGGTTATGGAGAATGAAAGAGAAACAGAGGCAAAAATGACTCTAAGGCCTCTAGTTTGACTAACCAGGTGGCTAGTGATGCCATTAACCAATGAATGGAAGGCAAAAAGAGAAGCTGGTTTGAAAGTTAAAGAGTTAATACAGAGGGCTTCCCTGGTGGCACAGTGGTTGAGAGTCCGCCTACCAATACAGGGGACACGGGTTCGTGCCCCGGTCCGGGAAAATCCCACGTGCTGCGGAGCGGCTGGGCCCGTGAGCCATGGCCGCTGAGCCTGTGCGTCCAGAGCCTATGCTCCACAACAGGAGAGGCCACAACAGTGAGAGGCCCGCGTACCGCAAAAAAAAAAAAAAAAAGAGTTAATAGAGAAATGATTCAAGGGGCTTTAAAGGTTATTTGTAATGTTCTTCTACTAGGTTGGATATTGAGTGTTCATTTTATTATCCTTTTAAAAACTGAACAAACAAATATCACAAAATTCAACTAAAACATGGGGCCAAAACTCAAAGATACACTAGGAATCCCTGCTTTTATGCACTTTTGTGCGTAGGACGTATGTCATTTAGAAAGGGAAAAAAAGGAAGGTGGAGAGAGTGAGTTTGGTTTTAGACCTATTGAATTTGCAGAAACTAAAGAACTATTTCATGAAACAGAGGCCAGAGAAAAAGATGTGGAAATGGTTGGCATACCAGGATAATACCATGGAAGTAGATGAGAGCATTTGGGTTAGAGCCATGGTGAAGGGCCAACCGAAAGGAGAAAGTCAACTAAGACTGAGAATAATCAAAAGGATAGAAGCTTTTACTAATTCCCTTTCCCTCTCCGAAGGCATTCAGAAGCAAATCAATTGAAAACAAAGAAAAGCGACCACTTAATGGGTATCTTACTGTATTCCGGTGGCAGGTCCAGAATTTCTAGACAGGTGGAGTTACAGGAGTAATCACTTTGAAGGAGGGCTTGAAGATGTTTTTGCACAGTACTTCATATTCGGTTGGAAAATACTAATTGATCAGATCAAAAAATCAAAGGAAAGAGGTTTGAGGGAAATATTTCCCCTCCCCTTTGGCACCACCACTGCTGTATTCTGGGCACTGTACCAAACACCTTACCTAATCTTTCATCCTCATACTAAGCTTATTAGGTAGATGAGGAAACTGAGGCTAGATCAGAATAACAACTTGCTCAGGGTCACAAATCTCCTAAGTAGCACACTGTCATCTGTGTTCCCATAGCTCTCATGGCTCTTTATGCCTTACTAGAATTTCTCATTACTCATCTTGGTGTGATGTATATTTATGTGCCTCTCTCTCACCGTACTGTTAGCTCTTCAGTGCCAGGGTTCATGTCATTAATTTCTGTATCACTATAGCTAAGAATGAGTAAATATTTTGTTGAATGAAGCACATGAAAGAACTAGGTGATAATAGCATCCAGAACGCCAATAGGCGAAAGAGCTTCAGGAAATGGTTAGCAGCACCAAATGCTACGGAAAGAGCCATCAGTATACCTTAAGTCGTCAACGGCACTGAACTGGTATCCCTTATTCATTTTTGAGAGCCTACTATCGGCGGAACAATGTGTTAATTAGTCACAAGTTAACATGGAAAAATAAAATCTGGTACAAGTCAAAAGATTTTCGGATAAGTAGCCACATCTAAATCCTTGATCACGACAGCAAAACAAAGTCAAGCCTGCAACTGCTTACGTTTAATTTGGCTCGGGTAAATCTGAAGACAATTTTAAAAGGGTCACAAGCGCATCTTTTAAAAAAAACTTCTGATGGGAGACACGAGATGAAAAAGGGCCAGCGCACCCCCGTCTCGGTGACGACAGCCGGTGGCCAAGGACGCCGACTCCCTCCAGTGTCTAGCCCCCTAAGCAGGGTTAGGGCTGCCCCTAGCTGCTAGTCGGTAGTGTTGAGCGGGAAAAAGCAGACACTTACCGCAAAAGGTACCGCTACAGCCGTGACCCAAACGGGCCGGGGAGTCCTTCGCGAAGCCCCACGCCGTGGGAGGAAAACAACGAAAGCGGGGGTCAGACAGACAGGTGCTACCCCACATAAACTAGGGCCCCAGCGCCCAGCACCGCGACGCCAACTCCCACCAGCTGGAAGACCGATGACTGCCACCGAACCTTCCGCCCAATGTGGTAACGTCACCACACGGCGTAGTCCAGCCTTTCATGAAGAGGATACACTTCCGCTTCCGGGGCACCCGCCGCGTTCCTTCAGTGCGTTTACCGAAAGGGTTTATTGAGATGTTTGTTTGCTTTGACTGGCTTTTGACGTTCGTTTTCTATCGCTCAATAACTGCGGCATTAAAGTTAGTATTAAGATAGGAAGCTCTCTAGGGATGCGATCTCTGGAAAGAAGTCCAGCCTCCAGGCGCCACCTTAAGAAAAAATGACTTGGCTGAGCACCACCAGCGGAGAGAGATGGGGGTGTAGGGATGTTTGCGTGTAGGAATTCCCGGGAGCAAGTGAGAACTCCAAAGAGGGGGCGGGGCCTAGGACTTTAGCAGCCAAGGGAGGCGGGTTCCACCCCGGGTCGAATCAGGTGTCTGGACCCGCCTCTGCCTACGCCTACGCGTGCGCAGTGCGAACCTTCCCCTGCTCTGCTTTTTCCTCCAACATGGAATTCCGCTCAGCTCGGCAAGCAGTACTGCAGCTACTCCGTACGGTGGCTCCAGCAGACCTCCCAGCTCTGCTCCAGTGGATGAGAACTACCCGTAAGCGATCAGAGCCAGAGTCAGACGGTTGGGGCAAGAATATGCTGTGGGCGCTAACCTTGGGGACTTAGGGTGAGGCCAGAAGCCTTCCATAGGGTAGCTGTGCTGGTCTCTGCTCTGCTACGGATCGGGTTGAACGGGGGCACATCGCAAACTTTTGTCAGTTTAAGAATCCAGTTTAGGATTGGTCCAGGAGGACCTGGCTCTGGGTTTGTGATTCCGCTACAGACTTCAGACAAGCGGCTACAGCCGCCTTGTGCCTAACCTCTCCTCTAAAGGAAAAAAAAACGGGGGGGGTGGCGGGGTGATGGGTTAGCCCTCCTCCCCATTACTCCCACAAATTTGGGACGACCAGTAGGATACTACCTGAAAAAGCCCTTTGCAAGAGAAGTTTCAGGCTGTAGAGCTGGAAGTTTTTACCCTGTAGGCAAAATCACATGTAGCTAGTGCATTTATTTTCTCAATTGTAAAATGGGCCATCAATTTAATAGCAGGTGTTCCGAGGTGGGGAGAGGGAGAAAAGGGGGAGGGGAGGACAGGACTTTGATTTTCAATGATAGTAATTCTAAAAAAGTACAAGTTAGAATCGTGGAAATGTGGTAATTAGGTCGAGTTATTGAAGAATGGGATAGATCTGTTTTGGCAAAATGAAGCCTGGTGAAAGCACAAGAGGATAGGATATTCCTTGTTGGAGAACTATTCCAAACCATGCTCTGCTTCTGTACCCCTAAACGTTGATTTCCATGTTTATTTTCATCTAGACTCATGACTTGAAATATTCCTGTTTGCTGATGACTCCCAATTTTAGACTTCCATCCGTGAGGTTCTTCCTAGAACTTTCTCTCTTTGTGATGTTATAGTCAATTTGGGTATTATCATTATTGTTATTACTACTACTACTACTACTACACATTTTGGAGGATCATTTTAGATAAGATGCCAAACTAAAATTAACTTGGACATCTGGTAGTGAGATTTAGCCTGGAAAGTGGAGAAAACCAAAGAGCTAGCTTCATATTTATACACACAGACGAGATGCAAGGTGGGAATTTACGAGATATTTTATTCCAAAAGCCCTGGGTGCCTACAAAAATGCCATCTATTGCCTGGTTCTGGCAATTGCACCATTACTAAAACATCCTTGCCCTCAAGATTTCAGTTTTGTGGAGCCATTTGTAATCTAAATCTCCAGTTTTAGAGGCATCAGTTGAGACTCCATTTTTCAAACTCGTTGAAAGCATGTTTTGTATGATGATTTTGTAAACAAGAAGACCCAATACCGTTGGCTAAAGAAGATGTTTTTACTTTTACTAACACCACGTTCTGTGCCTTTCTCCAGCCGATCCTGTGGTAGAGAAGCTCAAGCAATTTGTTAAGCAATTTAGAACACAAACTGAGTTACTGAAGAATGTTTATTACATGAATATTTTAAGAAATGAGAGTGTCACTTAGCTTAAAATGAAGGAGTATGTTTTAATATGAATCTTTAAAAGGAGTGTAATTTACTGGTATACGTTTTTTATGTGGTAATATATACATAATACAAGATTTACCATTTTAACCATTTTTAAGTGTACATTAAGTACAATACATTTACTTTGTGCAACCGTCATCACCATCTGCCTCCAGAACATTCTCATCTTCCCAAACTGACACTTATAGTGTACTTTTTTATGAAATACAGCACAAAAGATTCTTCCAATCAACAATTTTTCATTTTCCTAATTAACTTCCTTCTTCCAGGAAAAAAATTATCGCATAATGTCTTACTTGTATGACATTTGCTTAGACCTTTGATAATTATAACTCTCCTTGAATTTTTATACCATTTAATGGAAAAGCAAGAGATAATAATAGGCATGATTTTGGTTTTGAGTTTCACAGAGTTTACTGAAACTGAAAAAAATCTACATATTGCTAACAGGTAAAAATCACAATAATTTTAAATACACAAAAGGAAGAATAATATTCTTGGTCTCTGAAGGAATAGTGGGATTATCATACCAAGACCTGAGGTCATTTGGGATCAGGCTGATAGAACCAGAAGCTTGGACCAGGACAGAGGCAAGCACATGTCAAAGTATGATATAAACTGAAGATATAGAAAAAATAAAGATAGAGCCTGTATTTACCTTGGTACCGCTTAGGCCAAAGTCTAGAAAACAAATGAGCACCAGTAAAGAAGGATGAAAAAAGTCTGAGGGACAAAGCACACAAAGACAACTCCCCCCTCAAATAAATAAATAAAAGGAGTAAAAAATACAGCAGGACTTCAGCTCATTGATTCTAATCTTGTGGCAGAGCATCTGTTCTTTTGTACTTCTTGTATATGTATATAGTGGACTCTTGATCGAGAGCCAAACTGTATGTGAGGTCCCCAATAGGCATATTAAAAATTACATTTTGTTAACAGCTGTCTGTTAACAAACACCATTCTGAAGCCTCTGAATTTTTCCTGAGTATGCAAATACAAATGAGAATGTCAAACCAACAACTCATAAAAATTTCTATTAAGAATCAAGTTATAGGGCTTCCCTGGTGGCGCAGTGGTTGAGAATCTGCCTACCAATGCAGGGGACATGGGGTCGAGCCCTGGCCTGGGAAGATCCCACATGCTGCGGAGCAACTGGGCTCATGAGCCACAACTACTGAGCCTGCACGTCTGGAGCCTGTGCTCCGCAACAAGAGAGGCCACGATAGTGAGAGGCCCGCGCCCCACGATGAAGAGTGGCCCCCACTTGCCGCAACTAGAGAAAGCCCTCGCACAGAAACGAAGACCCAACACAGCCATAAATAAATAAATAAATTTAAATTAAAAAATAAAGCTGGGCTTCCCTGGTGGCGCAGTGGTTGAGAGTCCACCTGCCGATGCAGGGGACACGGGTTCGTGCCCCAGTCCGGGAAGATCCCACATGCCGCGGAGCGGCTAGGCCCATGAGCCATGGCCACTGAGCCTGCGCGTCCGGAGCCTGTGCTCCGCAACGGGAGAGGCCACACAGTGAGAGGCCCGCATGCCGCAAAAAAAAAAAAGTCTATGTAAATCTGCTTTAAAAAAAAAAAGAATCAAGTTATAAAGGATAGAAAATTAAGGTGTGTATAAGAAAATAATAAAATAATCAAGATAATATTTAAATGCTTAAAGAAGTTAATAGTAGGTGACTAGAAGCTTTTATGTTTCCTGTATTTTATTTTATTTATTTATTTTTGCGGTACGCGGGCCTCTCACTGTTGTGGCCTCTCCTGTTGTGGAGCACAGGCTCCGGACGCGCAGGCTCAGCGGCCATGACTCACGGGCCCAGCCTCTCCGCGGCATGTGGGATCTTCCCGGACCGGGGCACAAACCCATGGCCCCTGCATCGGCAGGCGGACTCTCAACCACTGCGCCACCAAGGAAGCCCTGTTTCCTGTCTTTTAAATACGTCTTCATTGAGCAGAATTGAACCTGTTGCTGAACAGCAGCTACAGAGTTGTTAGAGTTTCTTTGAAATTCCGACAAATCTAAAAAGCAAAGCCTGGGATCTAGTTACATTTGTCGAACAGCATACTACTGCAGTTCTATATTATATTGCTATTACCACTGAAGAAGTAGCCACATAACTTACAGATTTTCCAATCTCTTGTTTCCTGTTTGATCCTTCTGTTTCTCAATTTCTTATCTCCTCTTGCCTTCCTGTGGGTAAATGGAACAGTTTTAGAATTCTGTTCTTGTTTATAGTGTTTCTGAGTTTATCTCTTTGTATAGTTTTCTTTGTGGTTACTCTATTACAGTATACATATGTAACATCACCATCTACTGGTATCAATGCTTTAACACTAGAATGAAGTATTGAAATCTTACTTTCATGTAGGTCCCTTTACCCTCCCCCACTTTAAAAATATGATTATTTTATGTATTTCCTCTATATACATTGAGCACTATTACAGATGGTTTTATAAATTTTGATTTAACCATCAAATATGGTTTAAGAAACTAATGAAGAGAAAGATAGTGTAATGAATTTACTCTGTTTTTACCCATTCTGTTGTTCTTTACTTTCTGAAGTTCCGAGCCTTCTTCTGCTATTTCCTTTCTGTTGGAGAGTTTCCTCTACCAGTTCTTTAAGGGTAGGTCTGCTGGCAACAAATTCTTAGTTTTTCTGCATCTGAGGTTTTCTTTACTTCTCCATTCCTGAAGGATAATTTCATCAGATATAAAATTTACAGTTTGTGGTCCTTTTTTTCTAGCATTTGAAAAATTTTGTAATCTTCTGGCTCCCATGGCTTTTTTGTTTGTTTGTTTTGGTTTGGTTTTTGGTTTTTTATTTCTTTTGTTTTGTTTTTTGGGTTTTTTTTGTTTCTTTTGTTTTTTGGTTTTCTTTTTTTGTTTTGGGGGATTTGGGGGTTTTTCTTTGGCTGCGTTGGGTCTTCGTTGCTGCG
Organism: Monodon monoceros; assembly: GCF_005190385.1. Lineage (NCBI taxonomy): Eukaryota > Metazoa > Chordata > Mammalia > Artiodactyla > Monodontidae > Monodon > Monodon monoceros. The sequence continues at coordinate 111,054,597 of NW_021703778.1, read as the reverse complement.
CATGAGCTTTCTCTAGTTGCAGTGAGCGGGTGCTACTCTTTGTTGTGGTGCACGGGCTTCTCATTGCGGTGGCTTCTCTTGTTGTGGAGCATGGGCTCTAGGGTGCATGGGCTTCAGTAGTTGTGGCACGTGGGCTCTAGAGCCCAGGCTCAGTAGTTGTGGCACATGGGTTTAGTTGCTCCACGGCATGTGAGATCTTCCTGGGCCAGGGATTGAACCTGTGTCCCCTGCATTGGCAGGCAGATTCTTAACCACTGTGCCACCAGGGAAGTCTGCTCCCGTGGTTTCAGATGAAAAATTCACTGTTTGAATTGGTGTTTCCCTACAGGGAGTGAATCATTTCTCTTTGCTTCTTTTAAGATTTGTTCTTTGTCTCTTTTGTTTTTAGAAGTTTGTGGTATGTTCTTATGTGGATTTCTTTGGGTCTATCATATTTGGAGTTTGCTTGGTTTATGTCTTTAACCAAATTTGGGGAGTTTTTAGCTATATTTCTTCAAATACTTTTCAGCCCCACACTTTTTTCCCTATGTCTGGAGCTCTGACACTAATGTTTGATCTTTGTTATTCCACAAATCCTTAAGGCTCTGTTCAGTTATTTTTTTTTTCTGTCTATTTTATCTCTGTTGTTCAGATGGAATAAATTTTATAGATCTGTCAACTCAAGTTTACTGATTCTATCCTCTGTCATCTCTACTACTGAACCCATTCAGCAAGTGTTTTTTTGTTGTTGTTTGTTTAGTTTTATAGTTTCTTTTTCTATGACTTCTACTTCTTTGCTGAGATTTTCTATTTTTTTCACTTGTTACAGGATAATTCTTAACTGCTTATTGAAGCATTTTTATTATGGAGTTTGCTTTAAAAGCCTTGTCTGATCATCCAAATTCTGATTAATTTACATGTTAGCATCTAGATTGCCAGATTCAAATTATGACTTCCTGTTCTTGGTATAAATGATTTTCCATTGTATCCTGGATATTCTGATTGTATGCTAGGGTAATTTTGATTTTATCCTGGATATTTTAGATATTATGCTGACTTGATCCTATTCAAATCTTCTATCTTAGTAGGCAGTTACCCTGCTTAAGTTTAACCTGTTGGTTCTGGCCTGCTTTTGTGGGCTGTAGCTCTGATAACAATTTAGTTTTCAGTGCCCTTGCAGTGCTATTCAGGTCTGCTTCATTCCTTGAAACTGCTGGGGCTCCTGCTCAGTCTATGCTGGTGTTGCCTGCGTGGAGAAGGACAGTTTCTTGGATCACCCTATGTCACTGAGCTTACCTTCCACCAGTGGGAGTAGGGGACAAGCAGTACAGGGCCTGGTTTGCTCTTGGCCACTGGGCAGAAGGCTGGGAGACCTCAGGCCTGGGTCTCTATCCTGCTGGGTAGAGGGCCTGAGGACAGCAGCCTCCCCTGTCATTACCAGATAGCCTGCCACTGCCCCAGGTGTGGACTAGGGATTAGGGCTCCCCAGTACGTCTCTGTTGTTCTTCCCCTTTACAGTCTTTGGTGAGAGAGAGCAGGCTTTTCTTAGTTTTTGTTTTGTTCTTTTTTTTCAATCTGGCTGTTGGTAGTTCTGGGATGCAGGCCTCTCCAGGGCCCAGTCCAGGCTACATGGAAGATAAAAGGAAAACTCAGGAGGGAATTCACTGCAGTGACCCTCCTTCCTTAAATCCTCAGGTCCCTAGACAGTTTACCTTTTTTCTAGCTTTCAGAGTCCTTTATGGTTGCCTGTTGATTTATTTCCAGGGTACTTCATTGTATTTAGAGGGGAAGAGCAGGGGAAAAAGAGGGAAGTAGCCATCTTGTCTAGGACCAGAAGTCCCCTCAGTAAATTTTTAAAATTTGAATAAGAACTTCAGAGTAATATTAGATATGAATGAATAATAGGAAATATATAACCCAATGTTTAATTATGTATTGTAAGTCATTAGAAGTAAGGATATGGGTGAGTTAAGGCCAGAGTTTGAACGTAAGACTTCATGGAGATGAAGTAACTTGAGCAGGGCCTTATTGCAAAAGGCAGGGTCATAGAGTATGAACAGGAAGGAGTATGGAAAACACCTGAGGAGATTTGCACATCTTAAGCAGAAGTTATGTTAGAGAGTAATGAGAATAGAAAATAGGATGGTTAGACTCTGGTGATATAGAGGGCCTTGAAAGTCTAGAGTGACACTTCATATGTTGAAAAGTGAAAAGCTATCCCAAAATTGTAAGGGGAAGGAGTGACACAAAGTGAAGTTGAAGCAAGATTAGTTTAAAATCGGCGTGCAGGATATCCTATATTGGGGGGAAACTGATAGTTCAGGAGCTAATTGTGAGTTTGTTCTGATATTCTAAATGTGAGGTGGTGCCTGTGCCTCTGAGGTATTTGAAGCGGTAATAAAGAGGAAGTGGATTCAAAAGAGAAAGTGATACAGGTATCAAGTCCAAGTGATACAAAGGACTTGATACCTGACTAGATGTAAAAAGTGGGGTTTGATTCATATACTGTCAGCTTTGGTGACTTCTCTGTCCCCATGTATTTAATTAAATATAAGTAGGAAATTTTTAAAGAATGAAGTTTGCTCTTTAGTGAAGCTCTTCTTTCTCCACTCCCTTCCCACCTACATATGTAATTTGAGAAAAACCTTACTGTCCTTAGGCAACTGATTAACACCTTTCTTTAACTTTTTCCAAGCAATGTACTGTTACCACACATTCTGAAATAGCTATTATACATGTTAAAAGATGTTCAGCCTCACTTGTAATTAAAGAAATGCACATTAAAACAACAAAGTTTGTTTTTATGGTACTATTCAATGCTATAAGGCTTTAATGAAACACATATTCTTATTCTTTTCTGATAGATTAAATTGGTATAATCTTTCAGGAAAGAAATTTGACAATATGTAGCAAAAGCCTTTAAAATGTTTAAGTTCTTCTACTTCTAAGAATTCATAGTAAGGAAATAAATACAAAGAGATGATGTATGCCAAAATGTTAGTTGCAGTGTTCCCAATTTTTCACAGTTATAATTGTATCTAAATGTATATTAGTAGGACTGAACGGTTAAGTACTATACATATGGTGGAATATTACACAGCCTTTCAAAATAATGTTTTAAGGAATTTAATTTTAATAACAAATACTTATGATGATAGAATGTTAAATGAATTCCAGTTTTACACACTGCAGTAATATCCTATCATATCATGCCTTTTCCGCCTGTTTTATAGCCATTATTAGGGCAAAAATGTCTTGCCCTTCTTTTCAGAAGTTATTTGCCATCCACTACAGATAATGAAACTAATTTTAGCCTTCTTGAGCTAAAAATTTCCACAGTGCCTTACATACAGTGCTCAACAAATATTAACTATTATTATGAAAGATCTTTTGAGAATTTTCTTCCTAGAAAACTATACATATTTATGTATACAACCAAGCATGCAACTTTAGGCCTTTTATGGACCACATAAAGCCCATATGTGGATCCTGTTAACTAGGACCATGGTGAAGAATCACTGCTGTAACTGAAGGAATCTCTTTTTACCCTTGAATGTAGTTGAATCAGAGTTTGTTGTCCAGGATAAGAGGTGTCAGTTCTCATTTTCACCTGGTATCCTTGGGAATGAGTCTTCACTTAATACTGCCTTTTTAAAATGACTGAGTAATTTAACACACAATTTCATAATATCTCTCATCTTGCCTGGTAATGCTTACATTAATTGGGGGATTAACTCCCAAATAAACATATTTAACTAGGGAGACAGCGGGAAATCTATTGTGATCGTTCAGAATTTGCAGCCCTTCCCATCTTTCATTTCTCCAGCTCCCTTGATCTTCACATATGACTGTTTAGATGGTTCACCACCACCACCCCTTCCAAGTCTATTAATAACCCAGTAGCAGTAGCAATCAGAGCCCTAGACACTACAAAGTGATAGAAGAGGAAAATAAGCTAAGGTAGTCATGGATTAGAGAACTAAATTGCCAAATTGAGTTCAGTTCCAGGGCCACATTTAAAGGGGCTGTTGAACAAGTCCAGAAGATGGCAACCAGATGGCAGTGGATATGGTTCCCACAATATATAAGGAACCGTGGTCAGAGCTAGGGAGAAGAGAAGGCTAAGTCAGTGATAGGGGTGCTCTTACTAGCCAGCTGCCTTCTGAGCTCCCTTAGAGAGACTGTATGGTATAGTAACTAAGAGTTCAGAGTTAGACCTACATTCAAATTCCAACTCTACCACTTTCTGGCCAGTATGACCTGAGACAAGTAACTTAAATTCTGACCTCACATTCTTATTTTGTTATAAGATAGAAGTGATAATAGTACCACATATAGGATTCTGAGGATTAAATGACTGTTTGAAAAGCACTGCACAAAATTTAGCATGCCTTAAAAGTGCTCATTCAATAAATGCCGTATAGCAATAGCATTAAAGATGATGATTCCTCTCGAGCTGAAATTAGAAAAATGAGCTGTTATGGAAAGGTAGATTCTGGCTCAGCACATGGAAGAAATGCACTTCCCGAATGTGTTCAGGTGAAGACTGAAAAACAATCATATGTCAGAGATGCATGGATGGATTCTGCCATTTGGTAATAGTTCATAATTAAGTTCACTTTCCACTATAAGACTCTTATAAGGCCGACCCACATGAAAACTATGTTTTCCTAACATGGTTGTTTATGTTACAGAATTAAATCCAAAGAAGTTGGGCTATGAGATATCTTAGTTTGGTATAATGAGATTTTTATTGGCTTCTTCAGTTATATACCATTTACAAATTGAGAGAACTTGCTAAGAATCAATGGTGTGAGTGATATTATTAGAATTAAATGCAAGTCATGGAGGCTTCTAGACAGTTTCCCATCTACAGAGAGAAGCTAAGCAGATGTTAGGTATTAATTAACACCTTGAGAAAATTTAATTAGATTTTAAGAATACAATTTTTAGAAGGCCAGTTTTTTAAAAAATGCATCACAGGTGCTATTTAAGTTCCACCTAAAACAATTTGGAACGAATCTTCATAGTATTTTCATTTCTCTATAATTTATATTTTGCATCCTTCTAGAAATAATTTGAAGCAACAACTTAGATCATTATACTAGATAGGTGAGGAAAGAAAAAAGAGCTAAAAGGCCTTTCTACATTAGTTCAGGGAGCCAAATAATATATCAGTATCTTCATATTAACTACTATTGCTCAAAAGGAAGTTATACAGAGAAAGAACCTCTGTACGTAGGGAAACAGTGGAAAAAGTGAAAAAGAAGAGTAGCTTTATTTAGAAGCAAAAAACCTAGGTTTGCTTCTTGTGCTGCTGTTGGCCTGCCTTGTAACTTTTCACAGTTCATTTAACCTTCAAAGACTCAGTTACCTCCTCTGTAAATCAGAGAATGTAATCTTGCTTTGTCTTCCTTACATGGATGTTATAATACTTAAATGACCTAGTTTCTATGTGAAAGAACTTTGCAAACTAGAAAATATTATCCAAATTTTAATTGTTGTTTGTGACATGAAAATTGCATTCTGACCCAACACAAGAATTATTATGTTTAAGAAGGAAATCATGAACTTATTTAAAAACAACCAAAGATTTGGGGGGCGAGATGTGGAGATGGATGATATTTTCTTCAGAATCTCCTTGTTTTCCTTCTATAGCTGTTTTAAAACAGTAAGAAAAACACAACCCCTTCGAGGTCCTTTTACTCTAGCAAGAATTCAATATAAGTCTTTTAAGAAAAAGGTAAAATGTTTTCATTAGTAGTCCTTTCCAGTCTATATTTGGCATTCAGGCTGTAGCTAACTTTTAGAATATTTTACTTCCAGATAAGTCACATTCTGGTTAAAATTATACGAGCTGCTTAGAAATCATACTTTTGTAGAGCCAATTTTAAAAAATTTATAAACACACAGATAAGGTGAAAAAACAGAACAATGAACACCACTTTTATACCCTCACCTAGATTCACCGTCAGTCTCTTACCTTCTCCACCTTAATTGCTATATACATCGGCATGCACGCACACTTCCCTTTTTGCCAGATTATCCAAAGGTAGGCCACAGCCATCAGAAATGTGCTGTTTTAATGATCATTTTATCTGCTGTTCAAATGCAGTGGAGCAACATGATTCTTATAAAGTTTATTCTATAGTTGGTGCCATCTGTTAGTTCTTGTTATCCAAAGTCTTGAGTACATTTTATTGGAGGCAGAGATGCTCAGATTAAAGTTATATTCTTAGTAATCCCTGTGTGATGCCTCCTAAACTTGTAAGATCTGTATGGTCACAAAAGGAATATTTGACTACTTACTGGTAAGTTTAAGACCCTAAAAACTAATAGCAGTACTTTCCTTAAGTAAAAATAAAGTAGTAAAAGTACTACATATTTTTTAAATGCCTTTATTGTTCTATAACAGGCTGAAATAGTCAAGTTTTATATTTTCAAGCAGTTTGGAAAAAGGAAAAACTCAGTGTTTTCAATGGAACATTTGTTAAAATTTAAATATTTCATTGGTTAGAAAGTTTATTTATTGTTATAAATTGATGCTATCTGATGGAAAATATCCACCCATTGTAATCACTTAGTCTAGGTATGAGTACATCCATAAAAGCTATATCTGTTTTTTTTGGGGTTTTTTTTGCAGGAGATTTTGATGAATTCATTCAAGACAATAATGACATTATGTTGAAAAACATAGCAGAAGACCTTCGGAATTGCTTACCTCTAGAAACCATGCTTTCCTCAGAACATCTAGCCCTCCAAAAAGTAAATATGTTAAATTAATTTACTCTTGAGGATTGTTGTCGTTGTTTGTGGATTGTTACTTGAGGATTCTCCTATTCTCCCCTAACCCCCTTAGCCTTTCCAGTCTAATCAGTCCTGAATTCTGCTTTTTCGTTTGGTGCTTCAATCATGTCCCCAATTCTTTTGAGTCTGTAACCTTCTGGCTCCCTAGTACCATTCATTCAACAGATATTTTTTGAGGGTGTCCTGTTTGCCAAGCACTCAACCCCCCACCCCCACCCCCAAAATCAAGGCACGACATTAATCTGTCCCTGCCTACATCATTGTCCTGGTTTTCTTTTCCCTGTTCCATTTCCGTGGCTTTTATCAAGGGTGAAGTTCACCCCTTTGTTTCCTTCTCCTACTTTTGCGTTACACAATTTTTGCTTCTTTTATTCCTTTATTCCTAGAATTCTCACTTTTCTTCTCCAGACAACCCCCTCATTCAAGTACCTTCAAAGCCCAACTCTTATGGGATACATATGCTATAAATACTGTTTCCTAAAGCAAAACTAAGAATAATAATTTCTTCTTCCCCCACTAATCTGAAAGTAGCAGCGCTTCATGTGGTTTTTCAGCATGTGAATTCCTGAGCAGAGGTACTAAATCCTGTACATTTTTGGTAGTTCTGTGCACATTGTGAGCACTCAGTAATCTTAGTAAACATCCAGTCATTTACAGGAGGAAAATAGTGGGTCGTATAAAAACTAAAAGCAATATTTGTAATACAGTTTGGATGTTATTAATAAAACAATCTTAGCAGTCTCATGATATAACACAATATATAAAGAGAGAAAAAAGTATTCATTGCATGTTAATGGTGGACCCACAATCCCCCATCCCAACAAACTGTTTTTCTCTTCCTTTGTTTCCTTCTGGTCCTTGTATATGTTCATACATTTTATATACTTATATATGTGTGTGTGTGTGTATAGATGTAGATATAATTTTGTAGATTTCCAAGCAGATAGGTTGATTCTTTATTTAGTGTTAAAGTAGAAGGAATCAGACATATTTTTCTCTGTAGCTGCTTGCTATTATATCATGTACCACCAGTATTAATAAAGTGCTATTATTTGTAAGCATGTAGTTTTACTAACATTGTTATTATTTGAAAACTTTTCTTCTGGGCAAAGATTACTTGCTAAGTATTTTGATGGGTAAGTCGCTGACATGTAGGACTCAGAAGACCTGATATTAGTTTCAGTTCTTCCCGCTCTTAACTAACTAGTGTCATTTCTTGGGAGAAATCTCTCTGGGTATCACTTTCTTTATTTGTAAAATATACTACTTAGGATGGACAAGATGGTCTCAAAATACTCCTTTCATCTAAAATTTTCATCTATTTCTCATAGCCATGTTTTGCATCATGACACGTCAAATAACAAGTTGCTAGTGTCTGAAAAATAAAACAAAAGCAGAGCAGAGTTGCTGACTTCCATAATCAAAACTTGTCTTCCTGGGCCTTGTCGTTGCTCTCAGAATTTTAGCATATGAACCACTGATGTTTTGCCTTATTTAGCAATAAAAAGAGACTTCTTTGTACTTTGTTTCTTTTGATGTTTTTCTTCTCTCCACCAGATACAGCAGCAGCCAGAACCCACAGTTCACGTTGATGCATTCCTTTATGATGAAGACTTTATTGATTCATTATGTGAGGAAGGAAAAATGAGCAGATACTACTGTATGGTGTGCGGCTCACACCAGACGGCGCCTTTAGGTGGGCACTCAAGCCTGCAAACCTGATGACTTCGTGTGTACTTTTCCTTACATGTCATGAGTATGCAGATTTTTTTTTAATATCTTTAATTTTTATTTTTTTATTTTTTTATTTATTTTTGGCTGCATTGGGTCTTCGTTGCTGCACGTGGGCTTTCTCTAGTTGCGGCGAGCGGGAGCTACTCTTCGTTGCGATGTGCGGGCTTCTCATTGTGGTGGCTTCTCTTGTTGCAGAGCACGGGCTCAAGGTGCGTGGGCTTCAGTAGTTGTGGCACGCGGGCTCAGTAGTTGTGGCTCCCGGGCTTATTTGCTCTGCAGCATGTGGGATCTTCCTGGACCAGGACTCGAACTTATGTCCCCTGCATTGGCAGGCGGATTCTTAACCACTGTGCCACCAGGGAAGTCCCGAGTATGCAGATTCTTGCCCAAGCATTCACTGTTTTTGGAAAGCAAAAGGACAACCTGCAGCCTAGCCATTACCAATTATTGCAGTCAGGGAAACTAAATAGAAACATCGTCCAGGGAAGCTAGGCCACTTCATGTCTCTCCCAGGGGGATATTTCTGCTTTTCACTGAGCATGTTTAATTGGAGGTGACTTTTCAGGTCCAGCAACTAATCAGAAGTGAATGAATACAGGGAAGCTGACTCATACTTTATATACTCAAAAGAGATTCACATTTAACCATAGTGCTGATTTATTTACAATGAGAAATATAACTGCCAAGGGGGCTGAAAACATTCTCCCCATAGAAACATCTACTTGAGAAGTCAGATAGTAATCAGATATTGTTGGATGGGCATGGATTCAGAGGACGGAGATAGATAATCTTGACAGTCTATTCAGGCCATGATTTGACATCATGGAGCATCTTTGGTCTATAACCCAGAACAACTCTAGTGACAGTCTCCTGCATCTCTGTCCCTCAGATGCAGCACCTGTGTTTCAAATGGGAAACTAGACTGACTCCATGCTGCTAAGATGTTAACTCTTCTGTTAATATACTTTTTGTTCAAACTGGATATTATTGGCTAGGCTATTAATTTAAACATGATATTTCAATCTCCCTGCTCCCTTAGATTTAGAGGTGTTGCTTAGAGGGGGTAAGTAATATTGTGCTCATATTACTGATCTTAGATAATATTATTCTCGAAAATTAACTACTACCAAATTTGTAGTATTTTGCTAATACAAATGTATAGTACCTGTATTGTAGTTGGGGATTAAACTACCCTGGTTTACTGATTTAAGATTCTATTTTTAGATAGTACTTTTTTCCATTTGAAATAGTTGAAATTCACAGAATAGAAAAGGACTTAGACAAGAACAGTAGAAGAAGGGACTTCCCTGGTGGCACAGTGGTCAAGAATCCGCCTGCCAATGCAGGGAACACGGGTTTGATCCCTGGTCCGGAAAGATCCCACATGCCGTGGAGCAGCTAAGCCCGTGTGCCACAACTACTGAGCCCGTGTGCCACAACTACTGAGC